>NC_141877.1:389554209-389861709 GCF_056163025.1 Triticum urartu
ATTTGGGGTTGTCTTTATTTTGGTTTCGTAGTCGGACCTTGATTGTATCTGGATGAATGTAATGATATTTATGCTATTGTGTGACGTGGCGAGTGTTGGTGTCAAAACCGGCGGATCTCGGGTAGTGGGTCCCGAACTGTGCGTCTAGGCCAGATGGTAATAGGAGGCAGGGAACACGATGTTTTACCCAGGTTCGGGCCCTCTTGATGGAGGTAAAACCCTACGTCCTGCTTGATTAATATTGATGATATGGGTAGTACAAGAGTAGATCTACCACGAGATCAAGGAGGCTAAACCCTAGAAGCTAGCCTATGGTATGATTGTTGTATATGGAGTTGATTGCCTACGGACTACAACCCTCTGGTTTATATAGACACCGAATAGGGTTAGGGTTACATAGAGTCGGTTACAATGATAGGAGATCTTGAATATCCGCATCACCAAGCTTGCCTTCCACGCCAAGGAAAGTCCCATCCGGACACGGGACGAAGTCTTCAATCTTGTATCTTCATAGTCCTGGAGTCCGACTGAAGGTATAGTCTGGCTACCCGAACACCCCCTAATCCAGGACTCCCTCAGTAGCCCCTGAACCAGGCTTCAATGATGACGAGTCCGGCGTGCAAATTGTCTTCGGCATTGCAAGGCGGGTTCCTCCTCCAAGTCCTTCATAGAAGATTGTAAACACCAAGAGTAGTGTCCGGCTCTACAAAATAAGCTTCCACATATTTCCATAGAGAGAATAATATTAACACAAATCAAAACTGCTGACATATTCCGCAGTGTGTCATCACACTACGGCCAAGTCCTTTACTCGAATCGTTTTTACTTTTCCACCTCAGCATGTTTTGCGAGGCGGTTTCCTTGGCACGTCTTGTCAAAGCAGAGATCGTGTACCCCCTTTACGGGATTCTCATCAATACGGACGTGGATAACCCAACCGCGCCATTTATCACGGCGCTTGGGAGGCAAGCGAGTTTTACTAGGCTGGTGGGGACGCACAACCGCATCCGCCCATATAAGGGGATAAGGATCCATCTTTTTACCTACGCCTTCTTCCTCCTTTGCCTATCCATCTCCTGCGCACTCGAGCTCCAGTGCCCAAGCCCGCACTTCCCACCTCAACCTTCTCCAGCAATGTCCGAAGCGGGAGGCAAGTGGATGGTCTCCTCCGCTACGGAGGGCCAAGTCAAGAAGCTAAGGAAGGCCGGATACCTGTCCAAGGACATCGCGCATCGGCTTCCCGAAAAGGGGCAGCTTCTCCCCACCCCAAGGCCCCATGAGAGGGTAGTATTTCTCCCCCACTTCCTCCGCGGACTGGGTTTTCCACTCCACCCATTTATCCGGGGGCTCATGTTCTATTACGGCCTGGATTTCCATGATCTGGCCCCGAACTTCATCCTCAACATCTCGGCGTTTATCGTCGTGTGCGAGGCTTTCCTCCGCGTCCGCCCTCATTTTGGCCTCTGGCTCAATACCTTCAACGTCAAGCCCAAGGTGGTGCGTGGCAGCCAGGCGGAGTGCGGAGGCGCCATGGCGGGCAAGATGGCCAACGTCCTATGGTTCGAGGGCTCTTTTGTGGAGACCCTAAAGGGGTGGCAATCCGGGTGGTTTTACATCACCGAGCCACACGATCCGAAATGGACCGCAGCCCCCGAGTTCCGATCCGGACCCCCCACGCGGCTTATGTCCTGGAAAGAGATGGGCATGTCGTGGGGTGATGAAAAAGAGGTGACCGGATTGCAAACATGCATGCAGTCCCTGGTGAACAAGCCAATCCGGCTTGTTAATGTAATCCAGGTTATGCTCGTCCACCGGATCCTCCCGTGCCAACAACGGGATTTTAATCTGTGGGAGTTCGACCCGGCGCAGCACCAAACCCTTAGCAGGCTCTTCGACACGACATACTAAGATGCCTGGAAGGTGCTATTTAAGGGCGCCGAGGCTCCCGCATCCGCTTCCGAGGACCGCGGATACAGCTCGCAGCGTCACGCTAGCGAGGTAAGCTATCTTCACCTTTTACAGGATGTTAAGCTTTCTTCATAGTTTGACTCTATGCGGGATCTAAACTCCCTTACCTTTGACAGGCTTGGCGGGCGATATCCGGACCGATTAACTGTCCGGCTCTGCTGCCCGAAGACCCAGCCCCAGCTCTACTAGTGAAGCTGCTAGTTCCGGCGCCTTATGTGGTGCCGGAGAAGAAGGCCAAGAAGAAGAAGACCACGGGGACTCGAAAGAGTGCCCGCAATGTGGTGGTGTCGGACTCGTCATCCGACGAGTCCGAGATGCCCTCTTCCCATGAAAACGAGGAGGAGGAAGAAGAAAACTCTCCCCCCCAGCGGAGGGAGGAGAGAAGAGGAAGGCCGCCCCAACGGGAGAGGCCGAGGGGTCTAGGAAAAGGAAGACCCCTCCGCCGGACTACTCCCCCACGCCGAAGAGGGCGGAGAGGAGTGGCCAAACAGGGCCAAGATTCCGGCGAAATTGTAAGTTCGGATATCAGAGTAACTCATGATGTTCCTTTGTTGCACAACTTTCCCTAATGTCGAACGTAATTATGCAGCCCGCCCCGGGCCGAATTCAACGAATCATTGGGCGGCTCCCTGGACTCATCGGACGTGAACTCAGTTCCGCCCGCTGTCTCCCCCCGCACTGCAGACGACGCCGAAGTGGCGTCGTGACAAGCTCCGGGGCAGGAGGAGGTGGTCCTGGAGGAGCCACAAGGCAACCTCCCGGACTCCAGGAGTGAAGGGGATAAGGCCCCCCAGGGCTCCAAGTCCGGCTTTGTGCCGGACACCGCGCAGGAATCTTCCACAGTTCCGGACCGCGGTAGGCGAACTCCTTCCAAGAGGAGCAAGCCTTCTGAGCCGGCGGCCTCTGTCCAACCGGAGGTGCCGGACAATCTGCTGGAGGTGCTTGACGGCGCCTCCATCGACGAGGGCACCGTACTATTATGAGTACGGTGATCCAGAAGGTTCAGTCCGCCAAGAGCGGACTGACTGAAGCTTGCGCTAGCCTTCTAACAGGCTTCGAGGTAAGTAAAAATATGTAAAAATATTACCGCATAGACAGTAGCCCCTGATGCTCTGTTTGGCGTTCGAAAAGAAAAGCCGAATAAAGGATCTATTAAATTTCGCAGGAGTCTAACAAAAAGAGTCAATATGCGTATGCAGGTTTCGCTGCTATCCACCGCTGCACTGACTGCGGAGGTGGGTGTCCTGAAGCAGGACCTCGAGCGGACCGAGCAAGAGCTCGGCCTTGCCAAGCGGTAGCTCGAGGAGAAAGAAGGTAAGAAATACCTTACAGAAAAAGTGCCTATAAAAAGGCGTGATTGCAAAAAAAATAACATGATTGTACTGCTTATTGTAGGGGCCACGACTGAGGTGGCGACCCTTAAGCAGGCGTTTTCTGAGGCCGAAAAGAAAACGGCCGCGGAGTGCACCGAGCGAGACAGACTTGGGGCTCAGGTCGGCGAGGTGCAGCAAGAGCTTCAGGCTCTCATGAAAAAACATGAGAGTTTGGAGCTTGAGTCAAAGGCGCAAGCATCCGAGCTCGCGATGGCCCTTGAGACTGCCAAGTCTGCCAAGGCCGAAGCCCAAAAGGCCCTCCAAGAGTTGGAGGAGATGAGGAAGATAGCAGCGGGTAAGGCATTCTTCATGCAAAGCAGAAATATAAAAGTAAACTACTTGTTATTTACCCGAATCCGGAGCTCTCCAGGGGCATTCGCAGATCTTCCCCGCAGCGTATCCGATGCTGCCGCATTCTACCGAGCTGAAGAGGGCAGCTCGACGGAGAAGGTGTTCTGGTCTCAGTATTCTGAGGCCGGACACCCTGTGCCTTTGAGCGACCAGCTGAAACAGCTGGTCGAGCTCCACAAGGCGGCCGAACAGGCCATGAAGGGCTTCATAGTTCGGCTGTGGCCCGGAGAGGCCCTGCCTGGGAGCTATTTCGGGCTGGTGGAGGCCTGTCCGAGGCTCGAGGTCATCAAGCGCTCCGTCTGCATCGAAGGTGCCCGTCGGGCCCTTGCCCGTGCAAAGGTGCACTGGGGTAAGCTGGACGGTGAGAAGCTTGTGAAGGACGGGCCGCCGCCGGGAAAGGAGCATCGCAAGCCCGAGAACTACTACAAGGATGTTCTTGCAGGTGCCCGCCTTGTGGCGGATGAATGTACCAAGGATGTGATTTTTGAATGAACTCGCTCGTGTTTATCCTGTGCGCTGAAAACTTGTTCATATGCGCTAAGCAATGCTTATTGAATTTAAAATATTACTTTCTGTGCGGCCGTTTATCAAAAAATTGAGAGATGGCCAGTCGTCGGCTTCTGCCCCCATGCCACTAGTGCTGGGGTGTTCAGGATAAACCTGAGCGCTCTTTTTCCCATAGTTGGGTCCTTCGAGGGAGGCGCTCAGCACAACGAACTAGGCAATCGGACTATAATGCTTGAACACTCTCACTTAGCCATAGAACTCTATAATTTTAAATTTCGGCAAAGCCCCTAGTTCGGAAGACCAAGTTCGGGGCGCTATCCACGCCTTGGCCGGACAAAGCCAGCTCCTCGCTTGAAGCGGCATAAGTCTTTAGGGACTCGAAAAACCTCTCGAACAGCGACCGGTCTCTCGCCTCATCATGACAGTCAGTTTTAGCTTTCTCCACTGAGGTGCTTAACCCAGCTGAACCGGGGCACAATCGTAGTGGTTCTCCTAGTGCTACCTTAGCCGATAGAGCGGAACGTAAGGCACCAAAACATAGGAGCCGGGCAAACCCGACTATTGACCCAAATCATGATTCGGAGCCGATGCATATAGTGGTATAAGTTCGGGGTGCCGCACTTGTGAAAGTGTACGGACTTCTCACACCATTATGAGGGGTACTGAAGCCCCTGGCGTGTTTGCCGTACCATGGTGTATCATGTCATTTAATAAACATATATGTGAAAAGAGGATAATGCAAAAAATAGACAAAAAGCTAAGCATTGTTTATAGAGAGGCTATTTATCAAAGCCGAACGATACAAATAGTGCGGTAAGCAAAAGATATTGGACTATTCAGTATGTCCTGACCAGGGGCAGGCCGCGTAATTGTATTTAAAACAGGTATACCGCTCGTAATAGAGACCACCTGGGAGTGTCATAATGCAGCATGGCTTGTCTGCCTCCCTGGAACTTGCATCGTTTGTGCAGCAGTCAAATTGCCGAACAGGTCGTCCGAAGTATGGAGTCCTGAAAGTAAGAAAAAATTAAAAAAAGAATCCGGCAGCCCCTAGTATGTTTTAAGCCGTATTTTGGGTGTGCCGTTATTGTGCCCCTTCCCCTGTGCCCATGGTATTTCAAGGGCGTAGTTATGTGCGCGAGGTACTAGTTTCGCTATGTCGCGAAAGCTGGGGTTGGGGCCGCATTGCTACGCTTGCTCAGGGTGTGCCAGGCGGTCTTGCTGTGGGTTACTCCAGGCGCGCTTGGCAGTGTCTGGCTTTTTAATGGCTGGACTGGAGAATTGCCTGAGAAGGCTACTTTGTACCTCCGCTGCGAGAGCCGCCGTATGCTCCTCCATACGGAGGGAGCGTTCGGTGTTTCCGTTGACCGTAATTACTCCTCGAGGGCCTGGCATCTTGAGCTTGAGATATGCGTAGTGCGGCACTGCATTGAACTTTGCAAATGCGGTTCGTCCGAGCAGGGCGTGATAGCCACTGCGAAACGGGACTATATCGAAGATTAACTCTTCGCTTCGGAAATTGTCTGGGGATCCGAAGACCACATCAAGTGTTACTGAGCCTGTACAGTTGGCTTCTACACCTGGTATAACGCCTTTAAAGGTCATTCTTGTGGGCTTAATCCTTGAGGGATCTATGCCCATTTTCCGCACTGTATCCTGATAAAGCAGGTTCAGGCTACTGCCGCCGTCCATGAGGACTCTTGTGAGATGAAATCCGTCGATGATTGGGTCGAGAACCAATGCGGCGAAGCCGCCATGACGGATGCTAGTGGGATGGTCCCTTCAATCAGAAGTGATCGGGCAGGAGGACCATGGGTTGAACTTTGGGGCGACTGGCTCCATCGCGTATACGTCCCGTAGCGCACGCTTCCACTCCCGCTTGGGAATGTGGGTTGCGTATATCATGTTCACCGTCCGCACTTGTGGGGGAAAGCCCTTCTGTCCATTGTTGTTCGGCGGCTTGGGCTCCTCGTCGTCGCTGTGCAGCCCCTTGTCTCTGTTTTCGGCCCTTAACTTGCCTGCCTGCTTGAACACCCAACAATCCCTGTTAGTGTGATTGGCTGGCCTTTCGGGGGTGCCATGTATCTGGCACAAGCGATCGAGTATTTGGTCCAAACTGGACGGGCCCTAAGTATTCTTTTTGAATGGCTTTTTCCGCTGACCGGATTTATAGCCTTTGAATCCGGCATTGACTGCCGTGTCTTCATTGCTGTCGCTGTTAACGCGGTGTTTTTGCTTATTCCGACGTGTCTTGCCACTTTTGTCCTTGGTATCCGAATTACCAGGGTTCTTTGATAAGTTGTTACTGCGAGCTAGCCAGCTGTCTTCTCCCGCGCAAAAGCGGGTCATGAGTGTCGTGAGGGCTGCCATGGATTTCGGCTTTTCCTGTCCCAGGTGCCGGGCAAGCCACTCGTCGCGGATGTTATGCTTGAAGGCTGCTAGGGCCTCTGCGTCCGGACAGTCGACTATCTGGTTTTTCTTTGTTAGGAACCGTGTCCAGAATTGTCTGGCCGATTCCTCTGGCTGCTGAATTATGTGGCTTAAGTCGTCGGCATCCGGCGGTCGCACGTAAGTGCCCTGGAAGTTGTCGAGGAATGCGGCTTCCAGGTCCTCCCAAGAACCGATTGAGCCTGCTGGCAAGCTGTTAAGCCAATGCTGGGCCGGTCCTTTAAGTTTGAGCGGGAGGTATTTGATGGCGTGTAGATCATCGTCGCGTGCCATGTGGATGTGAAGGAGATAATCCTCGATCCATACTGCCGGATCTGTTGTGCCATCTTATGATTCGATGTTTATGGGTTTGAAACCCTCTGGGATTTTATGATCCATTACTTCATTCGTGAAGCATAGCGGGTGTGCGGCGCCTCTGTACCGGGCTATATCACGACGCAGCTCGGAAGAGCTATGTCTGTTGTGTTCGGCCCGGCCGGATTTGTTGTATCCGGAGTGAAGATCATTGTCACATGCCGTAGGGCGCCTGCGCGATCCGTAGATCGATCTTGTTTGTCTTGCCTTATCCTCCAGTATGTCTCGCAGGTCGGGCGCATTTTCCCGTGCCTTAGTTGAGCGGCGTCGGGGCATGGCTTGAATGGAGGGCCGAGAGGCCTCTCTATCGCGGCCGCGAGGTGGCCGGTCTGCCATGTCATGCGCTGGTGATGTAGGTGCTTCCTCCTCTGATCGGGGTAGCGGCCTGCGCTTCGGGTAACTCTTGGAGGGGCGTTCGAGTTCATACTCTTCGGCCGCAAGGACTTCAGTCCATCTGTCAGCTAGCAAATCTTGGGCAGCTCTAAGCTGTTGCTGCTTTTTCTTGAGGCTGCTTGCCGTGGCTAAAAGCCTGCATTTAAAATGCTCTTGTTCGGCGGGGTCTGATGGTATGACGAATTCGTCGTCGTCGAGGCTTGCCTCGTTTTCGGAGGGAGGCGTATAGTTATCATCCTCGACCTCTTGGTCTGCCGCTTTCTCATGAGGGCTGGCTTCTCCATCTTCCTGTGCCGAATCTTGCTGAGGTGGGTGTTCTTCGGCGCTATTCGGGGTAGTATTATCTCCCGTGCCGGAATCACCATTTTTGCTTTGGCGGGATTTAGAGCGGCGCCGCTGACGCCGGCGCTTTGGCTGTTTCTTGGGGGCGTCATCCCCCACTGTTCCATCGCCATCTCCATCTTTTGGAGTATCCACCATATATATGTCATATGACGAGGTGGCCTTCCAGCGCCCTATAGGTGCTGGTTCCTGTTCGTCTCCTACATCGTCATCCATGCCGTCGATGTCTTCGGAGCTGAAGTCAAGCATGTCGGTTAGATCGTCGATAGTGGCTACAAAGTGGGTGGTGGGTGGGCTTTGAATTTCCTCATCGCCCGTATCCCACCCTCGCTGACCGTAGTCCGGCAAGGGCTCTCCTGATAAAGAGAGAGACTTAAGAGAATTCAGGATGTCGCCAAAAGGCGAACACTGAAAGATGTCTGCGGCGGTGAACTCCATTATCGGCGCCCAATCGGATTCGATTGGCAGGGGCGCGGGGGGTTCAGAGTCCGGGGAGGAGTCCGAATCCTCAGAGTCACGGGTCGTGCAGAGTGCGGGGCTAGCGTTCGGCTCGATCGCTTTCGGGATCGCATCCACCGAGGTGATGTCCAACCACTCATCCTCGATTGGCGCAATAGGCCCCGAGTTAGGGGTCGGAACCGATGCGTGTGAGGCCTCCAGGACACTGTCCGGGGGCAGAGCTAGATCATGCCCCTCGAGATAGTGCGGCGCACTTGGCCGTGGCTCGAGCCCGTCGAAGATCAAGTCTCCGCGGGTGTCAGCCGTGTAGTTTAAGCTTCCAAACCTAACTTGATGGCCAGGGGCGTAGCTTTCGATATGCTCCAGGTGGCCGAGCGAATTGGCCCGCAGAGCGAAGCCGCCGAAGATGAAGATCTGTCCGGGGAGCAAAGTCTCACCCTGGACCGCATCGTTGTTGATGATCAAAGGAGCCATCAGGCCTAAAGGCGATGACACAGAGGAACTCTCAACGAAAGCACCAATGTCGGTGTCAAAACCGGCGATCTCGGGTAGTGGGTCCCGAACTGTGCGTCTAGGCCGGATGGTAACAGGAGGCAGGGAACACGATGTTTTACCCAGGTTCGGGCCCTCTTGATGGAGGTAAAACCCTACGTCCTGCTTGATTAATATTGATGATATGGGTAGTACAAGAGTAGATCTACCACGAGATCAAGGAGGCTAAACCCTAGAAGCTAGCCTATGGTATGATTGTTGTATATGGAGTTGATTGCCTACGGACTACAACCCTCCGGTTTATATAGACACCGGATAGGGTTAGGGTTACATAGAGTCGGTTACAATGATAGGAGATCTTGAATATCCGCATCGCCAAGCTTGCCTTCCACGCCAAGGAAAGTCCCATCCGGACACGGGACGAAGTCTTCAATCTTGTATCTTCATAGTCCTGGAGTCCGGCTGAAGGTATAGTACGGCTACCCGAACACCCCCTAATCCAGGACTCCCTCAGCGAGTGTAAGCCAACTATGTACCTCTTTTCCTTATTCATTACATGGGTTGTGTGAAGATTACCCCACTTGCGACATTGCGTACAATGCGGTTATGCCTCTAAGTCGTGCTTCGACACGTGGGAGATATAGCCGCATCGTGGGCGTTACAGCCATGCTCCAGAGGGAGTTCTTGACGCTGCGGGTGGCTCATCTCCAGGCGCGCTCGCGCCCCTTGTGGACGCTCGGGGATGGAGAGGACAAGCTTTGCCTGAGTTCGGAGGCTTTGTCTGAAGGGGAGCTGGTCGTGGCTCTCCGCCTCTTGGTTGGGGACGACCAAGAGTATCCGCCGAGTGCCGACGCTCCGTTGTTCTTTCGGAAGGATGGGGTGGTGATCGTGGCCGCCATGCCCACCTTTGACGGGCACGGCCTGGTGCCACCGACGCCCTCTGAAATCCCGGTGGCGATGGCGATGGTGGACGTGTCTTCTGGTGATTCCTGCAGGGACGGGGAAGAGGAGGAGGACGAGGAGCGCGACTCAGAGGCAGCTCCCGAGGGGATGGGGAAGACATCCCCCTTGCGCAAGGCCGACATCCTCCGCCTCCTGCCTGACGATGATGGCGAGGCCGACATCCTCCTGGAGAGGGGGGAGCCACCTATGGTTCCGATGAAGGCTAGGTCGGCGCTGCTCTCCTGGGACGACGCTCCTGCCTCACCGCCGCCTGGAGCTGCTTCCAGTCCAGCTGTTGCCCCTGCTTCTGCTCCCGGAGCCGGCGTGCCCGCGCCTCAGGCTGCGAAGCTCTCCGACTTCAAGCTTACGAAGCGGAGGGACTATGATGCGGTGGACCAGTAAGTGTTCTCGTCCTGCCTTGTTCTTGCTTCTACTGCTTGATACGTCTCCAACGTATCTATAATTTTTGATTGTTCCATGCTATATTATATCCTGTTTTGGACATTATTGGGCTTTATTATACACTTTTGTATTATTTTTGGGACTAACCTATTAATCGGAGGCCCAACCCAGAATTGCTGTTTTTTTGCCTATTTCAGAGTTCCGCAGAAAAAGAATATCAAACGGAGTCCAAACGGAATGAAACCTTCGGGAACGTGATTTTCGGAACGAACATGATCCAGAGGACTTGGACCCTACGTCAAGACATCAACCAGGAAGGCACGATGTAGGGGGGCGTGCCTACCCCCCCAGGCGCGCCCTCGACCCTCGCGGGGCCCATGTTGCTCCACCGGCGTACTTCTTCCTCCTATATATACCTACGTACCCCCAAACTACCAGAGACGGAGCCAAAACCCTAATTCCACCACCGTAACTTTCTGTATCCACGAGATCCCATCTTGGGGCCTTTTCCGGAGCTCCGCCGGAGGGGGCATCAATCACGGAGGGCTTCTACATCAACACCATAGCCTCTCCGATGAAGTGTGAGTAGTTTACTTCAGACCTTCGGGTCCATAGTTATTAGCTAGATGGCTTCTTCTCTCTTCTTGGATCTCAATACAAAGTTCCCCCCCTCTCTTGTGGAGATCTATTCGATGTAATCTTCTTTTGTGGTGTGTTTGTTGAGACCGATGAATTCTGGGTTTATGATCAAGTTTATCTATGAACAATATTTGAATCTTCTCTGAATTCTTTTATGTATGATTGGTTATCTTTGCAAGTCTCTTCGAATTATCAGTTTGGTTTGGCCTACTAGATTGATCTTTCTTGCAATGGGAGAAGTGCTTAGCTTTGGGTTCAATCTTGCGGTGTCCTTTCCCAGTGACAGTAGGGGCAGCAAGGCACGTATTGTATTGTTGCCATCGAGGATAACAAGATGGGGTTTATATCATATTGCATGAGTTTATCCCTCTACATCATGTCATCTTGCTTAAAGCGTTACTTTGTTCTCTTGAACTTAATACTCTAGATGCATGCTGGATAGCGGTCGATGTGTGGAGTAATAGTAGTAGATGCAGGCAGGAGTCGGTCTACTTGTCTCGGACGTGATGCCTATATACATGATCATACCTAGATATTCTCAAACTATGCTCAATTCTGTCAATTGCTCAACAGTAATTTGTTTACCCACCGTAATACTTATGCTCTCGAGAGAAGCCACTAGTGAAACCTATGGCCCCCGGGTCTATTCTCCATCATATTAATCTACAAGCTATTTCCTTTTCCGTTTATTTTGCTTTCTTTACTTTGCATCTTTTTCGTTAAAATACCAAAAATATTATCTTATCATATCTATCAGATCTCACTTTCGTAAGTGACCGTGAAGGGATTGACAACCCCTTTATTGCGTTGGTTGCGAGGATTTTATTTGTTTGTGTAGGTGCGAGGGACTCGCGCGTGGTCTCCTACTGGATTGATACCTTGGTTCTCAAAAACTAAGGGAAATACTTATGCTACTTTGCTGCATCACCCTTTCCTCTTCAAGGGAAAACCAACGCAGTGCTCAAGAGGTAGCAAGAGGGATTTCTGGCGCCGTTGCCAGGGAGTCTACGCAAAAGTCCACATACCAAGTACCCATCACAAACCCTTATCTCCTGCATTACATTATTTGCCATTTGCCACTCGTTTTCCTCTCCCCCACTTCACCCTTGCCGTTTTATTCGCCCTCTCTCTCTCCGTCCTCCTTCTCTTCCTCTATTTGCCTCTTTTTGCCCCTTGCACTTTCTGTCGTTATGTCTGAAATTGGGGAAATTATTGTCGATATGGACAATAATAATATCATGGAAAATTCTGATGCTCCTGCTGAAGAACCCCCTACATACAAAAAAATTACGAATTGGTAGTGGTAATATTATTGGAAAAGGAGTTATCCAAGATTTCTTTACTTGTGCCGGTGCTTTGCCTTCTATGGGTAGTTCTATTCTTCATAGAACTAGTAGTCTTGCGGACGCTATCGCCATGCTTGTAGTTGAACTTGAAAGACAACTTATGCACATGCATCCTTGCATACAAAGGATTTTCCTAGAATTTTCTAATATTGAGCATTCTTCTGTTAAGCGTGCCGCTACTATCTTTTTGGCTCATGAGTTTAGATTTATAATAAAAGAGGCCAAAGAAATCTTTGCGCATTATAGGGTGGACGCTGGCCGTCCTCCCACAGAGGCTATTCTCTTTGATCAAGAAGAAATAATGCGTTTTCAATCTCTAGACTATGTTGCTTTCAATGAAAATCTTAGAAAAATGGTTCCTACCAATGTTCTAGTTGATATAATTTCTGAAATTAAAAATGATTTGGCTATTCGAAATAATGAGCTAGGATATTCTCTCGAGTATAGGCTCACAAAGTTCTGTCAAAAGAATTCTTATAATGATGAATTGGTTGTGCAATACGAAGGGCCGAAGGAGGAACCTATACCTCCTAAAGTTGATCTTGGGGACTTTTGTCCCATTAAATTTAGCCCTTTTGATTACTTTTTCTTGCCTCAAAGAAAACTTGCTGCCGAACGTAGAGAATATCAAATGAGTTCTAATGATCTATCCTATTATGATGGCAATACCTAGATCTATCCTTGCTTTTATGCCTAGCTAGGGGCGTTAAACGATAGCGCTTGTTGGGAGGCAACCCAATTTTTTTTATTCCTTGCTTTTTGCTCCTGTTTAGTAATAAATAATTTATCTGGACTCTGTTTTGGTTGTTTTTTTTGTTTAATTAGTGTTTGTGCCAAGTAGAACCGTTGGGAAGACTTGGGGAAAGTCTTTTTAATCTTGCTGTAAAAAACAGAAACTTTAGCGCTCACGAGAATTGCTGCCATTTTTATTTGGAAAGTGGTATTTAGTTAATTCTTTTTGCAGATTATTAATAGATAAATTCCTAACGTCCAGAAATTTATTTTAGAATTTTTGGGGTTCCAGAACTTGCGTTAGCTACAGATTACTACAGACTGTTCTGTTTTTGACAGATTCTGTTTTTCGTGTGTTGTTTGCTTATTTTGATGAATCTATGGCTAGTAAAATAGTTTATAAACCATAGAGAAGTTGGAATACAGTAGGTATAACACAAATATAAATAAATAATGATTACATTACAGTACCTTGAAGTGGTGTTTTGTTTTCTTTCGCTAATGGAGCTCACGAGATTTGCTACTTTAAGTTTTGTGTTGTGAAGTTTTCAAGTTTTGGGTAAAAGATTTGATGGATTATGGAACAAGGAGTGGCAAGAGCCTAAGCTTGGGGATGCCCATGGCACCCCAATATAATATAAGGACACCTAAAAGCCGAAGCTTGGGGATGCCCCGGAAAGCATCCCCTCTTTCGTCTACTTCCATCGGTAACTTTACTTGAAGCTATATTTTTATTTACCACATGATATGTGTTTTGCTTGGTGCGTCTTGTATTATTTGAGTCTTTATTTTTTAGTTTTACACAATCATCCTTGCTGTACACACCTTTTGAGAGAGACACACATGATTCGGAAATTTTTAGAATACTCTATGTGCTTCACTTATATCTTTTGAGTTATATAGTTTTTGCTCTAGTGCTTCACTTATATCTTTTAGAGCACGGCGGTGGATTTGTTTTATATAAACTATTGTTCTCTCATGCTTCACTTAGATTATTTTGAGAGTCCTACAAAACAGTGTGGTAATTTTCTTTAGTTATGTTAGGCATTCAAGATTAATAAAAAAAATTCTTATGAGTGTGTTGAATACTATGAGAAGTTTGATACTTGATAATTGTTTTGAGATATGGAGATGGTGATATTAGAGTCATGCTAGTTGAGTAGTTGTGAATTTGAGAAATGCTTGTGTTGAAGTTTGTGATTCCCGTAGCATGCACGTATGGTGAACCGTTATGTGATGAAGTCGGAGCATGATTTATTTATTGATTGTCTTCCTTATGAGTGGCGGTCGGGGACAAGCGATGGTCTTTTCCTATCAATCTACCCCCAGGAGCATGCGCGTAGTACTTTTCTTCAATAACTAATAGATTGTTGCAATAAGTATATGAGTTCTTTATGACTAATGTTGAGTCCATGGATCATACACACTCTCACCCTTTCATCATTGCTAGCCTCTCTAATACCGCGCACTTTTCGCCGGTATCATACACCCAACATATACCTTCCTCAAAACAGCCACCATACCTACCTATCATGGCATTTCCATAGCCATTCCGAGATATACTGCCATGCAACTTACCACCGTTCCGTTTATTATGACACACTCCATCATTGTCATATTGCTTTGCATGATTATGTAGTTGACATTGTATTTGTGGCAAAGCCACCATTCATAATTCTTTCATACATGTCACTCATGCATCATTGCACATCCCGATACACCGCCGAAGGCATTCACATAGAGTCATATTTTGTTCTAAGTATTGAGTTGTAAGTAAATAAAAAAGTGTGATGATCATCATTTTTAGAGCATTGTCCCAAGTGAGGAAAGGATGATGGAGACTATGATTCCCCCACAAGTCGGGATGAGACTCCGGACTAAAAAAAGAGGCCATAAAAAATGAAAAGGAGAAAAGGCTCAAATAAAAAAATGACAGAAAAAGAGAGAAGGGACAATGCTACTATCCTTTTACCACACTTGTGCTCAAAGTAGCACCATGATCTTCATGATAGAGAGTCTCCTATGTTATCACTTTCATATACTAGTGGGAATTTTTCATTATAAGAACTTGGCTTGTATATTCCAATGATGGGCTTCCTCAAAATGACCTAGGTCTTCATGAGCAAGCGAGTTGGATGCACACCCACTTAGTTTCTTTTGTTGAGCTTTCATATACTTATAGCTCTAGTGCATTCGTTGCATGGCAATCCCTACTCACTCACATTGATATCTATTAATGGGCATCTCCATAGCCCATTGATACGCCTAGTTGATGTGAGACTATCTTCTCCCTTTTCTTTCTTCTCCACAACCACCATTCTATTCCACATATAGTGCTATGTCCATGGCTCACACTCATGTATTGCGCGAAGATTGAAAAAGTTTGAGAACACCAAAAGTATGAAACAATTGCTTGGCTTGTCATCGGGGTTGTGCATGATTTAAATACTTTGTGTGGTGAAGATGGAGCATAGCCAGAATATATGATTTTGTAGGGATAACTTTCTTTGGCCATGTTATTTTGAAGAGACATAATTGCTTAGTTAGTATGCTTGAAGTATTATTATTTCTATGTCAATATTAAACTTTTGTCTTGAATCTTTCAGATCTGAATATTCATACCACAATTAAGAGAATTACATTGAAATTATGCCAAGTAGCATTCCACATCAAAAATTCTATTTTTATCATTTACCTACTCGAGGATGAGCAGGAATTAAGCTTGGGGACGCTTGATACGTCTCCAACGTATCTATAGTTTTTGATTGTTCCATGCTATATTATATCTTGTTTTGGACATTATTGGGCTTTATTATACACTTTTATATTATTTTTGGGACTAACCTATTAACCAGAGGCCCAGCCCAGAATTGCTGTTTTTTTGCCTATTTCAGAGTTTCGCAGAAAAAGAATATCAAACGGAGTCCAAACGGAATGAAACCTTCGGGAACGTGATTTTCGGAACGAACATGATCCAGAGGACTTGGACCCTACGTCAAGACATCAACCAGAAAGGCACGAGGTAGGGGGGCGCGCCTACCCCCCAGGCGCGCCCTCCACCCTCGTGGGGCCCATGTTGCTCCACCGACGTACTTTTTCCTCCTATATATACCTACGTACCCCCAAACTACCAGAGACGGAGCCAAAACCCTAATTCCACCGCCGTAACTTTCTGTATCCATGAGATCCCATCTTGGGGCCTTTTCTGGAGCTCCGCCGGAGGGGGCATCGATCACGGAGGGCTTCTACATCAACATCATAGCCTCTCCGATGAAGTGTGAGTAGTTTACTTCAGACCTTTGGGTATATAGTTATTAGCTAGATGACTTCTTCTCTCTTTTTGGATCTCAATACAAAGTTCCCCCCTCTCTTGTGGAGATCTATTCGATGTAATCTTCTTTTGCGGTGTGTTTGTTGAGACCGATGAATTGTGGGTTTATGATCAAGTTTATCTATGAATAATATTTGAATCTTCTCTGAATTCTTTTATGTATGATTGGTTATCTTTGCAAGTCTCTTCGAATTATCAGTTTGGTTTGGCCTACTAGATTGGTCTTTCTTGCAATGGGAGAAGTGCTTAGCTTTGTGTTCAATCTTGCGGTGTCCTTTCCCAATGACAGTAGGGGCAGCAAGGCACGTATTGTATTGTTGCCATTGAGGATAACAAGATGGGGTTTATATCATATTTCATGAGTTTATCCCTCTACATCATGTCATCTTGCTTAAAGCGTTACTCTGTTCTCTTGAACTTAATACTCTAGATGCATGCTGGATAGCGGTTGATGTGTGGAGTAATAGTAGTAGATGCAGGCAGGATTCGGGCTACTTGTCTCGGACGTGATGCCTATATACATGATCATACCTAGATATTCTCATAACTATGCTCAATTCTGTCAATTGCTCAAGAGTAATTTGTTTACCCACCATAATACTTATGCTCTCGAGAGAAGCCACTAGTGAAACCTATGGCCCCGGGGTCTATTCTCCATCATATTAATCTACAAGCTATTTCCTTTTCTGTTTATTTTGCTTTCTTTACTTTGCATCTTTATCATAAAAATACCAAAAATATTATATTATCATATCTATCAGATCTCACTTTCGTAAGTGACCGTGAAGGGATTGACAACCCCTTTATTGTGTTGGTTGCGAGGATTTTATTTGTTTGGGTAGGTGCGAGGGACTCGCGCGTGGCCTCCTACTAGATTGATACCTTGGTTCTCAAAAACTGAGGGAAATACTTACGCTACTTTGCTGCATCACCCTTTCCTCTTCAAGGGAAAACCAACACAGTGCTCAAGAGGTAGGACTGCTCGTTTCTGATTCTTCTTCTTCGTTGTGCAACTAGGCTGATGCCTGGGGCGAAGAGGAGAAGGGAGGGCGAGGTGGTACTGCTCGAGCCCAGATCGCCTCCTGCAGCCGCACCCCTCTCCATGAGTAAGGGTGGTGACGACGCTCGTGCCTCTCCAGCTCGATCATCCCCGCGAGGCTGGGTGGAGCATCCTCGGAAGGAGTCAGTCCCCGTGGCCTCGCTGGCTCCGGAGGTGCCAGCGTACGGCTCGGGCGTTGGGGTCCTAGAGGCTCAGGAGCCTCTGGACTCTCAGGCCATGGTGATGACGCCTCCTCCTCCTCCTCCTGCCACATTGTTGTCCCCGGGTTCTTCCGTCTCTCCTGACGTCCTGGAGCGGGCTCTTTCTGCGATGGCCCTGCTGCGAGAAGGTCTTCAGGGCATCGACCATCGCCTGGTGGCCGGACGCCTGGAGCTGGTCTCTGGCTGGCGGATACGTCCATTTTGCATCATGCTATTATATCGATATTTATTGCATTATGGGCTATTATTATACATTATGTCACAATACTTATGCCTATTATCTCTTATTTTACAAGTTTTACATAAAGAGGGAGAATGCAGACAGCTGGGATTCTGGGCTGGAAAAGGAGCAAATATTAGAGACCTATTCTGCACAGCTCCAAAAGTCCTGAAACTTCACGGAAGTCATTTTTAGAATATATAATAAATACTGAGCGTAAGAAGTTCACCAGGGGGGCACACCCTGCCCACGAGGGTGGGGGCACGCCCTACCCCCCCGGGCGCGCCCCCTACCTCGTGGGCCCCCTGGTGGCCCTCCGGTGGCCATCTTCTGCTATATGGAGTCTTTCGATGAGGAAAAAAAATCATAAGCCATCTTTCCGGACGAGACTCCGCCGCCACGAGGTGGAACCTTGGCGGAACCAATCTAGGGCTCCGGCGGAGCTGTTCTGCTGGGGAAACTTCCCTCCGGGACGGGGAAATCATCGCCATCGTCATCACCAATGCTCCTCTCATCGGGAGAGGGCAATCTCCATCAACATCTTCACCAGCACCATCTCCTCCCAGAACCCTAGTTCATCTCTTGTATCCAATTCTTGTCTCCAAGTCCGGGATTGGTTCCTGTGGGTTGCTAGTAGTGTTAATTACTCCTTGTAGTTGATGCTAGTTGGTTTATTTGGTGGAAGATCATATGTTCAGATCCTATATGCATATTAATACCCCTCTGATTATGAACATGAATATGCTTTGTGAGTAGTTATGTTTGTTCCCGAGGACATGGGAGAAGTCTTGCTATTAGTAGTCATGTGAATTTGGTATTCGTTCGATATTTTGATGAGATGTATGTTGTCTCTCCTCTATTGGTGTTATGTGAACGTCGACTACATAACACTTCACCATTATTTGGGCCTAGAGGAAGGCATTGGGAAGTAATAAGTAGATGATGGGTTGCTAGAGTGACAAAATCTTAAACCCTAGTTTATGCGTTGCTTTGTAAGGGGCTGATTTGGATCCATATGTTTCATTCTATGGTTAGGTTTACCTTAATACTTTTGTTGTAGTTGCGGATGCTTGCAATAGAGGTTAATCATAAGTGGGATGCTTATCCAAGTAAGGACAGTACCCAAGCACCGGTCCACCCACATACCAAATTATCAAAGTACCGAACGCGAATCATATGATCGTGATGAAACCTAGCTTGATGATATTCCCATGTGTCCTCGGGAGTGCTTTACATCATATAAGAATTTGTCCAGGCTTGTCCTTTGCTACAAAAAGGATTGGGCCACCTTGCTGCACTTTATTTACTTTTGTTACTTGTTGCTCGTTACCAATTATCTTATCACAAAACTATCTGTTACCTATAATTTCACTGCTTGCAGAGAATATCTTGCTGAAAACCGCTTATCATTTCCTTCTGCTCCTCGTTGGGTTCGACACTCTTACTTATCGAAAGGACTACGATAGATACCCTATACTTGTGGGTCATCAAGACTCTTTTCTGGCGCCATTGCTGGGGAGTGAAGCGCCTTTGGTAGGTGGAATTTGGTAAGGAAAAATTTATATAGTGTGCTGAAATTTACTGTCACTTGTTAGTATGGAAAGTAATCCTCTGACGGGCTTGTTAGGGGTATCTTCACCCCGATCAGTAGAGCAAAGATTTTCTCCTCAACCTACTGTACCTACTGAAAATGAAAATGTCTGCTTCGAAATTTCTTCGGGTATGTTAGAAAAACTGCTAGCTAATCCTTTTGCAGGAGATGAAACAAAGCATCCTGATGAGCACCTAATATATGTGGATGAAGTTTGTGGATTATTTAAGCTTGCAGGTGTGCCCGGAGATGTTATTAAGAAGGTCTTCCCTTTATCTTTGAAGGGAGATGCATCGACATGGTATAGGCTATGTGATGATACGGGGTCATGGAACTACAAACGATTGAAATTGGAATTTCATCAGAAGTTTTATCCTATGCATCTTGTTCATCGTGATCGCAATTATATATATAATTTCTGGCCTCGCGAAGGAGAAAGCATCGCTCAAGCTTGGGGGAGGCTTAAATCAATGTTATATTCATGCCCCAATCATGAGCTCTCAAGAGAAATGATTATTCAAAATTTATATGCTCGGCTTTCTGATAACAACTGCACCATGCTCGATACTTCTTGTGCTGGCTCTTTTATGATGAAGACTATTGAATTCAAATGGGATTTATTGGAAAGAATTAAACGCAACTCTGAAGATTGGGACCTCGACAAAGGTAAGGAGTCAGGTATGATACCTAAGTTTGATTGTGTTAAATCTTTTATGGATACCGATGTTTTCCGTAAATTTAGCACTATATATGGACTTGACTCTGAAATAGTAGCTTCTTTCTATGAATCTTTTGCTACTCATGTTGATCTCCCTAGGGAGAAGTGGTTTAAATATCATCCTCCCATAGAAGTAAAATTAGCTACACCTATTAAAGTTGAAGAAAAGACTGTCACTTATAATGATCCTATTGTTCCTACTTCTTATGTTGAGAAACCACCCTTTCCTATTAGGATAAAGGATCATGCTAAAGCTTCAACTGTGGTTCGTAAAAGCAATATTAGAACTTATACACCTCCTAAGCAAGTTAAAGTTGAACCTAATATTGCTATTGTTAAAGATCTCTTGTCTGATAATATTGATGGGCATGTTATTCATTTCCTTGATGAGACTGCTACAATTGCTAAACCTTGTGCTAAAGATAAAAATAGACTTGTGGTAGCACTACAAAAAAATACACTTCCATGATGATACGTGTTTGTCACAGTAGGTCGTGTTTTTTGTCATGCATTTACATCCATGATGATTTTATGACAGAATCAAGATAGTCATACCTGTGCTGTCGTAGAAGTGTTCCATGACATTACCAAAATTATCATCACGGAAGTGTCCACTTCCATGACAATAAATCGCGCGTCACAGAAGTGCTTTCGTCAAGGGTGACCGACACGTGGCATCCACCGTAACGGAACACCGTTAAGCTATCGGGTCCGGTTTTGGATCCGATAACCCGTTAACAACCCGGACCAATGGGGATTTTCCACGTGTAAAATCATCATTGGCCGCAGGAAACACGTGTTGCCTCACCGTTGGGACAGATGTCATCCACTCATCGGACAGGAGGCGCCTATGATAGGTCGACACGTGGCACGGCCCAGCAGTGGCCCATTCCGGTGAAAAAGGCCGGCCCAGTAAAAATTAGCAGGCCGGCCCATATAAGGCCTACTTGTGTCAGGTCCATTTAAGCCCACGGCCCATAGGAGATGTGCCAATTCGGCCTGTCAACGGCCTGTTAAAGATTTGACACCATTGCAACCCATTGTCAGTTCGAGCCCGTTAACATCCCGCTATATATTTGGGCTCAATATCGGCCCGATGAGATTTCGGTCTGTTAACGGCCCATTTAATGGATGGGCCAATTTTCAGGATGTACATCTTTCGGCCTTTTAGCGACCCATTTAAATGTTGGGCTAATTTCCGGCCCGCTGTGTCTTTCAGCCTGTTGACGACCCATAAATTTGGTGGGCCATTTGTAGTCAGACCTGAGTTTCGGCCTTTTAGCGGCCCATTTAAGTGTTGGGCCAATTTCTAGCCCGGTGTCACTTTCAGCCTGTTGACGGCCCATAAATCAGTTGGGCCATTTGTAGTCGGACCTGAGTTTTGGCCTTTTATTTACCCATTTAAGTGTTGGGACAATTCCTGGCCCTGTGTTACTTTCGGCCTGTTAACGGACCATAAATGAGCTGGTCCATTTGTAGTCGGACCTTAGTTTTGGCCTTTTAACGGTCCATGCCCTTCATGGTCCAATACCAGCCCGGTTTCTCTTTCGGCCTGCTAAAGGCCCACAACACAGTTGGGCCGTTTACAATACGACCTGACTTTCGGCCTCTTAGCGGCCCATGCTCTTCATGGTCCAGTACAAGCCCGCTGTCTCTTTTGGCCTGCTAAAGGCCTACAGTATAGTTGGGCCATATGTAGCCCAATCTTAGTAACGGCCTGTTAACGGCCCGTGAAATAAATTGGGGCCACCTGTTGCCCGCTTCGATGTCGGCCTGTAAACGACCCGGGAGGTAAGAGGGCCGACCATTAACTTTCGGCCTAGTAACGGCCCATTAACTTAATGGGCCCACTAAAGTTCGTTCATGTCTTTAGGCCAAATTAGATAATTTGAGCCCATTACGACGAGTAATTATGCACAGGACCAAAACCGATCAAGCAAAGGTACGACATACAGGGAATAACGTAGCACATCCAACATATATTACAGGAAATTACATCCACTGGGCAATCAAAGATTGATGCTAGTGCAAATAAATGAGCAGAACCTAACCATCTACAACGTCACAATCTGCAACCTCAGCACAGATGACGCCCATAAGCATGTGGGCAAGTTCTTGCTGCTTTGCTACACTGTCTCTGAAAACATTGATCAGTTGTTGTGTCACACGACTCTGCACCTCTGATTCATCCACCATTTCCATCATTGCTTCAGCCATTAATTGGTTCACAAACATACATTTATTCCGTTGCATTCGAGACAGAGGATACTGAACATATTCAGATGGCGATTTTGGCAGGCTTGTATTATTGATAGTGGAGAGTGTCTCGACCACTGCATCATAACATAAATTAGGACGGGAACCAAATAGATTAATCATGAGTTATTGCCATATTACCTGGCCTAGATTTACTAGAAAGAAACAGTGGGGTTGCCTTGCTGTTTTCAGAGTTTGCCTTCTTATCTTCAGCAGCCTGCACAAAATTAACACACTAGCATTGCTATCATTGGCCAAGCCAGATAATAGGAAAGCAACATTGACAGAATGAACGTTTGGGCAACTAGCCTACACCAAATTAACACAATATGGCACAGCTATCATCAGCCAGGTAAGGTAATACGAAAGCAACATTGACACAATGAATGAATGGGCAACCAGAGAAGCACTACAATACAATAATGTGCGTGATATGAGATAGTACATTCATGCAGCTCAATATGCAAAACTACCAGACAGTTTTCCTTACAAAAATCAACATTTGCGCCTTTAACATTTTGCTACAACTAATTTTAGATCAGATAAAGGTTAGATTCACGCCGATTAACAAAATACATGCTGATGTAAAAATATAGTGATATACAACAGGTACTTACATCAGCATCGGAGCACAGAGAATTCCCGCAAGATATTTTCCTCGAATACGATCCCAATGGAGGAAGTCTTTTATCGTTTAACCTTATTTTCTAAAAGAGAGATGGGTAAGAAACATGTAGAAAATATGATCAGAATGCTATAAAATTTCATGATGCGAGGATACGCACACGCTTCTTAGAATGGAGTTGACATTCTTTTGCTGGACTGGAGCGGACTAGTTCTTTGGCCACTGGAATCTACTTATTACCAGTGGGAGTTGGGTTTCTCTGTGCTGGAGCAGTATCTATGAAAATGGAGTAGATTTATTATCTCCTGTCATTTGGATCTTTTGCAAAGACCTGGTTTGTAACCCTTCAGATTCTAACATAGCCGTCTTCCCCTTGCATGCCTTATATAGAAGAATGGTGATGCAGTTATAAAACATGCTATAGCAGAGATGGAATAGGTACTCAAGATTAGAAAGGCATGACATATTGACATGTATTCCCTCCATCCGGAAATAAATGGATGGGTGTAGGCGTATTTCAGTTCTAGATACATCCACTTTTATCCATTTCTGCGACATTTAATCCGGACGGAGGGAGTATGATGTAAGAGCTAGGGATACGACAGGACAACACAGTAAAAAAACACTGAAAAACCCACTGCAGAACCAAAGTATTCAAACCCACTGATATGAGATAGTACACTCATGCAGCTCAGGATGCAAAACTACCAGGCAGTTTTCCTTGCAAAAATCAACATTGTGGCCTTTAATCATACATTTTGCACAACTAAATTTAGATCAGATAAAGGTTGGATTGACGCCGATTAACAAAATACATGCTGATGTAAAAATATAGCGATATACAACAGGTACTTACATCTACATTGGAGCACAGAGAATTCCTGCAAGAATCTTTCCTCATAAACGATACCATTGCAGAAATTCTTCTATCTGTTAAGCTTATTTTCTAAAAGAGAGATGGGTAAGAAACATGTAGAAAATATGATCAACATGCTATAAAATTTCATGATGCAAGGATACGCGCACGCTTCTTAGAATTGAGTTGACATATTTTTGCTGGACTGGAGCGGACTAGTTCTTTGGCCACTGGAATCTGCTTATTATCAGTAGGAGTTGGGTTTCTCTGTGCTGGAGCAGTATCTATAAAAACTGGAGTTGGTTTATTATCTCCTGGCGTTTGGATCTTTTGCAAAGGCCTTGTTTGTAACCCTTCAGATTCTAACATAGTCGTCTTCCCCTTGCATGCCTTGTATAGAAGAATGGTGCTTTAATTATAAAACATGCGACAGTAGAGAGATGGAATAGGTACTGAAGAATAGAAAGGCATGACATATTGACATGTATTCCCTCCATCCGGAAAAAAATGGATGGGTATAGGCGTATTTCAGTTCTAGGTACATCCTTTTTTATCCATTTCGGCAATATGTAATCCGGACGGAGGGAGTATGGTGTAAGAGCTAGGGATACGACAGGACAACATAGCAAAAAAACACTAGTTGAATGTAAAACTGTATGCTAGCGGAATACGTACAGAAATAACTAAGGCAACATACACGTGTATGATTGGGAAAATAAGATGGCATTGCAATAGAGCACTAGAACAACACTTCAATGTAAAAAAACATGGTATGGTAGACAGATGAAGTACATACTGATGAATAACAATGCATAAGATATTCAGAAGCATGATGTCCAAATTAAGCAGATGGCATTGCGATAGATTAGAATGACAGTACTTGAATTTGAAAACATGTTATCATGAATGGAATAGGTACTGAAAAAAGGAAGGCATGACATATTTACATGCATGATTAGCATGCTAAGCACATGGCATTGCAACAGAGTAGATACACTCCAGGACATTATATGCATGTTGTACCCATATCACAGGCCAAGTTAGAGCAAGGACCTTGTGGGGTGAAGAGGATTCATCATCTTTCTGCAAGTCTTTTGAAGAACTGCCTTTACATGTTCCATCATATTGGGTATCATTGACATCAAGTTTATTGGCCTTTACATTGCTCCGTGAGGTTCTTGTGGATATATCAGTGTGTGCAATTACATCTGACATGCATGGAATACAACTAGTAGTTAGATTTATGTAATGAGTGCCTGTAGGAGACGACATAAATAGTAGGACTAGGGTTAACTAGCAGCAACAGGTCTCATAAACTAAAGGGAGAACACAGATGAAAGCTACAGAATATGTATCGTTTGTACTCGAGATTAACTAGATGGCACACAAAAGTATTAGAGAACAACATAGGTAATACTAGAAGTGGTATAATACTATAATCACCAGCCTATGGGATAGCATTGGATGATGGATGATAACTATGGAACAACGTTACCTAAAGAACAAGTATCTTAGCTGAACTATGGAACAGCGTTAACTCCTGAACAAGACCCGTAAGAGATCAGCATGAATATACAGTAAAATGTGATGATCTATTTTCCGTGCTTAGATGAATAACAAAGCCATAAATGTTGCACACAAGTAAGATGATGGTACAACCTATCTGGCTACCATCCATAGGAGTGAGCATCATGTGCTGGCTTGTCGATGGCCCTGCAGTTGTTGTGGCTGTCCATGTCGGGCATGCGCATTCGATGCAGGGAACTGTTGAGTGGGGAATATAGCTCCCTTCTGGTGTATGCTTCCCTTGTTGGAGCAGCTGCGGTGAGTCGGAAGACGGTGTGTCTGAAGATGCAGATAACGCATAATGTTAAGAACGACATATCTCTTTGATCTGAAGAAATACACTAAGAGATCAACAACAAGGTACGAGAGTGGTCACACGTCTGTTGACTAAAGACTAAATTGGGGTCACACGATTTTATTTTATTTTGGTACTGTCCGATCTACGCCGGATGGCTGGCCGTCTTGTGCCTCCCGTCTGACACTGTTCGGAATCTTCCCCGAAGAGTCAGCGACCAACGGCAGAGCAACCTGCCTCCGCTGTCCGTGGCCCCGGCCAAAACCCCGCTCCCCGCCCCACCGCACCGCCGTGGTTGCGCCGCCCCTAGGCCAATCCACAAAGACTCCCCGTCATCCAGATCCGGCGGCAGCAGTACCTTCAACCCACGCAACTCTAAAAGATAGCCATCTAAGCGTTGCTTCCGCGGTGAACTTGCGGCCCCGCACCCTTACGTTAGACACCAGCCAACCGACAGCCTAGGAGCTCCTCCGCCTCGAGGGGTGCTGCATCCCATTGGGAATCGATTGGCCCAGAATAAAAAATTCAGACAACTGACGCCTAAATAAAGTGATTTGAGATGAGGGTGCGACCTATCTGGCGGCATGGTGGAGTAGACAGGTCCAGCTGCCGAGTCGGTGAGGCCGGCGCGGTTGTGGTGGCGACCGGCGGCAGGGAAAGAGCGATGTCGTGACGGTCGACGGCTACGCGGAAGCAGCGCCAGGACTCTGGACGGATCTGAAGTTGGAGCCGCTCCGGCGCCGTGAACAATGGCGGGGGTGAATCAGCTTTGGTATGGTTCACGCGGCCATCGTCGAGGCAGCACCAGCAGCACGGAGTAAGTGGCACATGGCCCAGTGCACGACGGCAAATGGACAACGTCTCCGGCATTAGGGAGGAGGGCGGCTGTGAAATTGGTGCGGTGGGGGGCGCCATGGAGGTGGGACTGAGCTTTCACGGCTCGGGAAAAGAGAGCTTCCCGGGGAGAAGGTGATTTGGCGCCCACTAGGTATGAATGGGGTGGGGGAATTGGGAGGGGAGTGGAACCATGTCTTACAGACGCATTTGTCTGAAATATGAGGGGGAGTTACAGTTCTACCCTTGCCTATAGGCTTCTCGGCTTGGGTCTGTGTACTAAGGGTCGGGGATAGTAGAGTAAATTTGCTTCTCCCCAAATAGTGGGCGGGAGCAATTTAAGGCGAGGAGGGCGTGTTTTGAACTATAGTGGGCGCGAGCGACTTCGGGCGAGGAGAGCGCGTTTTGAAATTGTGGGCGCGAGCTATTTCGGGCGAGGAAAGCGTGTTTTGCCGACCATGGTTTATGAATTATTCGGCACATGTCATTTCGGCCGAGGAGAAGGCGCACTTGGATGAAGTTATGAACCTACCCTCGATGTACAACAGGCCAATTGATGTGTGTCCCACATAGGGCGGTAATTTCGCGTCTCCCATTTATTTGCTCGGGCGAATTCCACCGAGCAGAGGGGATGTTTAACGGTTCGTTCAAATTTTGGGAGAATGAGCATCCATGTCTACCTTACCAAGTCGATTCGGATCAAATTTTGAAATATTAGCTTGCCACTTCTTTTTTAGATGGAGAGATGATGCTCGGGAGTAATGTGTTTTTACATGCTTGTTGCTAGCGATTTACTATATGACAAATAGTTGACCCACTCAAAAACGCGAATCAAACCCAAAATGAAATATCTCGATTCAATGAAATAGCTCGTTCAGTAGGTCAAAATAGTGAACTAAATCCAAAATTGAACACCTCAATCGAGTAGGATGTTGTACAGTATTATAGTACTCCATGAACATGTTGAAAGTCAAATTAATGAACTTGTTTGATATACGCATATATCCGTTCATGTGTGGATTGCATACAACATGTTCTCCAATTTAAATATTTGAATGCAAGTTTATATTGAAACATGGTTTATATCAATCTTTGATGCATAAAACGCGACCTCCCCCTCTCCCGGACTCCTGTTCTCTCTCTCTCTCTCTCTCTCTCTCTCTCTCGCCGACAATCTTCAATTCTGTCGCATGCATCCGACACAAAAACCTTGTTGGTCCCTTGCCCTTTCTCTCCATCTCTTTCTCTCTCTCTCTCTCTCTTTGTGTGTGTGTGTGGGGGGGGGGGTCTTTCTAGTTCGCATGCATATATACACCATCTATAGGTCTCTCTCGCACACTATGTATGATACTCTAGCTAGTCCAAGCTAGATATCTTGGGTGCACTCATCGTACGCACACAAATTCCTTGGCTCTTTGCCCGCAACTCTCTCACGCACCACTATGTCGTCTCGGAGCTCTTCCCCCCTCTCTCAAACTCTCCATCCACCTGGGTCATACATAAACATGCATATCTCACTCGCACTTGATAGGCCCATCTAAAACTCTATCTCCCCCCTCGTTCTCTCTCCATCTCACACGCGCACACACACAATCTCATGCCCAGCTAGCCAAGTATGATGGTCTTTCACTCAATTGTAGGCACACGCAGTCCCCCCTATATGTATATGACTAGCTAATCTTAGTCTCCATCACAAACATGTGCATGGTCTATCTCGATTTCTCTCGGGGCATCTTTCTATCGCGCACGCACTCCCTCGATCTCCCACCCATATAGTCCCCTCACGATCTCGACGGGATCTCTCTATCACAAACACACCCTCTCTCCCTCCCCATGCGTCCATGCCATCCATGTGTCCCTCTCGACCTTTGTTCCTTGTTGGCCAGACCTCTATTGGACATGTGCTATAGGGGTGTCTCTCTCCGTTGCAAACAATCACACACTAGCTATCTTCATGTATCTCCTCGCCTCGCTTTTCCATCTCGGAGATGCATGCGTGATATGTTCGCATAAGAAACGAAAAAACACACACTCTCTCTAATTTATCGTTTGTTGTCACTTTCTCTTTCACACACATACTCTTTTTACACACTTACTCATTCTCACACGCACTTGATCTGCCTCGACTGAGGCACTCTCCTCGGTCCATAGCATATAGATTTATTGAAAAGTCAAACATCACAAAGTTTGACCATGTACGTGGAGAAAAAGAATTACATCTAGTACGGCAAACATATACCATTAGATTCACCATGAGATGTAGTTTTGTATGATGTATCTTTGGTATTGTAGATATAAATAACATTTGCGTAAACCTGATCAAAGTTTCCAAAGTTTGACTTCTAAAAAATTTACATGCACTGCATTATCGAGCGGATGGAATATCTCTTTCCCCCTCTCAGCTATCTGTCGCACCACTCAGCCTTATCGGGGCTCCTCAATCTCTCTCGAACTTTATTGGTCAGTTTGGTTCGTGACCTGACCCTCATGACTTGATGGCTGGTACTGCCTGGTGTGGACGTGAGATGTAAAATATTTTTGCCTGGCCAGGCTTGTGCGGTGCTGAAGCGTTTGGTTCATGCTTGGGCCAGGCAAAGCATCAACGTCCCATCAATCAATCCATGCATCAATTATTTAATGCTAATATCCATCCATGTTGTTGTTAGACTCATGGCCACACGACCAGGCACGGCCAGGCGTTCGAAATCGGTCGCCTGGGCCAGGCTACTTGCAGTGTCTGGAGTTCAGCCAGGCTAATTAAAGTGCAAGGGAATCCAGGCCAGGAGGGCTTTCTTTTTCACAGGGTAGCAACCAAACAAGCGTGCATGAAATCCAGCGACAACCCCAGGCCAGGCAAAAGATGCTCAGGACGCAAGCCAAACTGGCCTTATATCTCCCTGGTTCACACATACACATGTCTCGCTCGCGCTATACATATAGACCCATCCAACACCCTCCGCCCTTGTTCTCTCTCCATGTGACACGCACCCCCCTAAGTACCATAATCCCTCACTCCATCATAGGCGCAAGCACTCCCCTCTCCTAAGTATGATTATCTCTTACTAGCCATCAGGAACACACGTATTGTCTCCTTCCATCCATACATCTATCTCGATATCTCTCTGGGCATCTTCTATCGCGCACACACCTTGTCAGTCGATCTCCCACCCATGTAGTCCCATCATGATCTCCAGGGGATCTCTCTATGACAAACATACACTCTCTCCTCCCCATGTCTGCATTTTCTCCGTATGTCTCTCTCGACCTCTCTCCCTTGTTTGTCAGACCCCTCTTGGCCACGTGCCAGGGGTCTTTCTCTCTCGGTAACAAACAACCACACACTATCTCCTCACCTTGCCTCCGTTGTCGAAGATGCATGTGTGATATGTTTGCATAAGACACACACGCTTTTTCTCTACTTTTATCGTGTGTTGTCCATGTCTCTTTCACACATGCACATACACTTTTTTCACTCTCTCTCTCTCTCTAGTTAGGGACTCTGTCACGTCCATAAGCATATGGATGTTTTGAAAAGTCAAACCTCATAAAAGTTTGACCAGCGATATGTGGAGAAAAACATTTACATCTGGAACGATCATTAGATTCATCACAACATGTACTTACTTCATACTATCATTTATCTTTGGTATTGTAGATATAAGTAATTTCTTTATAAACTTGGTCAAAGTTTCAAAAGTTTGACTTAAAAAAATGTTGGAACTACATTATCGAACGGAGGGAGTAGCTCTTTCTCTCTCTCTCTGCTATCTCTCACGGGCCTCCCCTCTCACTCGAACTCTCTATACCGATGGATTATACGTTCACTGTGTCAGCGTATAGCTCCGTATATTGTTTAGTTGACCGGTCAATCAATCCACATGCTGCCTTGTCAGCTCGTGTTCTGTATCTTCGTGTGCTGGCCCATGTGGTAGTGGGTGAAAATAAGTAAACTAGAGGCCCATCTGACACGCAGTGAAGTAAACAAAGTTGAAACCACTCGGGGTAGCACCCCGCATGCTAGTAAATTAAGGGCGCATTGAGGACAAACTTCTTGCGCGCGAAGGACGCACTCGCGCACAATTCACCACCGCGCGGCAGCATGCACAGAAGGACGCACTTGCGCACACCCATCACACAACACACACCAGCACACGTGTACACCGGCGTCGCCGCCGGTTGAGATGGACAGCGAGGCAGCCAACCAGCGGAGGCGGCTCGAGCCAAAACCACATCTGGCGAGGCTGGACTTCATCAGCAGCCTCCCCGACGACATGCTGCTCGTCATCATCGGCCTCCTCCCCACCAAATCTTCCATGCGGACCGCCCTGCTCTCCCAGCGGTGGCGCCCCCTCTGGCGCTGCGTCCCCCTCAACCTCACCATCGACAGCTGCCTCTGCGAGGGGGATTGCAAATGCATGGCCGCAGTCTCCAAGATCCTTTCATCTCACCCTGGGCCAGCCAGACACCTTGACATCTGCATGTTCAGTACCAACTGCAAGGTCCAACCCAAGTTCGACGAGTGGTTCTTATCCCTCACCCTAGATCAGCTCGAGGAGCTCAGCTTTGAAGCTGGACGATGTCTGCGCTCCGCCTCACGCCAACGCTGCGCCGCGCCAGCTTCAGCTCCTGCTATCTTCCCCAGATTAATGCCGCGCCCGCCCTTCTTCTCCCTCAACTCAAGCAGCTCGACCTCTTCGACGTTGTCATCTTGAAGAAGGCTATGGAGCACCCGCTCCGCAGCTGTACTGCGCTCGAGTACCTTCGTCTTGAGCAGATCCACGGGTTCATTAGCCTCCACATCGCCTCGACGAATCTCCGATGGATTTATGTGTCTTGCTGGCCCCACAACAAGACATCAATTGGGAAGAGATCACTCCAGCTATTCCACGTTATGGTCATTGGGAATGCGCCTTTCCTTGAGAGATTGCTTGTATCGGATCTAGAAGGTCCAACAAAAATCAGAGTCATTGACGTGCCGAAATTGACAGCGTTGGTGTACTTGTCTACCAAATTCTCCGAACTCTTTATTGGATCCATAATCGTTCAGGTACATCACTCATCTTCTTCTCCGTCTTCTTGAAATTCACATTTTTAAATTTCTTCTTGATGTATTTACGACCGTCTTCCAGAAAATGATTCCCACAAGCTTGACCCAGTCCATGCGCACAGTGAAGATCTTAGCACTAAAATCTATCGGCCCCAATCTGGATCAAGTTGTTGGATTCCTTACATGCTTTCCGTGCACGGAGAAGCTACTCATCGAGGTGAAACTTCTTTCCTATAAGTAAAGGTAATCACAACGTAGCTCAATTTTTTCGTAATTTTCCCAAATTACGATGGCAAGTGTAGTGTTCAAAATTGCATCTACGCACTGCACCAAAAGAAATGTTTTTAGTATTTTTTCTCACGTGATCACCTGCATCGTTTTTATGCTGTACTACTATAGTAGCCTAGGCCAGTCATAGTGGAAAGTAACTTAGACTACTCCAGTAACTCTATGGTTACCCTAAGATCAAGTACTACCTCCGTCCTGGTTTACTCTTCCAATTTTGTAGTATCAAAATTTGACCATAGATTTAACTGACAAAATGTTAATGCATGTCACTAAGAACTATATCGTTGGATTCGTATTTGAACATAATTTCAAATGGTGTGATTTTTAGTGGCATGCATTGGCATTTTCTTAGGTAAATCTATGGTCAAAATTTTATACTAAATACGAGGTAGTATTCCCTCCGTCCCAAAATTCTTGTCTTACATTTGTTTAGATACGGATGTATCTAACACTAAAATGTAACTAGGTACATCCGTATTTAGAAAAATTTAAGACAAGAATTTTGGGATGGAGGGAGTACAAAAGTGGGCTATGTAGGCCAAAACATGTGCCAAATTCACTTGTGATGCATTTGGCATCGATGCCCCTCCATTGCTCACCTGGTGCCCCAATCTGGATCACCTACTTTGCTCCGGTGCCAAATTAACTCACGCAATGAAAAAACACTGCGTGGGAGAGAGAGGGGACTAAGGCAATAAAAAACACGTGTTTGGGAGAGTGAGAGGCTTTTGTAGTTGGTTTGATTGATTTGTTTATAGATGTGGGTTTGTGTGCACAGTGGTGCCAACTCTCTCACATCGCGAGAGTGGTGCCAAAATCTTTTGATTTGACATCAATGCGTATTATGTGGCATACTTTTGCGAAATATGGCATCGGCCACATAGTGGAAGGCAACAAATGCCCAAGCTCTTCACGTGCTCCTAATTAAATGAGAGGAAACAGAAAGAGAGAGAGAGAGTGAGTGAGAGAGTGAAAAAATATTACTAGCCAGCCAACCCTATCGTATGAGCGAATGATATTGGTACCTCTTGATGACACGACAATCTTATGCAGCCAGCTGCTCTAATATGTTCTCTTCTTTTGCAGATAAAAAAGACCCGAAAGTGAAAAATGTGCTGCACTATAACAATCTCATCGAATGCCTTGATCTCCATCTTACAGAAATTGATTTGATCGACTACCGAGGCAACACATCTGAGATTAAATTGTCCAGGTTCTTTGTTCTGGAGGCAAGTGAGCTCAAGGTAATGAGGTTTGGCGTTCTCTGGCGCAATAATGAATGGTGTGCTGATCACCGCAAGCGTCTAAGCCTAAATGACAAAGTCTCCTCAAAAGCTAAACTTGTTTTTGAAACATCAAGTGGCCAGAGACTCGAAAACTTATTTGCCCATTAGTGACTTGTCAGGACGGTGGATTTTAGTTTGTACGATAATGCTGCATCCACCTAAAGTAACGAAAGTTCTTACGTAAAATTCCTAGTAATTCCCTCTTCGTAGGTGCATCATTACTCCTAACATTTGTAATATCAGTTTGAAACTTTTAATATTGCCGTGTCCTATTCCTGCGTTTTCAAAATCCTGCGAATCAAACAGGTCCTGAGTTGGTGATGATGTTGTGCCTCCCATCTTTCACCAATAGCCGTCGGATCTAGATCTGACGCATACAAACCAAGCTTCTCCATTTTTGCAAAAAGATGCCCGCACTTGTTCCCTATTTACAAACAACTCCTTGTATCTCACAATCAACCTTATCTCCTCCCGACCACATCTAGAAGCCATGGAAAAATCTGGCGTGATGGCCGCTGCCGGAGCCGTCCACCCCCAATCTTGGTGTTCCGTGCAATGCACGGGCATCTACGCACGTGAAATTGTATCGAACATGGCTAGTTGTAAGCAGGCTAGCTCTACAGCCATGATGATAGTGACTACAGACGGTGAGGCTGACTATGGTATGCCGAACACGGCGCCTATACTCAGGTGTCATCTCCGGCGCAGGGTCTTGTCACTTCACTGTGAGGAGCAGCACGTAATAATTTGACCAACGGGTAGTACAGTGCTAGTACTAGTAGCACCACCGTCTGGATTTAGGAGTACTACCACACCCATCTGGATTTTAGTATTTGACTAGCAATATCTAGTAATGCATGTCACAAAAAATGTACTACTCCCTCTGGAAATAAATACATGGTGTTTTATTCCTATCGGCGAGAGAACTTAATGTTTTTTTGCTAACTAGAGTACTAATAGGATTACATGCAATGAACTAAACACTGCATGTCATGTTTGGTAGTCTCAAGTCATTGAAAGCATGCACGGCCCACATCTCTCATTGGTTGATATGCCACGAAATAAGAAACAAGGAGGTAGTTAATGCACCGTGCCTAAGTATTTTGGGATTATTTGGTTTTCGTAAGGTGACTTACACAACATTTTTGTTTACATGCATTAACATTTTATTAGTTAAATCAAAGGTCAAAACTTGGCACAAAATGCAAAGGGGACCAATAAACTAGTAAACATCAAACTTCTCTCGTTTGGCCCCAACTAGAGGTCTGGTGAGATGACTATACTGCACCGGCACGGAGGGGGACGCAGCTTCATTGACTTACGGCAACTGCCTTTGGGTGAATGACACGTGGGCCCAGGGGGTGGCTGGCCCACCTATCATACAGCCAAAGGCAGGTGCAGTAGAGGGCCGAGGAGTAGTACGAAATCCTACGCACCTACGCACGCTAACCAAGGGCAAGAGTGATCACTCGAATCGCAAGATCAGTTGACTAGAAGCTAAGCTAGACCCATGGAGGCGATGAGCGCGAGCATCAGCCGGCTATGCCAGATGGTCCACGACACCAGCCTGCGGCCCGACACCGAGGAATGTCTCCAGGTAGTATTGCTTGAGGCCGCCAGGGCGAGGGGCCGCTTGGACGATAGCTTCGTCTCCTTGTTCGACGAGGTCCTCGTCGGTTTCCTTGACAAGTTCACCGTCGTCAAGAAGCTTGCGGACGACTTTGACATAAGCCTCCAGCCGACATGCCCAGGCTCTGCGATGCCCGCCACCCTCAATGGCCACTATGGTGACAACCTCTTCGACGCACTGGTGGCCCTGCGACTGCCCGCCGTCGCGCCGGAGAATGTCCACCTCGAGGTCGCGCTCGCCGTGCAGCGCCTGGCGCAGCAAGACACCATCGACATAATCACCCATGTCTACGCGCAAATCATCCACGAGGACTACTACATGCAAGAGGAGGACGATAGGACGCTGGCCTTCTTGGACCACAGGGCAACCTTGGACGGCACTGTTCAGAAGCACGTTGAGCTCGCCGCCAACACCGCTGCTCCTCACACGTCGGTTGGTGACCCGGTGCACTAGGGCGTGAGGATGTCGTTGATGGATCCGTATGTATTTTTATCTTCCGTCAAATCCATGTAGTAGTATATGATACTACAGTAATTATCTTACCTTTCGCATCAACTTCATAATTTTTGTACGTACTCCATGCATGAACGGCGCCAGAACCAAACTTCTCATTACTCTAGGCAAAATCGTTATTTTCTATCTATAGGCCGCCCATGGAGCAGAACCAAAATTTACAAGTTACGAGTTCAAAAGGAAAAGCCTACCGTGTTCGCGTCGCACCCCCACACGGTTGGTCCAGCACGCTGCTCAAGCGGGAATGCGTGCGGTGTTAATTTTTCACTTACAAGTGGGACCGCAGTTGAGCAAACCGACTATCGGCAAACCCCCACCCCGCCCACCGCGCGATGGCTGAGAAAACAGGAGGGAGAAGAGATGGCTGTAGCACGGACTCAAAATTGGTGTCGGATGGGACTCGTGTGGGTGGCGTGTGCCGTACTGCTAGACGTGAATGCTAGTTATGGCCCGTGCCACCCCACTATATCAAGCCTATATCGAGATACGTAGAACAAATTTCCTGCACTCCGTGCTCAGCCCTCCTCTATCTCTCTTCTCAGCCAGCCAGCGGACGCGCGGAGCCCATCGTCTGTTTGCTCACATGCAGCCCCACATGTCAGTGAAAACGCAAGAGGACCCACTGAACCTGCACATCTTTCACCTCGACGTGCTGGTGATGAAAAACAAATGCAATAAAGATCTTCGGTGGCCGCTTTTGGAGTTACTCAAGAGTAGTAAGATTCTATTTACAGTTTAACCCAAGATGCACATATCGTGGCTTCAACTACCACTCTATTTTCTTTCATGACATGACCTGGATGCTGGATGTCCCACGTGTCAGCAAAAGGAGGAAGAACCCGACCAAATCTTCGGTTGTGCTCTCGGATTAGACTAGTTGTGCTACCTTAAAATTTTTATTGTGTACTCCCTCCGTTCCAAAATACTTGACTTCCATTTGTCCAAAAATGGATGTACCTATATACTAAAACATGTCTAGATACATATATATTTTGACAAATAGAAGGCATGTATTGTGCAACGGAGGGAGTAGAATGGATGCAAGTTTTTTTTATTGGGAAGAAGAGTACATCCATTTATTGATAGAGCGCAATCTAGTAGATGTTCTATCACTTTTAGCTAGCACAGAGGCTAGAGATGAGATTAGTGCACTTGTTGATACTCCTACTAGAATAGAGGCTAGACATGAGACTAGATGCGAGGAAGCAACGTCTACTTCTTTACACTTGAAGAAGAAAGAAGCACGCAAGATCGAGCCTCCGCAAATCAACAACGAATGCATCGAGAAGGCACTAATCCAACTTACTACAGGAGTAGTCAAAATTATCGTTGGAGTTCGTGCAAAACGGAGGTCCGTTTGGGGTCGTGCGTTGGAGTTAGCCTTACAAGTGGGACCATAGTTAAGGAAACCGACTATCGGCAAACCCCCACCTCGCCCGCAGCGTGATGGCTGAAGTTAGAGAAACGACGAGGTTGAAGAGATTGCTCTCGCACGGACTCCAAGAAATAATATGGTGTCAGAGGATGTCGTGGTGGTGGCGTGTGTCGTACTCCTGGACGTGAATGCTTGTTCTGGCCCATGCCACCCTACTACTCCTACTACTTACTCCTACTATATAGTACTAGTATCGAGGATTCGAGGTGCTGGTTACGTACAGCGAACACATTAACATATGGCTACAGTAAAAACACCCTCCTGACGCGCGAAGCTAATACAATAGTGTACTACTATTGTTGATTGGCCTCATCCGATAACCTGTTGCAATGCACGTACAATTATGTATTCAGAAAATATTTTTTTGCCTCGTCGCACCACTCACTCAGAGAAGCGACTCGAAAGCCATTCATAAATTTAGTAAGTTTATCACAGGCATATCATTTTATTACATACAACAGGTCATCAACCCACATCGACAACGAGGATACATTATAAATACTAAAGTTTTCACCACATAACAAATAACAAGCAATGAAATGAACTTCAACTCAACCATTCCTCGGCGTTGGAAACGCTTGCTTTGAACCACAAGTGATTCTCTGGGACAGGCCATCCATTGTCGATCTGGAGACCAACGCATGACTGATCATCCAGGCTGAAGCGACCTACTATATCAGTACCAAGGTAGGGAACCACCCAAATGTCTGAGGTATAGACACTGTTGCTTCTCATAAATGGTACTAGTAACATTGTGTCAACATCAGTTGGATCGCCTTTCACTATCATCGGATAGTTTTGTCCAAGGAAGAGCGAGTTTTCTCCAAGACTATTAATTCTGTACCAGGGAGAAGGATTTGGCGCTATCACAATAGTATCCATCCCGAATACCATGCAACGGGTGTTGGAATAGGTCCGGAGAGTGCGACCATGGGAGACTACACCTGCTTCCTTAGCAGTAACATCATCAGTGGGACAAGAAGAGGTGATACATCGGAATTAGTTGCTAGGCGCCACAGAGTATATGGGCGTTGCTCGTCCTCATGCTCGTGATCATCACCATCATCATCTCCCCCTTGGTTATAAATTTTTTCAAGTATAGGTGGTGGGATGTTCACAGGACCTTGGAAACACAAGAAGAAGGTTAATTAGTAAAGGGAAACTTGCTAACCCGCATGCATGTGGATGAAACAATTATAATTACGGTGGAAGACAAACGTACCGAAACTACGAGGATCCCATGCAAAAATAGTGCCACGAGTGGTGGCAGCAAACACAAGGCCCTTGTATTGAATTGCATCACAGTACTCATCCGTGTACAGAAACTGATTTCTGAGCAATATCCATCGAGTCAAACCACCAAGGACGGCAACAAGTTTGTCGAAGATAGCAACAACTTCATAGTTGTTGTAATTCCAAGAGCAGTTGGGAACTCGACAAATTGCTATCTTCCATAGAAGACAGTCACCATGATCGTATTTGAACGTGCGTACAATACCGGTGTGCTCAACCTCTGGGCAGTCTGCTGAGATTTTTGGAAGTGGAACCCGGTCACGAGTGTACACATTCACAAGTTCCCACTCGAAGTTGGACCCAATGTAAACAACCCAATCTCCATTTGCGCCCGCCCAAGCCTTGCCCTCAAGCGATGGCATCTTAACATCATATGTACCATTATTAAGCGGCATCAACTTGCACAGCGCGAGGCCTCCGTCGTGCCAGCGCCAGTCATCAGGGTCACGGCGAAGAAGATAGGGGAGATCAAACCGCTCCTTGACTCTTGGGTTCCTTGTAATGATGTATTAGTTGAGTCGAGAATGGGCTTGAACGAACCTGCCATGCTAGTCGAGGAGATGACGTTGCATCGATCAATGAGTTCCTCCACCACGTTATCTTTCAGATAGGGGCAAGAATAAGGGGGTCGTTTCCGGCCTGTTCCCTCCATGGAGAAGACGATCGGACAATGGCAGAAGAAAGGGTGAAGGGCTGAAGGAAAATGGAGGAGGGAGAGGAAGAGCGTGCGACATCAGTTCCAAATCGAGAGGGAAAGGTGAAGAGTCGGTGGACGGTTGCGAGTTTACCACGGTTCACGAAGAGGCGCCCCGGCCTACACGTCCGTTCAGAAATACTCCTACTACTCGCCGTTGTCTCACTGATATGTTGGAATGCGACCACATGTCAACGAAACATGGTGTGTAATTTCTCGTGCAAAATGCGATCTGGCCACGTTGGCCCGAGGTGCCGCATTAGTTATCGACCTTTATTTTTTTAATGGCGTGCCGATCAGTTTTGAAGCACGACTAACTGGTACTGTACGCAGAGAAAATATAAACTACTCTACCACTACTCCACCTCCAGTACTAGTAGTATAAAAAAGATATATAGGCTGGAGCTTCAGTGCTTTCGTGCTAAGGGCTGCCCACTTGCTTCTCACAATACCACCCTCTCTCCAGATCTAAAAAGACGGCCCCTCTCTCCCTCCTCACCGGTGGTCACAGATCCGCCGGGGAAGAAAAGGACGTGCATCGTTGACGCACTCGTCGTCGGCGAGCGAGGTCACGCACTGACGACAAGGCCGTCCCCAAGCTCGCTGCCGTAGTGTGTGCGGAGGACGACGACCACGAGCGAAGCCACTTCCCGCCGACCCTCAGGTATGCTACCTCTTTTCGAACCATAACCTTGTTCTATTGCCCCATCTGCCATGTCGTTGCATGTGGATCTTTTTCCACTCCACCATCTTCCCAATTTGCTATCCTCTGCTCTGCTGGCCACGCAGACTAAAACCATAATTTGCACTATTAAAGGAAACCCTACTTCATGCAGACTAATCCATGTCTGGGTTGAATAAGGAAAGGAAGGGAGACTGTACTGTCCAAGAGAGTAGGCATCGAACCCGCATCTAGGTTGAAAAGGGGAAAATCAGTAGCTAAGGAACGAGTCTCGTGTCTCTTGGTTGAAGAAGGGTAGAAAGGCATGACAACGCAATAGAGAATGACCAGGTCGATCGGTTTGTTGTCCTCACATAGGAAAAAGGTGGCTAAAGAGAACAAAAATGGGACGTAATCCACATATGCTGCCTGGATATTTGTTGCTCTGGGCAACCATACCTCCCTCACCACTTTGTGTCCGTGGAGGTACATCGTACTGGTGCGCCCACTGTCCGAATGGGCCTCCCATGCTCTTATTGCCACTTTTTTTGCTGTTAGTATAACGCCAGCAGTCAAGTCAAGCAATGCTACTGCTAAAGTGATGCCACATTTAACTAATGCCGCTCTTAGTCTAATGCCACCGATAAATTTAAGCAATGCCATTTAATGTCACTCGATTATTTCAGGGTTAGCTATTGATTGTGGATGTATTAAAGATTTTTCAGCTAAGGCATTCTAATGCTGTTGCACAGCCAGTATACCAACGATGAAACTTGTTACTACCTTAGGATTTTTGCACTGTTAATGCTTATAGATTACATACCTCACTTTCATGAGATAAGTTAATTTTTTTGTACAGTGTCACCAAAATGCCAAGGCGCTGATGTCTTTTTATTTTGGTTAAACTGCACAGGCAATTATGAAGACAAGAGGAAAGGTCAAGAGTGGGCACCTCCTCCTCCGGCTGTTCTCTTGATTCGTTCGATCAAGTTTTTATGTTTGATCGATTATCAAGATTGGGATAGCAATTTTTAAGGTCCCCCCGAGTTTGAAATGATATTTACCTTGGAGGTACATGGTTTGCAATTTTTTTATACTGTCATTAGTTAATAATGCTAGTTACCTTCAGACTTTTGTATTTGGTTTAATGCTCATGCACAACTAGTATACCAATGCTGAAACTTGTTACCTTTACATTTTGTATTTTTAATTCTTATAGAAACCTTCCAATGCTAGAGTTTATTGAAATCTGTTCAGTAAAACCATTGTACTATACCCTGTAATAAACTAACTACTCTACTGTTGCACTAGCCACTGGATTAGTGTATATTTTTAGTATTCGAATGGTGTTGCATTAGCGTATGGACATAAATAAAGTGTGGCAAGCTTTCCCAGATATGTGCTCAAGAAAACTACTACCTGTTTTTCTAAATACTAGACGTTTGGGTACTTTAAATTGAACCGCGAAAATGTCTTATATTAAGGAACAAAGGGTGTAGAGTTCACCCAAATTATTCTGGTAAAGCTAGTCACACCTTTGTTAAAATTAATATTCATTATGTTATCGGAGGAGGTCTGTATGTTTGTCTCTAATGCATGTCGACTACATACCTGACATCATGATGTAATGTTAAGTCATTTCCTTTTGTACAGTGTCACTGAACTGTCAAGGCGGTGATGGCATTTTATTTTAGTAGAACTGCACAAAATTTGCTTAAAAGAAGAGGAAAAGTCAGGAATGGCTCAGTTTTTCAGAAAAAACTATGTATGCCTTCCTGACATCAGCCGTTGTTGCTTTATTTATTCCTTCAAACAGGTGGTTAGAAACAGTCTTGCTACCTTTTCCCATTAAGAAATTGGAATGCTTATATTTGTGAGTCTATGCTTCAACTAGTGCCACTTTTAGAGTAATCACACTTTCAATATCTATGCAAACAGGGATGCTCGATTTTAGTGGAACTGCACAAAAAGTCCAACTGGTTCAACATTAGGAGCATGTTTTTTCCAAACCTTTATATCCAATTGGTGGCACTATGAGCTGTTCATTACGAAGGTACATGGTTTGCTACTATCTTGCTACTCTTTTTGTACTGTCATTAGATAGTAATACTAGTAGTTTGCATGTGAATTTATTGGCAGGGTGGACCTACATTGGAGGTGCAGGACAGGATTCAATGATTGGATGCTCAATTTCTGTTGTATCGATTTCACCTCTTCAATCACTGCGAACATGGATATCCTTGGTCTGATGAAGAATAGGCGCTATATTTCTGCTCTGAACCAGCAAATCAATTCAGTATGAAATTGTCCAGGGCAAAACATAACTATATCAGATTGTCCAGTGCAGAACATGACAGATGCTAAGCGGAAGAGACATGTTTGAACCGAAAATACAAGGTGTGGTATATATTTACTAGCTGCTTGATATTTGTGCAGACAGAGATGTCTGCCCGTTGCTATTTGGCAAACAAACAAAGTGTCCGCAGTTTTGGTTGAACTGCATAAGAGAATATTATAGTCACTGCATGCTGTGCCATTTGAAAATAGACACGAAAGATTGGATAGTCACTTCATGGACTGCAGAAAACTAGTACTGTATTATTTATTGGCCAACACTAGGTGCTTCATTGCTTTGGTCTGATTATACAAGGGGCATCATTTTGCCTAAGTTAAAGTTTGTATTCCAAAAATAGTCTCGCGGTGTGATCAAGAGAAGACCAAATCATATTGCAGTGGATGTTCCTCCATCATGTGTGGTTCATTCTCATGGTTCCAGCTGTTGGTGAAACCACTTACGTTTGCAAGAGGAATTGTAGACTTCACAAACAAATTTGTCTTTCAGTCTGTACTGAATGTTGGCCAAGAGAAGCATCCATGTTAGTAGGAAGAACAAATGTTTTTTCTAGATCTTTGCTTTTGGAGCTACATATTTGTATATGATATGTGAATCATTGAGATGCATTAACATGTTGATCTTATGTATGGGAATCGTACTAGTTAGTTTTAGTTGCAACGCAAGATCCGAAGTGGCTGATCTTTGCTTTTGGAGCTACATATTTGTATATGATCTGTGAATCATTGAGATGCACTAACAGTTACTTATTTCTGTTCGCTCAGTGTTTACAAGTTACTAATCGATCACTAGCTAGCCTACAAATGCGCTCCTGGCAGTTTTATTTGCGACGCAAGATGCGAAGTGGCAGTTTTTTGAATAAAAATGCCTACCTCTGAAGAAACTGACAAGCTACACTATCGATCCTACATGGATAAAAATGCCTACCTCTGAAGAAACTGACAAGCTACACTATCGATCCTACACAGATAAATAGCGGATCACGCACATACTACCTCCCTTTCCGGTTTGCAGGGCTCAATTCGAGAAATGACCTACTCGATCCTACACGAATAAATAGCGGATCACGCACGTACTAGTACCTCCTTTCCGGTTTGCATGGCTTAATTCAAACCTCTCACCAACCAAGGTATTCCCTCCGTCCGGGTTTATTAGTCCCGTGAGCAAAGCAGCAAGACCAAAGCATGGCAATAATTAACGGCATGTAGAAGTTTAAGCCTGATTAATTCCAGCGATTTAAGTGGCTGCATGCGTGCCCTCGGCTGCGACTCATTGCATGCTGCTTCACGTACTGCCTGTGAGCGATTCTGAGTGCCTGCATGCAGCCGGCCATAATTAAGGCAGCTAACTGATGCGAAAAAAGATACGCTTTAATTGTTGCGGGCTTTTTAAATCCGTGGAATCATTATTGACAAGGAGGGAGATGATTCGAGTGCACTCGTTTGACCGCCATGCCGGCGTGCGACCCAGACGGGATGGGACGACACTATCATAATTTCAGTTTCTCTAGTTTTCCACGGCAATTTGGCGCGCTAAGCCATTATGCATTGAATTCCGATGACCGTCGCGCTACCTTCCGCCTATAAATACTGTTTCCGGCCTTCTCCGGTGCCACTGTGACCCAACTCGCCATATCCTCATAAGCCCCCACCGGCCCGACGTCGCTCGCCACGTCTGCCATGCCCCCGCCCGTCCGCGGTAGGCGACGCCGGAGGCGGTCACCGCTGAAACTAGTGTTCGGGTTTTCACCGAAAGGCAGACAGAGGGAGGAGGCATTCTATCTGTCTTTAGATGGCAATGCGAAGATCGAGGAGTTGTTGGAGCGCGACCGCATGGCGGAGGAGCAGGAGTTGTTGGAGCGCGACCGCCTGGCAGAGGAGCAGCATATCGCCGATTTGCGCCGCCAACGGGACATGGAGCAGCAGTGCACCGACGCTCTGAGTCGCGAGCAGAGCGCCCGCAACTAGGCCGACTACGTGGAGGCCGGCGCCCGGCAAATAGCCCTGGAGGCTGTCGGGCACGCACGCGTTCGCGACGCCGATTTTTACTACCAGCTCGTCAAGTGGGTTTCCCGCTTGGAAGCCGAAGCTTCGGTGGACCACGCCGGCATGGAAAGGGCCAACGTGCATGAGCAACGCGCCCTATCGCACCTCTTGCAAGTCCGAGGCAAGGCGCACGACTCCGGTGCCGGCGTTTAGCGTGTACCACAGATGGTGGCCGGCATCGTCTAGTAGCTAAGAGTAAGTTAGTACTTGTATGCTACTAGAGTATTAGTGGGAGTAGATAGTTAACTTGGCTATGATGGTTGTCAACGTGGAAGTTCAGTACTCTATATGTGGATCAGACCTGTTACTTTGCTCTGAATGTTGAACTTTCCGTTTGAATGTGTGGAATGGGCTGTTATTTTTTTAAATGGGCTGTATTTGTCCTCCACGGGTATAGAGGCTGACTTGTGGGCCTAGCAAGTTGACGTGTACACAATCAGGAGATGATTGTACGTGGAGAGGATGACAGCAGGGACCCACTAAGGTCATGGCAGTACGCAAGCAAGTGCCTCCTTATTTCAAGCCAATAAAAAATGGCTCCTCCTAGTGGATTTCTAACATCTGGGTCCAATGCCATTGTCAACGTAGTCAATAAACGAGAGAATTGCACAACGAGCGGCTGACACCATGGACCCAGTAGCTCGCCCAGTTATTTTTGTTTTGGGTTAATTTGATAAATGCCACTCCAAATCTGGTGTATCCGAGAAATGCCACTGCAATTTTCAAACTTTGAAAAATGCCATTTCATGCCATTTCTAGTGGCATTTTTCGAAGTCTGGAGTGGCGTTTTTCAAAGTTTGCAAACTGCAGTGACGTTTTTCAAAGTTTGCAAAAATTGAAGTGGAATTTTTCAAAGTTTGGAAATTGCAGTGGCATTTTTATCAATCGCCATAATTGGAGTGGCATTTATCTAATTTGTTTTTGAGACGGAAGCAGGGTGTCAACTGCGCTGTGCGGGACACTCTGGCCTGTCTAGATAGCCTTTTCTTTTATGTTTACCACAGACCAGCCCAGTAGTTTTTTTTTCTTTCTGAAAATGGCTAGCCCAGTTTTTTTATGATTTGTCAAGTAAGTCGCTTTATCAGGCCTGTTGGGCTGCAAATCTTTCAAGACGAGGAGAGGTTCATTCGGCTGGCCGAGAAAATGGCCTATCAGTAATGAGAAATGGGCTGTACATTTTCAAAACACATCAAACCGACAATTAGTTTCAAATATCTTTTTTTCATTTCGAGATTTTAAATTGCATTGATTTTTATGCATGGACAATTTATTGGATTTTTTATTGATATACATTTATTTTTAAAATCAGTCTGAATGTGACTCGAAATTTTGGGATTAAAAACAGTTCAGACCGCACCGACATATGCAAAATTTCATATAATTTTTTAACCGTGGCCACAATATGGGTTGTAATGCTAACAAAAAGAATATGGGCTCCAAAAAACCCCGTAAGAATTAGCTAATGGGCTGTAAATTATTTGAAATAATGGCAGATGGGCTGTATGCTGTTTTCCACAGATTTGAGGCTTTCCACAGATGGCCTGTATACTGTTGGATGTCCATCCAACGGCCGTCGTGCTTCTTCAATCTCTGCTCTTCCTGCTCCAGCCGCTCAAACAAGCGCCGGCGGGACTGCCTGCTCCCTCCTCCCCGTGACCGACTGTGCTGCCGCGCAGGCCTCACCGCCCCACCATACTCCCATCGCTGGCCTAGCCATCCCTCTACTCACCCACACCTGCTGTTATTCTCCGGCGACGGCAGACGAACCAGTAAACCCTCGTACAGTCGTACTCCCCTCCGCGTGGGAAACAAAAGCAACTGCCGAGTCTTCCCTGCCTCCATGTCGTTCCCTTCCTAGGCCTCGCCGTCGTCCACCGCCCTGGTGCTCTCGGCATGGCATGGTCAACGTGGTCAACGCCCGACATGCATCTGAAGTGGACTGTATGTGGAGAGGCTGACAGCTGGGTCCACGGCCGCACGCAAGGAAATGCCTCCTTATTATGCGCAAAATAATGATTCCTCCACCTGACATCTGGGACCCACCGAATGGGCCTCCGTATTTCACGAAAAAAATGTTACCGCCGCTGACAGCTCAGACCCACCAGCTATATCTTCGCACGCAAGGAAGTGCCTCCTTATTACGCACAAAAAATGAATACTCCCCCTGCTAGCTGGGACCCAGTATAGTGGGCCTACTAAGTTGACGGGGACGAAGGGCTTTGTCAACTTAGTCAATATGCACGATTCTAGCTTGACTGACCATACGATGTCCATCCAACGACCGTAGTGCTTCTTCAACCTCTGGTCTTCTTGCTCCAGCCACCCAAAGCAGCGCCGGTCGTGCCGCCTGCTCCTGCCTCCCATGGCCGGCTGTGCTGCCGCGGAGGCCTCACCCCCCATACTACTCCCACCACTGGCCAGGCCATCCCTCCACTCCACTCACCCACACCCCCTGTTATTCTGCGGCGACGGCAGCGCAACCGAACTAGTGAACCCTCGTACACCTCTCCGCGTGGGCATCCACTGCCGCGTCTTCCCTGGCTCAGCGTCGTCCCCTTCCTAGGCCTCGCCCTCGTCCACCGCCATGGTGCTCTCAGCGCAGCATGGTCAATGTGGTCAACGACCGAATTCCATCAGAAGAATACTGTACGTGGAGAGGCTGACAGCTGGGTCCACGGCAGCCACAAGGAAGTGCCTCCTTATTACGCGGAAAATAATTATTCCTCCACCTGACAGCAGGGACCCACCGGACGCACACCAATATTTCGCAAAAAAAAACGTTTGCCCCTGGCTGCTGGGACCCACTCGATGGGCCACCATATTTCACGAATCGCGAAAAAAACGTTCCCCCTGCTGTCAGCTCGGACCCACCGGAAGTGCCTCCTTATTACGCACAAAAAAATGAATACCCCCTGCTAGCTGGGACCCACCTTGGTGGGAGGCTGACTTGTGGGCCTACTAAGTTGACGGGGACGGAGGGCTTTGTCAACTTAGTCAATATAAACGATTCTAGCTCCAGTGACCGTACGATGTCCATCCAACGGCCGTAGTGCTTCTTCAACCTCTGGTCTTCTTGCTCCAGCCGCCCAAAGCAGCGCCGGTTGTGCCACATGCTCCTGCCTCCCGTGGCCGGATGTGCTGCCACGGAGGCCTCACCGCCCCCTACTATTCCCACCGCTGGCCAGGCCCTGCGGCGATGGCAGCCTCACACCGCAGCCGAAACAGTGAACCCTCGTACTCCTCTCCGCGTGGGCTTCCACTGCTACGTCTTCCCTGGCTCCATGTCGTCCCCTTCCTAGGCCTCACCATCGTCCACCGCCCTGGTGCTCTTGGCGCGGCGTGGTCAACGTGGTCAAGGAACGATTTCCATCGGACGTGGACTGTATGTGGAGAGGCTGACAACTGGGTCCACGGCCGCAGCAAGGAAGTGCCTCCTTATTACACGGAAAATAATGATTCCTCCACCTGACAGCTGGGACCCACCGGACGGGCCAATGTATTTCATGAAAAAAACGTTTCCCCCTGACTGCTGGGACCCACCAGCTACATCTTCGCACGCAAGGAAGTGCGTCCGGGCAAAAAAACGATTCGCCCCCTGGCTGCTCGGACCCACCAGCTACATCTTCGCACGCAAGGAAGTGCATCTGGGCAAAAAAAAACGATTCGCCCCCCTGACTGCTGGGACCCACCAGCTACATCTTCGCACGCAAGTAAGTGCTTGACAGTCGGGACCCACCTGGTCGAAGCGTACGTAGCGTTGTCATTCTGCTCGCGAACGTGTACGTACATATATACTGGTGGATGTAGAGGCGCGCACGTGTCGTAGTAGAGGCGCGCACGTAGCATGTACATGTACATACAACGGCCAGGGTGCAAGAAAGAAAATACGGCCACGTATGTGTACATACGGGCGGGGTCTCGAATGCCTACTCACGCATACGTACGGCGAGGGCTCGTGTACATGGCTGGGTCGGAACGGAGAAACAACATCATCGCCGTGTTCATGGGGAGGCAACAAAATGCTCGTGTTCATGGGGAGGCAACGGAATGCGTCGTGTTCATCGGGAGGCAACGGAATGCATCATGTTCATCAGGAGGCAACGGAACGCGTGGGAGCCAACCGGCTGGGTCGGAAAACGGAATGCGTGGCCGTGTTCATCGGGAGGGCTTGGACGGAACAGGCGATGGAAACGAGGCCTGGCGTACCGCAGAACGGAGGAAACGGACCTCCTACGGTCGAAACGGGGGTCCTGTTGATTGGGAGGGGTGTGGCGTACCGCAAAACGGAGGAAACGGACCTCCTATGGTCGAAACAGGGGTCCTGTTGATCGGGAGGGGTGTGGCATACCGCAAAACGGACGAAACGGACCTCCTACGGTCAAAACGGGGGTCTTGTTCATCGGGAGGGGTGTGGCGTACCGCAAAACGGGACTCCACGGGATACTGTTCATCTCCACCATCGACCTCCTCCAACCTCCACGGGCTACCGTCGACCTTCTCCAGCCTCCACAGGCTACCGTCGACCTCCTCCAGCCACCACGGGCTCCTGTTCATCCAGCCTCCACGGCGCGCTACTCCATCGGCTACTGTTCAACCACCCCTCCACCGTCTACTGTTCATCCAGCCCTCCACACCACGGGGTCCTGTTCAACCACCCCTCCATGGGCACCCCTCCACCATCTACTGTTCATCCAGCCCTCCACACCACGGGGTCCTGTTCATCCAGAGGCAACGCCACCGCTCACTGTTCATCCACCACCCCCCCGCAACGCTCACTGTTCATCCAATCGATCGGCTTCATTTAGCAGCAGTAGCGAAGGAATCGCTCGATCGGGTTCAGTTAACAGCCATCGATCGATCGCTCGGATTCAGTAACGCGTAGCCTTTAGTGCAATCGCTCGGGTTCAGTCAGAGCCCAACGCCTCGCTCGGGTTCAGTCAGAGCCAACGCCTCGCACACACGCGTGTACGTGTACGAGAGAAACATGCATCGCTCGGCCCCCAACCTCCCACCGTAACCGGGAACTCCCCGAAATTTTCCTCCCCTTCGCTTCTACCACGGTTTTTTCCGTCATGGACGGCCCAAAGAATGTCATGCAGCTGCATCTCTGGTCCGCCCAGGACGAAAAGCCCATCTTCTGTCATGATTTTTTGTCATAGAAGTAGGAGCCCACCACATCTATGATGATACCGGGTGTTGTCACAATTATCGTCATAGAAGTGTCATGTATGACAGAAAAAAAATTAGTTCGGCCCAAAATGTCACGGATGTGTCTTTTTTTTATAGTGTAGGCATGCCTGTCATTTCTGTTAAAATAGGAGATCATTGTTATCATGGCTTATGTGATATGGGTGCTAGTGCTAGTGCAATACCTTTCGACTTATACAAAGAAATTATGCATGATATTGCACCCGCTGAGTTAGAAGATATTGATGTCACAATTAAACTTGCCAATAGAGATACTATTTCACCAATGGGAATAGTTAGAGATGTTGAAGTCTTGTGTGGGAAAACTAAATATCCTGCTGATTTTCTTGTTCTTGGTTCCCCACAAGATAGCTTTTGTCCCATTATATTTGGTATACCCTTCTTGAACACAATTAATGCTAAGATAGATTGCAAAAAGGATGTTCTTACTATTGGTTTAGGTGATATGTCTCATGAATTTAATTTCTCTAAATTTCGTAGACAACACCGTGAAGAGGAATTGCCTAGTAAGATGAAATTATTGGACTTGCTTCTATTGCCGTACCTCCTAGTGATCCTTTAGAACAATATTTGCTAGACCATGAAAATGATATGTTTATGAATGAAAGAAGGGAAATAGATGAAGTATTCTTTAAACAGGAACCCATCCTGAAACACAATTTGCCTGTTGAAATCCTAGGGGATCCTCCTCCACCCAAGGGTGATCCCGTGTTTGAGCTTAAACCTTTACCTGATACTCTTAAATATGCTTATCTTGATGAGAAAAAGATATATCATGTTATTATTAGTGCTAACCTTTCGGAGCATGAAGAAGAGAGATTATTGAAAACTACGAAGAAGCACCGTGCTGCTATTGGATATACTCTTGATGATCTTAAGGGCATTAGTCCCACTCTGTGTCAACACAAAATAAATTTGGAGGAAGATGCCAAACTAGTTCATGATCATCAACGACGGCTGAATCCTAATATGAAGGAAGTGGTAAGAAAGGAAATACTAAAGCTTCTTGAGGCAGGTATAATTTATCCCGTCGCTGATAGTCAGTGGGTAAGTCATGTACATTGTTACTGTCGTTCCTAATGATAAAGATGAATTGATTCCGCAAAGAATTATTACAGGTTATAGGATGATAATTGATTTCCGCAAATTAAATAAAGCTACTAAAAAGATCATTACCCCTTACCTTTTATAGATCAAATTCTAGAAAGATTATCCAAACATACACATTTTTGCTTTCTAGATGGTTATTCTGGTTTCTCTCAAATACCTGTGTCAGTGAATGATCAATCGAAGACTACTTTTACTTGCCCGTTCGGTACTTTTGCTTATAGACGTATGCCTTTTGGTTTATGTAATGCACCTGCTACCTTCCAAAGATGCATGATGGCTATATTCTCTGGCTTTTGTGAAAAGATTTGTGAGGTTTTCATGGACGATTTCTCCATCTATGGATCCTCTTTTGATGATTGTTGAGCAACCTTGGTCGTGTTTTGCAGAGATGTGAAGAAATTAATCTTGTCTTGAATTGGGAAAAGTGCCACTTTATGGTTAATGAAGGTATTGTCTTGGGGCATAAAGTTTCTGAAAGAGGTATTGAAGTTGATAAAGACAAGGTTGATGCTATTGAAAAGATGCCATGTCCCAAGGACATCAAAGGTATAAGAAGTTTCCTTGGTCATGCCGGTTTTTATAGGAGGTTCATTAAGGACTTCTCAAAAATTTCTCGGCCTCTGACTAATTTATTACAAAAGGATATACCATTTGTGTTTTATGACGATTGCGTAGAAGCATTTGAAGTACTTAAGAAAGCATTGATCTCTGCACCTATTGTTCAGCCACCTGATTGGAATTCACCTTTTGAAATTATGTGTGATGCCAGTGATTATGTTGTAGGTGCTGTTCTAGGGCAAAGAGTTGATAAGAAATTAAATGTTATTCAATATGCTAGTAAAACTCTAGACAATGCTCAGAGAAATTATGCTACTACTGAAAAAGAATTCTTAGCAGTTGTATTCGCTTGTGATAAGTTTAGACCTTACATTGTTGATTCTAAAGTAACTATTCACATGGATCATGCTGCTATTAAATATCTTATGGAAAACAAAGATGCTAAACCTAGACTTATTAGATGGGTTCTCTTGCTACATGAATTTGATTTGCATATTATTGATAGAAAGGGAGCTGAGAACCCCGTTGCAGACAACTTGTCTAGGCTAGAGAATGTTCTTGATGACCCACTACCTATTGATGATAGCTTTCCTGATGAACAATTGAATGTCATAAATGCTTCTCATACTGCTCCATGGTATGCTGATTATGCTAATTATATTGTTGCTAAATTTATACCACCTAGCTTCACATACCAGCAAAAGAAAAAGTTCTTCTATGATTTGAGACATTACTTTTGGGATGACCCACATCTTTATAAAGAAGGAGTAGATGGTGTTATTAGACGTTGTGTACCTGAGCATGAATAGGAACAGATCCTATGCAAGTGTCACTCCGAGGCTTATGGAGGACACCACACTGGAGACAGAACTGCACATAAGGTATTGCAATCCGATTTTTATTGGCCTACTCTCTTCAAGGATGCCCGTAAGTTTGTTTTATCTTGTGATGAATGTCAAAGAATTGGTAATATTAGTAGACGTCAAGAAATGCCTATGAATTATTCACTTGTAATTGAACCATTTGATGTTTGGGGCTTTGATTATATGGGACCTTTTCCTACCTCTAATGGATATACACATATTTTAGTTGTTGTTGATTACGTTACTAAGTGGGTAGAAGCTATTCCAACTAGTAGTGCTGATCATAACACCTCTATTAAGATGCTTAAAGAAGTTATTTTTCCAAGGTTTGGAGTCCCTAGATATTTAATGACTGATGGCGGTTACATTTTATTCATGGTGCTTTCCGTAAAATGCTTGCTAAGTATGATGTTAATCATAGAATTGCATCTCCTTATCACCCACAGTCTAGTGGTCAAGTAGAATTGACCAATAGAGAACTCAAATTAATTTTGCAAAAGACTGTTAATAGATCTAGAAAGAATTGGTCCAAGAAACTTGATGATGCATTATGGGCCTATAGAACTGCATATAAAAATCCTATGGGTATGTCTCCGTATAATATGGTTTATGGAAAAGCATGTCACTTACCTCTCGAACTAGAACATAAGGCTTATTGGGCTATTAAAGAGCTCAATTATGATTTCAAACTTGCCAGTGAGAAGAGGTTATTTAACATTAGATCACTTGATGAATGGAGAACCCAAGCCCATGAGAATGCCAAATTATTTAAAGAAAAATTTAAAAGATGGCATGACAAAAGAATACAAAAGCGTGAATTTAATGTAGGAATTGTTTCTTTGGAAAGTGCACCATATGCTAATTACCATTGATACGAAAAGTGACATTGCTTTTATTGCAATCAATAACAACCCCTGCAGTATTCAAAAAGGTTCTACCAAGGATAATCGACATGTTGTCGTCCACGGGCATGTCAAGTATAACAAAGCCAGTCAAAATAGTAACATTAGCAACAACAACGGACACATCCTCATAGATACCGATAGGTATGGCAGTTGATTTGTCAGCCATTTGCAAAGATATTTCAGTAGGTGTGAGTTTATTCAAGTCAAGTCTTTTATATAAAGAGAAAGGCATAACACTAACACCAGCTCCTAAATCACACAAAGCAGTTTTCACATAATTCTTTTTGATGGAGCAAGGTATAGTTGGTATTCCCGGATCTCCAAGTTTTTTAGGTACTCCATTTTTAAAAGTGTAATTAGCAAGCATAGTGGAGATTTCAGCTTCCGGTATTTTTCTCTTATTTGTGATGATGTCTTTCATATACTTTGCATAAGGAGGCATTTTCAGGATATTAGTCAAGCGGGTACGCAAAAAGACTGGCCTCAACATTTTAGCAAAGCGTTCAAATTCTTCATCATCATTCTTTTTAGTTGACTTGGGTGGAAAAGGCATAGGTTTTTGAACCCACGGTTCTCTTTCTTTACCGTGTTTTCTAGAAACAAAGTCTTTATGATGAAATACTTCAGGAAACTTCATTTTATCATTGGTTGGTTGACAGTCTTTATGAACCTCATCATTATCTTTTTCGTTATCATTAGGTGAGTGTTCATTACCAGATTGAGTTTCAGCATCTGAGATAGAAACTTCATTTTCATTATCAGGAGGTTTCTCTATTTCAGGTTCACTAGAAGTGTGCATAGTCATATCATTTCTCTTTTCCTTTTTCTTTTTCTTCCTGGAAGGACTAGGTGCACTAGTGTTGTTTCTTTGTGAATCTTGTTCAATTCTTTTAGGGTGTTCCTCAGGATAAAGTGGTTCCTGAGTCATTTTACCTCCTCTAGTTTCAACTCTAACAACAAAGTCATGCATATTATGATTCATTTCATCAAGCAATTCCCTTTGAGATTTAGCAACTTCTTCTAATTGAGTTTGAACTATAGAAGCATGATTTGCAACACCTCTAACATCATTTTATATTCTAAATAACAAGTCACTCAAGCGAGCAATCATATCAGAATTATATTTCAATTGTTTCATAACGTTTGCATTGAAGTGATCTTGTTTTCTAATGTAGTTTTCAAACTCATAAAGGCATTGACTAGGATGCATATTGTGAGGATTATCATTATCATTGAACTTCATAAGAGAATTTACCTCTACCACCTTGGGCATTGGTGGTGTATTAATCCCATGTATTTCTTCAATAGGAGGTAAAATTTTAACATCCTCAGCTTTAATACCTTTTTCCTTCATAGATTTCTTTGCCTCTTGCATATCTTCGGGACTGAGATATAATATACCCCTCTTCTTCGGAGTGGGTTTAGGCGGTGGTTCAGGAATAGTCCAATCATCGTAATTTTTCAATATGTTATTCAATAATTCTTCAGCTTGAGCAATAGTTTGTTCCTTGAAAACACAACCAGCACAACTATCTAGGAAGTCCCTAGAAGCATCGGTTAGTCCATTATAGAAGATATCAAGTATTTCATTTTTCTTAAGAGGATGATCAGGCAAAGCATTAAGTAACTGGCAAAGCCTCCCCCAAGCTTTTGGGAGACTCTCTTCTTTAGTTTGCACAAAGTTAAATATTTCCTGTAAGGCAGCTTGTTTCATATGAGCAGGAAAATATTTTTCAGAGAAGTAATAAACCATATCCTGGGGACTACGCACACAACCAGGAGCAAGAGTATTGTACCAAGCTTTAGCATCACCCTTTAATGAGAAAGGAAATAATTTGAGAATAAAGTAATAGCGAGTTTTCTCAACATGAGTAAAAAGGGTGGCTATATCATTCAACTTAGTAAGATGTGCCACAACAGTTTCAGTTTCATAACCATGGAAAGGATCCCCTTCAACCAAAGTAATTAACTCTGGGTCGACAGAGAATTCTTCATCCTTATCATCAATAAAGATAGGTGAAGTAGCAAACTTAGGATCACATTTCATTCTAGCATTCTGAGATTTTTCTTTATACTTGTGTAATAATTTCTCTAGATCATCTCTATCATTACAAGCAAGAATATGTCTAGTTGCTTCTTCACTCATAACATAACCTTTCGGTACCTTAGGCAATTCATATCTAGGAAGGCTAGTTCTAGCAAGTGTTTCAGGAGTTTCAGTTTCAAGCTCATCTTCAAATTCAACAACATCATGTTGTATAACTCTAGCAATTTGTTTATCAAGAAATTCACCAAGTGGCACATCATCATTATCAAGCGAGGTACTTGCATCATCATAAGCATCATTCATAGTAGAAGTAGCATCATCAATAACTTGCGACATATTAGAATTGATAGCATGTAGTGGTGTTGCAAGTTTATTCATAACAGAAGGCGAATCTAAAGCAGAACTGAATGACAGTTCCTTACATCCCCTTGTCTTAGAGGGATAAATCTTAGTCTTTGGATCCATCAGATTCTTCATAATGATAATATGATAATAATCCCAAGTGACTCAACAAATATAGCTATGCTCCCCGGCAGCGGCGGCAGAAAAATGTCTTGATAACCCACAAGTATAGGGGATCGCACAAATTTTCGAGGGTAGAGTATTCAAACCAAATTTATAGATTCGACACAAGGGGAGCCAAGGAATATTTGAAGGTATTAGCAGCTGAGTTGTCAATTCAACCACACCTAGAGATTTATTATCTGCAGCAAAGTGATCAGTAGCAAAGTAGTTTGATAGTTTTGATAGTAGTGACGGCAGCAATGGTAACAGTAACAGTGATAGCAATATTTTGTAGCAAGTGTAACAGTGATGATAGCAATAGTAACATAGGAAGATCAATAAGGATAAATTCGTAGACATTGGATCGGTGACTTGTTGGATGATATTCATCATGAGACAGTTATAACCTAGGGTGATACGACACTAGCTCTAGTTCATCGATATAATATAGGCATGTATTCTGTAAATAGTCAAATGTGCTTTATTAAAAGAACTTGCATGACATCTTCTGTCCTACCCTCCCGTGGCAGCGGGGTCTAATTGGAAACTAAGGGATATTAAGGCTTCCTTTTAATAGAGAACCAGAACAAAGCATTATCACATAGTGAATACATGAACTCCTCAAACTACGGTCATCATCAGGAGTGGGCCCGGTTGTTGTCACTCCGGGGTTGCCGGATCATAACCGTAGTAGGTGATTATAACTTGCAAGATCGTATGTAAAACATGGATATAATGATGAATTCATAAACGGTTCGAATCTGAAATCATGGCACCCGGGCCCAAAGTGACAAGCATTAAGCATGGCAAAGTCGTAGCAATATCAATCTAAGCACATACTGGATACTAGGGATCAGGCCTTAACAAAACTAACTCGATTACATGATGAATCTCATCCAACTCCTCACCGACCAGCGAGCCTACGAAGGAATTACTCACTCCTGGTGGGGAGCATCATGAAATTAGCGGATTCCAATTTCGCAAAGCCGTCCCGAACTTGCGTACGCCTGCTGTATTATTCTTTTTCGGATGGACGCCTCGTGTGTTTTTAAACTACTTTTGAGTTTTGTCTCGTTTTTAGCATAAAATTAATTGTTTTTTATTTTTTGAATTTTTTTGATCTTATTCATCAACTATCAAGGTAGTACAAAGAACATCAGAATTAAAAATTATATTTAGGTCCGTAGACCATCTAGCGACGATTACAAACATTGGAGCGAGCCGAAGGTGCGCCGCCATCATCGCTAGAGCCGGACAAACCTTGTTGTAGTACACAGTCGAGAAGTCTCCATGCTAATGTCCCAGAGGACTATCGCGGTAGAATAGCAACCGCCATCGACGAAGAGTGTTAGAAGGAAGAGAGAGTTTTGATGGAATAGTTGTTTTATTGCTTGAGCCTCGTGAACATATATATAGGAGTACAATGACCAACTTGGAGTACAAAATAAGGCAGGACCAAATCCTAGTCTATCCTATACTTTCTAATAATCATATACTCAACAAAGAAAAGCATAGATTTGAAGGATCAAATCTGTAGGCACACGAACATAGATTGGATCCAAGCGGATCCATCAAAGAAAACGCCGACCGAATCCCGTGAGATCCGCCGGAGATAAATCTTCGCACGCCCTCCAATGACGCTAGAAACACCACGGGAATGGGAGGCTAGACGGGAAGAACCTTATTTCATCTTCAAGGAGCCGTCGTCGTCTCGCCTTCCTGAATAGGACACAAACTCGAGCAAAACTCATAAAAAAACTAAAAATCGAGCCCTTTCATCGTCAAAGATTAGGATCCACCGCACTTCCACGGTCCTAAGGCCAAAGAAGACGAGGTAGGCCGGCGGGTACACGATGGGAGGCAGCAGAAACCCTAGCGCGTGTGCCCTTGCGTGAAGACCCTAGCGCAGTAAAGTAGGCACGACATTTTATACCAAGGAATACTAATAATTGTGTGTGTGCAATGTACGATAATACTAGGACGTCAATAACACCTGAACCTTTATTTTTTTGATAATGCAAATCGAACATTTTCGATGACAATTTTAGCGACATGAGGATGACAAGATTAGTCGCCAAAAAATATGTGCTCAATGTATTTTTTTGCGAGAAAATTGACCTGCGTGTCAACTAAACTTGTCATCCTCGCATCACTAAAATTGCCATGAAAACGTTTGATTTGCCATGATCAAATCCCGAACGTTCGGGATTTATCATTTCCATAATATTAAGCAAAATATTAGTTGTATTACATACTAATATTAGCCAATATATAAATTGCATGTTAATATTATGTAGTATATAATTACTTGATTAATGCCGACGTTGATATTAGGCATAATATTAATTAGTGGAGGATGCTAAGTGTGTTTGTAGTGTTATAAAAGTGTTTAGGGCTAAACATTGTAGCGACGTAGATCATTGAATAGGTACGGTCGAACGGGATAAGATTTGTTGGATATTCATAACTCGCTGTTTTTATATTGATGTATATGGATATAGATATTTAAAACGGTAGAATAAAAACACCAAGAGGTACGCCTAACCTTATAACCCAAAAGAATAAAAATAATAATAGACGGGTCCCTGACTTATACAAAGTGGGACTTCATGCGAACAACTAAAATTACAACAAGTCAAAATCAATTCTCGTGTCCATCCAGTCTCGCCGTCGCTAAGATAGGACCACTTGGGATGACAAGACCTTCGTAGCACCATCTTCAACATACCATGGACTTCGAGTCGAAGCCGGTCTGCCTCCCTTTTGATGCTCAAGTTGGGAAGGAGATAGATAGCTGCCCTTTGGCCAACAAAATTTAGTGGTAAATGGTGAAGGCGACATTTGACTGCCACGGTAGGCATCATAGCTCATTCATAGACATCACTGATGATGAGCTCCTTCCCTGTCTTCGATACAACTTTCCATTCCTCCCCTGGTTCTTCATGCATCAATCCACCACCACAATGGCGTTAGGAGCCGAAGACGAGGGAAGGGCCTCCCCTAGATCAGGGGAACCAACAAACTTGTTGAAGGAGTTGTTGATGCCTCCTTTGGCTCCAACTTGCTTCCTCTCACCACAACCAACAAGACAAATGTCGCTAGTCACCGCTTACAACTCAACACATGCTCTGGATTGGCATCACGCCAAACACCTCTAAGGCAATACTAACCCTAGACCTACTATAAAGGGGAACCTATGCTCCTCATCCCGATCAACACTGAGTAGCGACGACGAGGGAGGGGGAAAGAGGATATAGAGCTGCGGAAAGACCGACGATTGTCAATAGGTTGGTAGGAGGAGCAAGGGAAAGGGTAGGATTCTAGCTGCTCTCTGTTTCTTCCGTACTCATCATGCCATGTGCTCTAATGGTTTTAATCAAGAACAAGAACGAGTTTTTCTAAAAAAAAGGTGATGTTATGCAACGAACGTTCACATGGGATAGCATTTGCGAATGCTCTTTAAGGTAATTTATGTCGGGGAAGCATAACAATTCCTTCAAGCAAACACGGCAAACTTTATCGCAAAATTCCTTTGTTTGCAGAATTTGTCATGTGCTTCTGAAAAAATTGGCACGTGTGTTTGAAAAACTTGCCTAAAAACGTTCGCTGGCTATTTCGTGTTAAAAGAAAAACGATGTTCACAACTGCTATATCTTTCAGCAAAACGCAATACCGCTCCTCTGCAATTTAATTTTCTCAGGCTAGACAATACTCGTCGTAGATCTTTTCGTGGCCCAGTCCTACCCTCCTACCTGCATTCGATGCCACCGTGTTGCCTGTTGTTTCGTTCTCTTCTCCCTGTCCGTTCCAATTGTACTTTTCGACCAGCTTTGGCCGGTCTATGATTGATGCGCCGTCGTGTTGCTGCGTGTCTTTGTACCGCTACCGAGATACTTCTTGCCAACGATGGTGGCATCGTCCAAGACTCGGAAGTGTGTGTGTGAGTTTGACCAGCTCAACTCTATTATGCGTTGGGTTGACGTCGACGTGCAACGGCTGGAAGCAGCCGCGCAAATGTTCATTCTGTATAGCGAAACTGCAATACGTTCTAGTAGAAGCTATAGATTTTTGATCCGTTTTTGGGTATAAACTGAATCGATCATGGTATTATAGCTACTTTAGTTTTTTTTTAAAGATGACCCCCGCCCTCTCCACTTCATTAGGCGATGCATACAGTTATTTTATTAATTATTCATCAAGACTTTACAAAGTACTTCTTCTGTAAACTAATATTTGAGCGTTTAGATCACTACTCTTATATTAGTTTACGGAGGGAGTAATACATTAATAAGTTTGAAGCCACCATCTCAGGTCGTTACTCCCATCAACTTGGTGAATGGGTGCAGATTGTCTGAGCCGCGTATCCAGACCCCACACCAAAGCCCAACATATAAAACCGAAGACCCCAACCAAGCCGCATTGCCGAGTCAGGGGCACACACCGATCCAATGCACACTCAGTGGTCACCGCATGCACACGCTGCAGGGGCAGCCACCAGCGTCTTTAGAGCAGGTACTGACGCATCGACCTTGCCAGGTCTGTCGTCAACGCCACCATGGTGCCACACAACGCCACCTCCATACACGCGTCCATCATCACACATCCGTCGCCGAGACCCTGCTGTGCCACGCCGCGGAGACTCCACATCGTTGATGCGTCACATGAAATGCCGCTCCACTGCTGAAACCGTCCACTGGTCTCTCGAGCCAATGTACACCTCCAATAATGACGCCCCCATGGGGAACGACACAAGAGCACCGACGTCATCCAATTAACTGATCTAGGTTTCCCTCAAAGGTAGCAGATAGAGGTCTAGTGCTTCTTCACGGCGATGCCTTCAAAAAGGGGATGACACAGAAGAACGTCGCCATCGCTAGCCTTGGCAACTAGTCGGGAGCAGGGTTTTCACCCAAATTTGCTCGACGAGCCTCACTCCACCATCTCGTGCACCAGATCGCTTGCTGCAGTGCTGCCACCCCCACACCGCACGCCCAAATCCAGATCAGATGCAGACAGGCACGTCCCATCACTGTCGAACCGCGAACCGCGGGCCACCACAGCCATGACCGTGTTGACGCTCCGAATGGCCACCAAGGCACCCCAAGGTCCCGACCGCACCAGATCTAGGATGAGACCCAGCCAGCCGCCGGCGCCACAACAAGGTCTTGGCCAGTCCATCTCTCCGTGACCCAAACATGCGTTCAAACCCATCATGCCCTGGATCGGCGCCGCGCCACATCACCCAACTGTTGGGGAACGTAGTAATTTCAAAAAAAATTCTACGCACACGCAAGATCATGGTGATGTATAGCAACAAGAGGGAAGAGTATCGTCCACGTACCCTCGTAGACCGTAAGCGGAAACGTTATGAGAACGCGGTTGATGTAGTCGAACGTCTTCACGATCCGACCGATCCAAGTACCGAACGCACGACACCTCCGAGTTCAGCACACGTTCAGCTCGATGACGTCCCACGAACTCCGATCCAGCAGAGCTTCACGGGAGAGTTCCGTCAGCACGAAGGCATGTTGACGGTGATGATGTTGCTACCGACGCAGGGCTTCGCCTAAGCACAGCTACGATATGATCTAGGTGGATTATGGTGGAGGGGGGCACCGCACACGGCTAAGGGATCAATGATCAACTTGTGTGTCTAAAGGTGCCCCCTGCCCCCGTATATAAAGGAGCAAGGGGGAGGCCGGCCGGCCCTCAATGGCACGCCAGGAGGAGGAGTCCTCCTCCTAGTAGGAGTAGGACTCCCCTCTTTCCTACTCCTACTAGGAGGGGGAAAGGAAGGGGGAGAGGGAGAAGGAAAGGGGGCGCTGCCCCCCCCTCTCCTAGTCCAATTCGGACCAGAGGGGAAGGGGCGCGCGACCTGCCCTAGGCCAGCCCTCTCTCTCCACTAAGGCCCATAAGGCCCATTATTTCTCCCGGGGGGGGGGTTTCGGTAACCCTCCGGCACTCCGGTTTTCTCCGAAATCACCCGAAACACTTCCGGTGTCCGAATCTAGTCGTCCAATATATCGATCTCTACGTCTCGACCATTTCGAGACTCCTCGTTATGTCAGTGATCATATCCGGGACTCCGAACTACCTTCGGTACATCAAAACACAAAAACTCATAATATCGATCGTCACCGAACTTTAAGCGTGCGGACCCTACGAGTTCGAGAACTATGTAGACATGATCGAGACACATCTCCGGTCAATAACCAATAGCGGAACCTGGATGTTCATATTGGCTCCCACATATTGTGCGAAGATCTTTATCGGTCAAACCGCATAACAGTATACGTTGTTCCCTTTGTCATCGGTATGTTACTTGCCTGAGATTCGATTGTCGGTATCTCAATACCTAGTTCAATCTCGTTACCGGCAAGTCTCTTTACTCATTCCGTAATGCATCATCCCGCAACTAACTCATTAGTCACATTGCTTGCAAGGCTTATAGTGATGTGCATTACCGAGAGGGCCCAGAGATACCTCTCTGACAATCGGAGTGACAAATCCTAATCTCGAAATACGCCAACTCAACAAGTACCTTCGGAGACACCTGTAGAGCACCTTTATAATCACCCAGTTACGTTGTGACGTTTGGTAGCACACAAAGTGTTCCTCCGGTAAAGGGGGTTGCATAATCTCATAGTCATATGAACATGTATAAGCCATGAAGAAAGCAATAGCAACATACTAAACGATCAAGTGCTAAGCTAACTGAATGGGTCAAGTCAATCACATCATTCTCCTAATGATGTGATCCCGTTAATCAAATGACAACTCATGTCTATGGCTAGGAAACATAACCATCTTTGATCAATGAGCTAGTCAAGTAGAGGAATACTAGTGACACTCTGTTTGTCTGTGTATTCACACATGTATTATGTTTCCGGTTAATACAATTCTAGCACGAATAATAAACATTTATCATGATATAAGGAAATAAATAATAAATTTATTATTGCCTCTAGGGCATATTTCGTTCATTCTCCCACTTGCACTAGAGTAAATAATCTAGATCACACAGTAATGATCCTAACACCCATGGAGCCTTGGTGTTGATCATGTTTTGCTCGTGGAAGAGGCTTAGTCAATGGGTCTGCAACATTCAGATCTGTATGTATCTTGCAAATCTCTATGTCCCGCACCTGGACTTGATCCCGGATGGAGTTGAAGCGTCTCTTGATGTGCTTGGTCTCTAGTGAAATCTGGATTCCTTTGCCAAGGCAATTGCACCAGTATTGTCACAAAAGATTTTAATTGGACCCGATGCACTAGGTATGACACCTAGATCAGATATGAGCTCCTTCATCCAGACTCCTTCATTTGCTGCTTCCGAAGCAGCAATGTACTCCACTTCACATGTAGATCCCGCCATGACGCTCTGTTTTAGAACTGCTCCAACTGACAGCTCCACCGTTTAATATAAACATGTATCCGGTTTGCGATTTAGAATCGTCCGGATCAGTTTCAAAGCTTGCATCAACGTAACCATTTACGATGAGCTCTTTGTCACCTCCATAAACGAGAAACATATCCTTAGTCCTTTTCAGGTACTTCAGGATGTTCTTTACCGCTGTCCAGTGATCCACTCCTGGATTAAATTGGTACCTCCCTGCTAAACTAATAGCAAGGCACACATCAGGTCTGGTACACAGCATTGCATACATGATAAAGCCTATGGCTGAAGCATAGGGAACATCTTTCATTTTCTCTCTATCTTCTACAGTGGTCGGGCATTGAGTCTTACTCAACTTCACACCTTGTAATACAGGCAAGAACCCTTTCTTTGCTTGATCCATTTTGAACTTCTTCAAAACTTTTGTCAAGGTATGTGCTTTGTGAAAGTCCAATTAAGCGTCTTGATCTATCTCTATAGATCTTGATGCCCAATATATAAGCAGCTTCACCGAGGTCCTTCATTGAAAAACTCTTATTCAAGTATCCTTTTATGCTATCCAGTAATTCTATATCATTTCCAATCAACAATATGTCATCCACATATAATATTAGAAATGCTATAGAGCTCCCTGTAGGATCGAAAGTATGTCTAGAGGGGGGGTGATTAGACTACTTGACCAAATAAAAACTTAACCTTTTCCCAATTTTAGTTCTTGGCAGATTTTAGCTATTCTAGGACAAGTCAAGCAATCATCACACAATTCAAGCAAGCATGCAAAGAGTTTATGGGCAGCGGAAAGTAAAGCATGCAACTTGCGAGAATGTAAGGGGAAGGGTTTGGAGAGTTCAAACGCTATTGGAGACACGGATGTTTTTCCCGTGGTTCGGATAGGTGGTGCTATCCTACATCCACGTTGATGGAGACTTCAACCCACGAAGGGTAACGGTTGCGCGAGTCCACACAGGGCTCCACCCAAGGGCAATGGTTGCGCGAGTCCACGAAGGGCTCCACCCACGAAGGGTCCACGAAGAAGCAACCACCCACAAAGGGTCCACGAAGAAGCAACCTTGTCTATCCCACCATGGCCATCGCCCACGAAGGACTTGCCTCACTAGCGGTAGATCTTCACGAAGTAGGCGATCTCCTTGCCCTTACAAACTCCTTGGTTCAACTCCACAATCTTGTCGGAGGCTCCCAAGTGACACCTAGCCAATCTAGGAGACACCACTCTCCAAGAAGTAACAAATGGTGTGTAGGTAATGAACTCCTTGCTCTTGTGCTTCAAATGATAGTCTCCCCAACACTCAACTCTCTCTCATAGGATTTGGATTTGGTGGAAAGAAGATTTGAGTGGAAAGCAACTTGGGAAGGCTAGAGATCAAGATTCATATGGTAGGAATGGAATGTCTTGGTCTCAACACATGAGTAGGTGGTTCTCTCTCAGAACAAATGAGTTGGAATAATGTGTGTGTTCTGATGGCTCTCTTACTGAATGAGAAGGAGGTGGAGGGGTATATATAGCCTCCACACGAAATCCAACCGTTACACAGTTTTCCAATCTCGGTGGGACCGAATCAGAAAACTCGGTCTGACCGAAATAGTAAACCTAGTGACCGTTAGGAATTTCGGTGGGACTGACATGCAACTCGGTAGGACCGATTCGGTTAGGGTTTGGGCATAACGTAATCTCGGTGAGACCGATTACACAAACTCGGTGAGACCGAATTTGGTAATTAGCTAACCAGACAGTTGGTCAGGCAAACTCGGTGGGACCGATTTGCTCTTTCGGTGAGACCGAGTGGAACTCGGTGAGACCGAAAAGTTACAAAGGGGAAACACTGAGTTTACATTGCAATCTCAGTGGGACCGATTCGCTCTTTCGGTGGGACCGAAAAGTTACGAAAGGGAAACAGAGAGTTTGCAACCCCATCTCGGTGGGACCGAGATCCTTATCGGTAGAACCAAATTGCTAGGGTTTGGCAGTGGCTAATGACAAGTGAAACTCGGTGGCGCCGGATAGGAAGAATCGGTAGGACCGAGTTTGGCTTAGAGTTTTGGTCATATGTGGATATGGGAAAGTAGTTGAGGGTTTTGGAGCGTATCACTAAGCACATGAAGCAAGAGGCTCATTAAGCAACACCTCATCCCTCCTTAATAGTATTGGCTTTTCCTATGGACTCAATGTGATCTTGGATCACTAAAATATAAAATGAAGAGTCTTGAGCTTTTGAGCTTGAGCCAATCCATTGTCCTTAGCATTTTGAGGGTTCCACTTTCACATCCATGCCATGCCAATCATTGAGCTTTCCTGAAATAATTATCTTGGAATAGTATTAGCTCAATGAGCTATATGTTGTTATGAATTACCAAAACCACCTAGGGATAGTTGCACTTTCAATCTCCCCCTTTTTGGTAATTGATGACAACATATAGATCAAAGCTTCAACAAATGATAATAAGCATGAAATATATCGTCGCTTTGAGAAGTATGTGACAAGTAAGAGCTCCCCCTAAATTTGTGCATATTTAAAATTTGCTTTGGACTGCAAATGCACAAAGAATTAGAATCATGGGTTACTCTTCCATGTCACATACATCTTGGTGGAGCGCTCAAAATGATAAGAATGAAATACATGCACTCATCACCAAGAATAGTGAATGATCACAAATGATAGATAGAATGATAATATTTAAGCAAGCATCAAGCAAACATTAAGTGTAGCTTATGATCAAACACATGATCATCGATGTCTCACAGGCATAAGGACGTAGTATCTCACACACAAGCAAACAAAATTCGAAGAAACCACCAAATAAAACAAGAGAGAATAAAGCAACACTCTCTCTCGAAGCCTATGATCTATACATTTTCTCCCCCTTTGGCAACAAGTTACCAAAAAGTTCCTAGAAAATGCATAGTGCTAAGTCGACGCTCAGGCTTGATCTTCAGGTGGTGGTGGAGTCCGGATCACTCCAAGAACGAAGCCTTCAGTAGACGTGGTCGGAGTGGAAGCTGAAGTGGATGCTGGAGCTGGTGGAACTAAGGCTGTGGCTGGTGCAGATGTTGTAGCTCTGGTGTCAGCAACTGGCAGTGCAGACGACCTCGGACCTCGTGGTACCCTCGCAAACGCATGAGTCGTGGTCCTGCCTCTCCTCTCATTCATGTCCTCCTGGAGCTGCTCCACTGCAGACTGAACTTCTGTTAGCTTGATGTCCAAGTCATAGAACCTCTGTTCCATGATCCTCTCTAAACTCGCCTGGTTCTGAGTCAGGGTGGCTATACTCTGCTCAATCCGCAGGGTGGACACAATCAAGTAACTGAGCTGCTCTTGTTTGGTCTTCAAGAAATAGTCAGATGCCTCCGCTTGAGTAGGCATCCTGGCAGCTTTCTCCTTCTTCGCCTTCTCCTTCTGAGCTTGTGCATGGGCAGATGATGGTTCATTCTCTGTCATCACAACTTCATTGTTCTCAAAATCTGGACGGATGGGCAGGTGTTCCTTATCCAACAAATATACGCCCGTGCCCATCTTGGAGTTGATGAGCTCCTGAATCTGAGGGGCATATCCACAGCTCCTCTTCTGATCTGCCGCAGTCCTTTTGATTGTTTCCACTATAAGGCTCATGACTTTGAATTTTTGAGGCACGTCAAAAACATGAAGCAAATTGATCGCGTGACCACTGATCATCTTGTGATCTCCAGACTTGGGCAGAAGGGTGTGCCTAAGGATCCAGTTGATCGTAGGCAATCCTGAGAGCAGATAATGCACTGAGCCAAACTTGAACGTGTCAAGTGCTTCATTCGGAATCTCCTTGTACATGTTGGACATGGAGTTGTGGTCCATCTTTTTCTTGGCATAAATTTCCAAGTCATCTGCTTGCTCCTCTGGGGCATTGATCAGCTTCGCCCATTCCTCAACAGTAGAGTGGTACCTCGTACCCTCATACATCCATGTAATCCTCCCATCCGGATAAAAGTGAGCTGTGGAGTAGAACTGCATGATGAGTTCCTCGTTCCACTTTGTGAGCTTCTGCCCAACAAAGTCCTCTACTCCACACGCCTTAAAGCTGTCCTGAACTCCTGGGTAGTACTCTTCATTATCCTTGATATAGGTCCAGTTGACCCATCTCATGTCACATACAATTGTCTTCTTGTCAAGTAGCACTGTCTCATAGAAATCCTGTTGCTCCTTGGTATGAAACCTGTAGTCCACTGCAGTCCTTCTCCTAGAAGCATATGGATCTGCTTCTCTCCATTTCCTGAGCCCTGAGTCTCTCCTTAGCTTCATATCCTCAGCCACAGGATGAGCATCGTTGTGGTCTGTGATCTTGGGCTTGAGCTTCCGAAGGACACTCTCTTCCTCTTTCTCTGCAACAGTCTCAGGCACTGGGGCCTTGTTCTTCTCAGTGGCTGGGATGCTTCTTGTGTTTCTCTTTGGTGCACTTTTAGGCTTAGATGCAGCCTTAGGTGCTTCCTTGGGCTTGGATGCAGCTCCCCCTGACCTTATGGCATCTCCCATAAGTTTGGCTGCCTTGGGCGCTGGTGCAGCTGCCTCTTCTTCCTCCTCCTCTTCTACCATGATGGAGGCCTTCCCAAGCACTCTAGCCACAGTCTTCTTCACTCTCTCTTTCCTCTTCTTGCCCTCAGCTGCAACGGGCTCAATGGGAGCAGGCTTCTCAGTTGAGGCTCTAGCCTTTGACATGGGCTGCCTGCCTGCTGGCCTTTTGATTTTCAGGCCTGGCTTTGAGCCTTGAGCTGGCTCAACTCTCTTGGAAGTGGCCTCTTCCTCTGCCACATAGTCCTCATCTTCAGAATCTGAGGTTTTCTTCTTCCTTTGTCTCGTGGCAGCTTTAGGCAGGTTGCTGGGTGTGCTCCTGCTGCCATCATCTGAGGAACTTGAGGGGCTAGTGCCCTCACTCAGCTGCACTTGCTGCTCTGACAAGTTTTGGCTGTCACTCTGGTCTGACATGATGCAAACTGACTGCTGACCCTGTGAATAGATTATAGAAGAGATAGAGTGGATGAGCATCACAAAATGCAGAGATTTTTGCAAAAAGAAATGATTCAAAAACTTAGTTTTAGTTTCCCACTGAAATCATCTCGGATCTACCGACTTTCAAACTCGGTGATACCGAAGCAGTTTTGGAACCTAAACTAGTGAACTCGGTAGGACCGAGTCACAGTTCGGTGGCACCGAGACTGCTAGGGTTTCACTGAGTTCAAAAATCGGTCACACCGATAAGTAATTCTCGGTCAGACCGAGTCTCACTTGTGCAATGGCATAAGCCAAATCGGTGGGACCGAGTTTTTCAACTCGGTGGGTCCGAGATGGTTTCGGCGGAGACCTAAACCTAGAATTTTCGAATCAAACCTAATCTATGAGCGTTTTGACTGGATAGAAGTGTTTCAGTCGTGGCAAGAATCAATATGATCACAATGTGCTAGGAATCAGATTGAGGAATAGCACAAAGATCAAGTCCATACCCTAGTTCGGCGGGGACTTGCTACGGCGGCAACGGCGGGGCAGAAATCCCGTTGACGGCGACGGAGACCAGCGACTGGAGGCTGCTGGCGGCGAGAAGATGATCCGGAGACCTCGGGGGCAGAGCAGGCTATCGCGCGGGTGAAGGGGTTCAGAGAAATTTCCAAATTTTGCCCGTGACTATATATAGCCCGACCCTGTCGGTGTGACCAAGTTGAACAACTCGGTGGCACCGGGATTCATAACTGCGTGCAGTTACTGAAACTCGGTGAGACTGAAGGGTTCAAATCGGTTGCACCGAGATCGAAAACCTAGATCAACTTAATGATCTCGGTAGGACCGAAAGTGGAGTATCGGTCAAACCGAGAATCATAAAGAGGTTTTGGAAGTTTAAGTCTATGACGAATCGGGGACTCCGAGCGCTCCTCACACAGAGTGGTTCAAATCTGACTTGATCAAATTTTGTGATGCAGCATGAATAGAGTTTGAGACGAGAAAAGCATAGATAGCTAGAGGAGGTTCTTAGGCATTCTTGTCCATCCACTTGGCAAAAAGAAATAAAACCGAACAATCAAAGCAACAAGTGAATGTCCTCGAATGAGTAAAATATGCAATCAGCATGCTCACACAATAAGATGGCAAATGAAATATGTGGCAAGGCATGCACAACCAATTCTAGCATCTATCAAGCAATTTGCGATGACTAGGTCATCTATATATGAGTATATTGACTTAGGAGTCAAGTGAGAACACTTGATCGTAGGTCATACTCATCGTTTAAGCTCAAGTGGGGTTACCACTTTTACATAAAGCATTGTTTTGTTCACATCTTTAGAGTTGCTTTAGCTCAAGTCTTAGAGTAAAGCTCCCCCTAGATGTGATATCCCCCTTAAGAGGGATGAACTAACCTTGGGTTTTGCCGATGATGACTTCATGTAGATATTGAAGATGTGGATGCTCAATGTTGATGTAGATCTCTTGGAGCTATCCATTTGAGTGAATTGCACTTTCAATACCTACATGGGTTAGTCCCTCAAGGAACAAACAAGGATATCCATAGACATAGAGTGATGCACACAAAAGATGATGTCCATGAAAACTTTTAGGTTACCTTGTCCCTTGTCTTACCAACAAGAGGGTTTGTGAATCCTTGAGCTAGTGCAAGATGTGGAAGTTGATTGCACTTGTTCTTGCCAAAATGATAAGAGTGAAGTATGTTGGCGGAGTCACCCTCAAGAACTCTCTAGTTCTTCTTCTTTTGGATCCACATCATCTTGATGGGAATCCTTGGAGTTGTAGTCGTACTTGATGAAGTGGAACTTGAAGAAGTCTTGGGAATCCACTTTACTAAGGTCTTAGGAGCTTCTTCAAATGCATCAATTTCCTCTTGAAGCTTGTCCTTGCCTTTTTGCTCGTAGTCTTGTGGTGGAAGATCATCTTGAGCTTGTGTCCCCTTGAAAGAAGTATACTTCTCTTGTTGAGGGACAAACTTTGTCTTGGGGTATTGATCTTCTTCCCATTCAACTCCATTGGCATTGAACTTTCGTTCAAAACCAACACCTTGATTCTTCCGGTGCATTCCTTGCTTGCGCACAATTTCCTCGAATTGCTTACTCCCGGCAAGGCTTTTGTACACTCCTTTCTCTATAATTCCCTTCAATAAGCTATTTTCTTGCTCAAGTGTAACTTGGCTAAGAGAATCATTAGTGGAATCAAGAGAACTACTAGAAGCAACAATATTGAATTTAGCATGATCATTGTTACAACTAGAGGAAGAATCTTTCTTGTTAGACTTGACTTGAGGCATGTAAGTGGATAAGAGTAAACGCTTGGCAATGTGAGAAGAACTTTTCTTGCGGAGATCATCATTGATTGCCTTTAAGAACTCATGCTCTTGCTCAAGATTGAGCTTTTCAAAGCGTAGTTTCTCATGAGCTCTTAAAAGTTCTCGATGATCTTCGAAGATAGTGTCATGAGCCAACTTAAGAGTTTTTAGTTCTTTAGTCAGAGCCTCAATCTTCTCCTTATCATTTTCACTCGTTTTATCTTGATTAGCATGATTAATTGGTCTTTCATCATAGTATTCATCACTAGAGTTGTCGCCAAGCAAATCATCACCTAACAAGTCATCTTCATCACTATTGAAATCAACATACTCGGGGTGTGTTACCTTAGGACGTTTGGCCATGAAGCATCTTCCAACTCCTTCATTTGGTGAGTCAAATATGTCGTAGGAGTTGGTTGACACAAGTGCTAGACCGGCAACACCTTCATCTTGAGTATCTTCGGAGTCGGAGTGATAACTTCTCTTGGAGTGGCTGTCGGAGTCGGAGCCGGATACCCATTCACCAACATGAGCTTGATGTCTTCGTCTTGTGTAGCTCCTTGATGATTTTTCCTTCCTTCCCGAATCCTTGCTTCTCCGTGAGTATCTTCGTTCATAATGATCATCTCTACTCCTTCTCTCTCTTGGTGGTGATCCTTTGCTTCTTCTTTTTGGAGAATCTTCTCTTCTCTTATAGGGAGCCGTACACTCATTGGAATAGTGTCCGGGTCTTCCACAATTGTAACAGTTTCGCTCTCGACTTGAAGATCTTTTGTCATTGTAGGACCTTGATTTGGAGCTTCTATCTTTGCTTCTACTCTTGTAGAACTTGTTGAAGTTCTTCACCATTAAGCTCAGTTCTTCATTGAAGTCTTGTTTCTCACTTGATGATGTAGGGGCTTCACATGAGGCTTTATAGGCACCACTTGATTTGTTGTGAAGTTCCTCTTTATCCTTAAGTGACATCTCATGAGCAACAATTCTTCCAATCACCTCCGTTGGCTTGAGATCTTTGTAATTGGGCATCATTTGGATCAATGTGCACACGGTATCATATTTTCCATCCAAGGCTCTTAGGATCTTCTTGATGATGAATTTATCGGTCATCTCTTCACTTCCTAAGCCGGCAATCTCATTTGTGATGAGAGCAAGCCTAGAGTACATTTCAGCGACACCTTCACCATCCTTCATCTTGAACTTGTCAAGTTGGCTTTGAAGCACATCCAACTTGGATTCCTTGACGGAATCGGTACCTTCGTGCATATCAATCAAAGTGTCCCAAATTTCCTTTGCATTCTCAAGGCGGCTGATTTTGTTGAATTCTTCGGGGCACAATCCGTTGAAGAGAATATCACAAGCTTGAGCATTGTATTGCAACATCTTCAACTCATCCGCGGTAGCTTCACGGTTTGGTTCTCTCCCATCAAAGAAGTCACCTTGCAAACCAACACACACAATAGCCCAAACAGCGGGGTTATGTCCAAGAATATGCATTTTCATTTTATGCTTCCAACTAGCAAAATTAGTACCATCAAAGTAAGGACCTCTACGGTGATAATTTCCCTCGCTAGACGCCATACTCTCCTAGGTTGTGAAACCAAGGCTATGACCACCAAAAGCTATGGAGATCTAGCAAATGGAGACCAAAGCTCTGATACCACTTGTAGGATCGAAAGTATGTCTAGAGGGGGGGTGATTAGACTACTTGACCAAATAAAAACTTAACCTTTTCCCAATTTTAGTTCTTGGCAGATTTTAGCTATTCTAGGACAAGTCAAGCAATCATCACACAATTCAAGCAAGCATGCAAAGAGTTTATGGGCAGCGGAATGTAAAGCATGCAACTTGCGAGAATGTAAGGGGAAGGGTTTGGAGAGTTCAAATGCTATTGGAGACACGGATGTTTTTCCCGTGGTTCGGATAGGTGGTGCTATCCTACATCCACGTTGATGGAGACTTCAACCCACGAAGGGTAACGGTTGCGCGAGTCCACACAGGGCTCCACCCAAGGGCAATGGTTGCGCGAGTCCACGAAGGGCTCCACCCACGAAGGGTCCACGAAGAAGCAACCACCCACAAAGGGTCCACGAAGAAGCAACCTTGTCTATCCCACCATGGCCATCGCCCACGAAGGACTTGCCTCACTAGCGGTAGATCTTCACGAAGTAGGCGATCTCCTTGCCCTTACAAACTCCTTGGTTCAACTCCACAATCTTGTCGGAGGCTCCCAAGTGACACCTAGCCAATCTAGGAGACACCACTCTCCAAGAAGTAACAAATGGTGTGTAGGTAATGAACTCCTTGCTCTTGTGCTTCAAATGATAGTCTCCCCAACACTCAACTCTCTCTCATAGGATTTGGATTTGGTGGAAAGAAGATTTGAGTGGAAAGCAACTTGGGAAGGCTAGAGATCAAGATTCATATGGTAGGAATGGAATGTCTTGGTCTCAATACATGAGTAGGTGGTTCTCTCTCAGAACAAATGAGTTGGAATGATGTGTGTGTTCTGATGGCTCTCTTACTGAATGAGAAGGAGGTGGAGGGGTATATATAGCCTCCACACGAAATCCAACCGTTACACAGTTTTCCAATCTCGGTGGGACCGAATCAGAAAACTCGGTCTGACCGAAATAGTAAACCTAGTGACCGTTAGGAATTTCGGTGGGACTGAAATGCAACTCGGTAGGACCGATTCGGTTAGGGTTTGGGCATAACGTAATCTCGGTGAGACCGATTACACAAACTCGGTGAGACCGAATTTGGTAATTAGCTAACCAGACAGTTGGTCAGGCAAACTCGGTGGGACCGATTTGCTCTTTCGGTGAGACCGAGTGGAACTCGGTGAGACCGAAAAGTTACAAAGGGGAAACACTGAGTTTACATTGCAATCTCGGTGGGACCGATTCGCTCTTTCGGTGGGACCGAAAAGTTACGAAAGGGAAACAGAGAGTTTGCAACCCCATATCGGTGGGACCGAGATCCTTATCGGTATAACCGAATTGCTAGGGTTTGGCAGTGGCTAATGACAAGTGAAACTCGGTGGCGCCGGATAGGAAGAATCGGTAGGACCGAGTTTGGCTTAGAGTTTTGGTCATATGTGGATATGGGAAAGTAGTTGAGGGTTTTGGAGCGTATCACTAAGCACATGAAGCAAGAGGCTCATTAAGCAACACCTCATCCCTCCTTAATAGTATTGGCTTTTCCTATGGACTCAATGTGATCTTGGATCACTAAAATATAAAATGAAGAGTCTTGAGCTTTTGAGCTTGAGCCAATCCATTGTCCTTAGCATTTTGAGGGTTCCACTTTCACATCCATGCCATGCCAATCATTGAGCTTTCCTAAAATAATTATCTTGGAATAGTATTAGCTCAATGAGCTATATGTTGTTATGAATTACCAAAACCACATAGGGATAGTTGAACTTTCACTCCCACTCACTTTCTTGTAAATACAGGCTTCTCAAAAAGTCTGTATAAAACCGTATGCTTTGATCACACTATCAAAGCGTTTATTCCAACTCCGAGAAGCTTGCACCAGTCCATAAATGGATCGCTAGAGCTTGCATACTTTGTTAGCACCTTTTGGATCGATAAAACCTTCAGGTTGCATCATATACAACTCTTCTTACAGAAATCCATTCAGGAATGCAGTCTTTACATCCATTTGCCAAATTTCATAATCATAAAATGTGGCAATAGCTAACATGATTCGGACGGACTTAAGCATCGCTACGGGTGAGAAGGTCTCATCATAGTCAACTCCTTGAACTTGTCGAAAACCTTTCGCAACAAGTCATGCTTTGTAGACAGTAACATTACCATCAGCGTCTGTCTTCTTCTTGAAGATCCATTTATTCTCGATGGCTTGCTGATCATCGGGCAAGTCAACCAAAGTCCACACATTGTTCTCAGACATGGATCCCATCTCAGATTTCATGGCCTCAAGCCATTTTGCGGAATCTGGGCTCATCATCGCTTCCTCATAGTTCGTAAGTTCGTCATGGTCTAGCAACATGACCTCCAGAACAGGATTACCGTACCACTCTGGTGTGGATCTTACTCTGTTTGACCTATGCGAGATTCGGTAGTAACTTGATCTAAAGTTTCATGATCATCATCATTAGCTTCCTCACTAATTAGTGTAGGTGTCACAGGAACCGGTTTCTATGATGAACTACTTTCCAATAAGGGAGCAGGTACAATTACCTCATCAAGTTCTACTTTCCTCTCACTCACTTCTTTCGAAAGAAACTCCTTCTCTAGAAAGGATCCATTCTTAGCAATGAATGTCTTGCCTTCGGATCTGTGATAGAAGGTGTAACCAACAGTTTCCTTTGGGTATCCTATGAAGACACATTTCTCCGATTTGGGTTCGAGCTTATCAGGTTGAAGCTTTTTCACATAAGCATCGCAGCCCCAAACTTTAAGAAACGATAATTTTGGTTTCTTGCCAAACCATAGTTCATGAGGCGTCGTCTCAACGGATTTTGATGGTGCCCTATTTAACGTGAATGCAGTCGTCTCTAAAGCATAACCCCAAAACAATAGCGGTAAATCAGTAAGAGATATCATAGGTTGCACCATATCTAGTAAAGTACGATTACGACGTTCGGACACACCGTTACGCTGTGGTGTTCCGGCTGGCGTGAGTTGCGAAACTATTCCGCATTGTTTCAAATGTAGACCAAACTCGTAACTCAAATATTCTCCTCCATGATCAGATCCTAGAAACTTTATTTTCTTGTTACGATGATTTTCAACTTTACTCTGAAATTCTTTGAACTTTTTCAAATGTTTCAGACTTATATTTCATTAAGTAGATATACCCATATCTGCTCAAATCATCTGTGAAGGTGAGAAAATAATGATACCCGCCGCGAGTCTCAATATTCATCGGACCACATACATCAGTATGTATGATTTCCAACAAATCTGTTGCTCGCTCCATAGTTCCGGAGAACGGCGTCTTAGTCATCTTGCCCATAAGGCATGTGAAAGAACATGTGGTGCCCCCATGTTTGGTTTTGGTAATTGATGACAATCTCTATGGACTAATGGTTGCCCTGAGTTATATTTGAAGGTTTTGTCCATAGGCTTTTCTTGGAGTACATGTGTTGGTTTCAAGGAGAGTTTGTGTCGACCAAGGTGCTATTCAAGGAATTATCCAAAGATTGGTCATGTGAGTGTTGAGCTTATTGCAAGCATGTCTTGAAGAAGAAGATTGTGTGATCATTCATGTCTACCTTCAAGACAACATCCAAATGAAGAGAATTGGAAAGATTCAAGGTTGATCAAGATTAAATCAAGATTGAATCAAGTTGATCAACACACAAACCATACAAGATGTACCGAGGGATCGAGTGATCCCATGGTATGGTAAGAATTGTCCATTACACTTTGTTTGCTAACCCATGGTTTTCGTGAGAGTTCTTTGTGAGGTTAGGTTGCGATGTGCAAGTTCAAGTGGAGCATCATGAAGAGATCAAATGCTTGAAGCTTGCCGTCCATTTTGGTAACAATGGATTTATGAAGATATGCCGAAGAGTGGCTCACCCATAGTGGAGTATGGGGGAGCAATCAACTAGTCTTCATCAAGCCAACACAATCTAGAAAGGTGGTCCAACTTGAGGAAGTCAAGATCGTCGTCATCTAGCTCAAGTGGACTATGTGCAAGACAAAGGTTTGCCCTTGATAGGCTTTCTATTTTACCGGTCTCATAGTGGTAGTTGGGAGACCGGGTTATAGGATCTATTGCCGTACTATCAAGGGGGGCTCTCGGTGAGTAGCTTGATCGTATCGTTCGTAGAGAGCTCAAACCATTGCATCCTTGCATCATCTTTACTGGTTCTTGTTTGGTTCGCTTTGTGAGTCTTAGAGCTTATGGTCATTGAGGGAGTCCTGGATTAGGGGGTGTCCGGATGGCCGGACTATACCTTCAGCCGGACTCCTGGACTATGAAGATACAAGATTGAAGACTTCTTCCCGTGTCCGGAAGGGACTTTCCTTGGCGTGGAAGGCAAGCTTGGCGATACGGATATGTAGATCTCCTACCATTGTAACCGACTTTGTGTAACCCTAACCCTCTCCGGTGTCTATATAAACCAGAGGGTTTTTAGTCCATAGGAAAACATACAGAACAACAATCATACCATAGGCTAGCTTCTAGGGTTTACCCTCTCCGATCTCGGGGTAGATCTACTCTTGTACTACCCATATCATCAATATTAATCAAGCAGGACGTAGGGTTTTACCTCCATCAAGAGGGCCCGAACCTGGGTAAAACTTTGTGTCCCTTGCCTCCTGTTACCATCCGGCCTAGACGCACAGTTCGGGACCCCCTACCCGAGATCCGCCGGTTTTGACAACGACATTGGTGCTTTCATTGAGAGTTCCTCTGTGTCGTTGCCATCAGGAAGGATGCCTCGCCCCGTCTTTAAAGACGGCACCGTTGCTAAGGGAGCTTTGGCTGTCGGCCAAACCCTCCGGCTAGGTGGTTTTCTTATGACCGCCTGTTCGGCTTCTGCGCCGATGATGACCTCTCGAGCCATCGAAAACAATCTTCATGTCAGCTCGGAACTCGTCGAGCAGTTAGATCCAATGGAGCTCTCCTCCATAAACGAGCTCTTGGATCGCATCGCCGCCCTGGGAGTCGCTATGGATTACGACCAGATTGGGCCTAAACCTGATCTGAGAGAGATTAACTCTCCCCAAGTTACCCATCACGTTGCCGTGGTAGAGGGACAGTGCGGCGATCCTTCATCTATCTTAAGGACTAGCTATGTCCGGATTCCTGATCCCTCCAAGCCGGATACCCGTGGAGGGGAGGATATCACTGAAGACCTGAACTTAGAGTCAGGCGATGGGCTGGATTCATTGGATAACATCCAGGAATCCAAATTTTCGAGTTCGGAAATTCCTCGGCCTTTTAGCCTCAGAATGGGTGAGGCTTCGGATTTAATTCCACCCACCCACCCGAACATAAGCGATCTATCCCAAATCAGGCAAGAGCCCGATCAAACAGAACATCATTACTGGGCCAGATTCCTCCTGGTTAGGAATAGGATAAGGGACTGCCACGAGGAAGACGCAATCTCAATCTTCTGCAATAATTGCACGGACAAGGGAATCCTCAACGCCATAAGTCGCCGTGATATTACATGCTTCGCTGACTTAGCGTCCATTGTACAAAAGTACAGTGCGATGGAAAGCGCCTAGAAAACCGAAATAAAATTTTGGGACGATCCGGCCCTGAATACAAACCCTGTCCGAAATAAAAGGGTGCATCATCGCCAGACACCCGGGTCAAACACCAAAAAGCAAAAACCCTCTACAGGGCATGGAACTGTACTGGAAGGATGGCTTAATGGACCCTGTAAAATTCATAGTGCAGAGGACGCCACACCAACTCACAGCCTTAGAGCATGTTGGATACTCCGGCAGGTGGCCAAAATTGGCAAAGATCTCCTAATTCTGGAGGCCACAGAAAGCCACCCCAGAGACACCAATACGGTATTAACAGTCTTCGAGACTTTCACATCAAATAATATGCGAAAGAGGACACTCCGCAGCCTTGCCGAAGTCTACCAAGTAGCAACAATAAACCCATGGAGTGACACGACTATTACCTTTAACGCCAGTGATGAACCTAAATTCCGAACAGCCCGAGAACTAGTCGCATTGGTCCTCAGTCCAATAGTGGACGACTTTCGTCTTACCAAGGTACTCATGGATGGCGGCAGCGGATTGAACCTCATTTATGAGGAAACCCTTCAAAAATGGAAATAGACTGGAACCGCATTGAGCGAAGCAGCACAACCTTTAGAGGAATAATCCCCAGTCGGGAAGCGCGCTGTACATGAAAAATCACACTAGATGTGGTGTTCGGCACGACGGATAATTACAGGTCCGAAGAGGTCACGTTCCATGTGGCTCCGTTCAGCAGCGGTTATCATGCTCTGCTAGGGCGGGAAGTGTTTACAATCTTCCAAGCAATACCCCATTACAGGTACATGAAGCTCAAGATGCCCGTGCCTAACGGGATCATCACTCTCGCTAGTGATCCGGACATAGCACTCTGCGCCAAAAACAAGACAGCCGCACTGGCCCTCGAGGCACTATCCGAAGCCCTAGCGGCCGAGGAACTGACTGCATTGCGCTCCATGGTGAATAGGGACGATGTGGTACTCGACAAAAGATCCAAGTCCACCTCCTTTAAACCGGCGGACGAAATAGTAAAATTCCAGGTCCATCCAACGGACCCCAATAAAACAGCTTCCATCGGGGCACAGTTAAACCCCGATATAGACGCCGCACTGCGAGAGTTCCTACGAGAGAACTGGGACATTTTCGCCTGGCACCCTTCAGACATGCCAGGAATCCCACGCAGGCTGGCCGAGCACAGCTTAAATATCCTAAAAGGATTCAAACCTGTCAAATAAGCTCTTCTGCGTTTTTCCGAACCTAAGAGACAGGCCATGGGAGAGGAGCTAGCAAAGCTATTGGAGGCCGGATTCATCAGAGATATAAAACATCCGGACTGGCTAGCAAACCTGGTGATGGTACCAAAGAAGGACAAATCCTGGCGCCCGTGCGTTGATTTTAAAGACCTTAACAAGGCTTGCCCAAAGGATCCCTTCCCCTCCCCCGCATCGATCAAATTATCGACGCTACCGCAGGACACGATTCGTTGTGTTTCCTCGACACATATTCCGGCTACCATCAAATCAAGATGGTAGACTCAGACTAAGCCACAACGGCATTTATCACACCATACGACCCATTCTGCTTCAACACAATGCCCTTCGGGCTCAAAAACGCTGGCGCAACATATCAGCGCATGATTCATACATGTCTGGCAAACCAGATCTTCAAAACAGTGGAGGCATATGTAGATGATGTGGTCGTCAAAACAAGACATGTCGAATCTCTAGTAGACGGCTTGAGGCTCACATTTGATAACCTCCGAACATATGACATCAAGCTCAACCCGGAAAAATGCGTTTTCGGCGTCCCAGCCGGAAAGCTCTTGGGCTTCATTGTATCCGGTAGAGGAATTGGAGCAAATCCAGCCAAGATCCGAGCTCTGTCACAACTGGATATCCCAAAGGACCTCAAACAAATACAAAAGTTAACCGGATGCGTGGAGACTCTAAGCCGCTTTATCTCCCGCTTGGGAGAAAAGGCTCTACCCCTTTACCGCCTCCTTTGGCGCACCGAACACTTCGAATGGACGGATGCAGCCACGGCCGGACTTGACGAAATAAAAGCCATATTGGCAACAAACCCAATCCTGGCCGCGCCAAACACTGGCAAACCAATGCTATTTTACATTGCAGCAACACATCAGGTTGTAAGTGCAGTGCTCGTCGTCGAACGAGAAATAGACGGACACAAATCCCCCCTTCAAAAGCCGGTCTATTATGTGTCCACTATCATCACTCCGTGCAAATCATGGTACCCGCATTATCAAAAGATTGCTTACGCGGTATTCATGGCATCCCGGAAGCTACGACACTACTTTCAAGAGTGTTCAATAACAGTAGCCTCGGAAGTACCACTTAACGGTATTATAAACAACCGTGACGCAACGGGCCGGATTGCAAAATGGGCCATTGAGCTCCTCCCGTTCGACATAAATTATAAGCCACGGCGAGCCATCAAGTCGCAAGTTTTGGCCGACTTCGTCGCAGAATGGACGGAGGCCGAACTCCCTAAAAAGTACGGCACATATTCAAATTGGATCATGCATTTCGACGGCTCGAAGATTTTGGCCGGACTAGGGGCTGGCGTCGTTTTGACGTCCCCCACAGGAGACACAGTTCAATACATACTCTAGATTATGTACACAGACTCCAACAATGCAGCCGAATATGAGGCCCTTTTACATGGTCTCCGGATGGCAGTATCCATGGGCATTCAACGCCTAGAGGTGCGCGGGGACTCAAACCTCGCAATATCCCAAATAAATGGAGACTTCGATGCCAAGGATCCAAAAATGGCATCTTACCACAATGCCGTCCTAAAAATGTCAGCTCGGTTCGAAGGGTTTGAATTTCACCATATAGCCCGGGAAAATAATCAGGCGGCAGATGTCCTGGCATGCATCGGCGCAAAACGCGATGTAGTCCCCCCAACATCTTCTTGGAAAGTTTGTTCATGCCATCCGTAGTATGGGAAGGGGAGCCGAACAATAACAGCCCGGACCCAACCGCACTGCCCGACACCGAACGTTCTGACACAATCGGAGGCTCTGCCAATGAAATAACACCTTCAGCCCACGTAATAATGGCCGTCATCGCCCCGTGGATAGAACCATTCCTCGCCTACCTTACTAGGCAGGAACTGTCCGAGGACCAAAATGAGGCACGCTGCATAGTGCGGCGATCCAAAGCCTACAAAGTCCACGAGGGAGAGCTTTATAAGAAAAGCACTACCGGAGTCCTTCAAAGGTGCATCTCCGAAGAGGAAGGGCAGAACCTCCTGGCTGAAATTCATGCCGGACTCGGCGGTCATCACGCTGCAGCTCGGTCCCTTGTAAGCAAGGCCTTCCGTGCAAGCTTTTATTGGCCGACGGCCCGGGCAGACGCCCAGGACTTAGTCCGACGATGCGTCGGTTGCCAGCTCTTTGCAAACCAAAGCCATATGCCACCCACCACCCTCCAAACTATCCCCATCACTTGGCCCTTCGCAGTCTGGGGGCTTGACATGGTTGGACCCCTTAAAGGCGGAACCCACAAGCAAAAATACTTACTGGTCATGGTGGATAAGTTGACCAAATGGATAGAAGCCAAGCCTGTTAAGACGGCCGAATCCGGACCGGTGATAGACTTTATATCCGTGGTTGTACACCGTTACGGCGTCCCCCACAGCATCATCACTGATAACAGCATGAACTTTACGGTCGACGAGGTAAAACTCTGGTGCAAAAACATGGGCATCAAGCTCGATTATGCTTCCGTCTATCACCCACAAACTAACGGCCAGGTCGAATGTGCAAATGGTCTTATCATGAGCGGCATCAAACCCAGGTTAGTGCGGTCCCTCAAGGAATCTAACACGCACTAGGTAGAGGAGCTCGACTCCGTACTCTGGGGGCTGTGGACCATGCCGAATCGCACCACCGGATACACACCATTCTTTATGGTGTACAGCGCAGAGGCAGTTTTGCCTTGCGACATAATTCATGACTCACCTCGAGTGCGCATGTACGAAGAAAGAGAAGCCGAGCTCGATCGGCAGGACAGTTTGGACGCATTGGAGGAGGAGCGTGACGTAGCAAAAGCCCGTTTCGCATTCTATCAATAGCAGGCTCGAAGATACCAAAGCAGAGAAGTACGGGCCAAAAATTACAATGTTGGCGAATTAGTTCTACGCCTGCCGGACAAGAAAAAGGACAAACTCAAGCCCAAGTGGGAAGGTCCCTTCATAATTAACCAAGTCCTGACTGGTGGAGCGTACCGCCTGCGAGATGCATCGGATAACCGACTCGAGCCGAACCCATGGAACGCAGCCCGTCTCCGAAGATTCTATGCCTAGCGTCGGACTCTGTGTTCGTCTCCTTCCTCTGTCCATTTTTTATATACTATCTGTCTTACATTTCTCTCCTTCTCCCCTTCCTTTCTCTTATAGCCTTTAAAGGCTCATCAAATGACGTGCTATTCGCACTCATTAAACCTGGGGGCTTCTTTTAACAGAAGCTTATTTATACGGGCTTCATGCCCAACACATGTGTTACACTTCCGCATGTACCTTTTATTTTACCATTATATGCATCGATATGACTTAAGTTTTGGCCAAGCTGGGTTGCCTGGCTCCTATGCTTACCCTTACGTTCCCGATTATTCGGCTAGGCGGTAAAGGGAGCACCTCTGCGATTGTTACTGCCGGATCAGCCGGATGTGTACCTCAGACTGGGTGAAGCCGAAAGCTAGCGTTCTTAAGGGAATATTCGGTCGGTGAACTAAAAGATGATTTTTGCACTTATTTATTTATGCGCCCCAGATGCTTTTTTCCGCGTCTTTTTCGTAGAATGGGCATGCACTTTAGGGCATGCCTCCCAGGGAAAGGAACCCCTAACAGAACTATTCTCCCTGGAAGATGTTTCTTACTAACCATTTAATATAACATAACTAGTCGGGCACTTGTCTGTTCACGCACTAATGACCCCTACGCCTGGTCTCCATGCATTCCCCGGTTCTTATATAACCGCATGGGAATTCGGACACACTCCGGACCGTCAGGTCCCGAGGCTGAAGCGAAAAGGTCGGCCATGACAAACGATCTACAATCCGGCTAGAAGGCATTATAAATGTCAATTAAATTACATAGTCATTCTGACTGATTGTATTCCTCTTCAGTACCACCTAACAGGCTGTCTAATTTACAGTCCTACTGGGAATACTTTGCGGCCAATTCTACTTGGCCATATACTAAGCTTACAGGGATCTCCTTCCCATCGGGCCCCACAAGACCGACCTCGGCCTTGTGGTTGGGGTCAGCCTTTGTGTACCGCGTCTTCACCATAGCCCAGGCCTCCCTAGCGCCTTGATGGCAGGCCGATATCTTCCACAATCGGAAGCGCCGCCGTGCTCCCTTTAGCTTCTCCACAAGCTCTCCAAGACCTTCGGGCATGGAGATGGATGGCCACAAGGCCTGGGCGACGCCTTGCATCGCCCGCCGAACTCGCTCGAGCAATTGCGAGAGCTCGGGAAGAAGGTCACCCGTAGAACCGGGCATCTCCTCTGCAGGACGACCTGTTAGCACACCTACAGACATTACTCTGTTAGTCGACTTCCCCACCGGACCTTTTTTTTCAAAGGTTCGTTCAAGCACTTACTAAATATGCCGCGCCGAAGCCGCTGATTCTCCTTAATGGAGTCTGATAGCTGGGCACGAACATCTTTCAGGTCGACGCCCAGCTTGGTGTTGGCATCTTGGAGATCGTTCTTCTCCCGCCTCACCTTTGTCAGCACCTTATCCCCAGTCTTCAGCTGGCATAGGAGTTGTTGCCTTTCCGGACTCAATCCGGCGCCATCTGCAATTTCATTTGTCAGATTCGCACCCATGCTGTGCTTCGCAAAATACTTATCTTTCGAAGTGTATATTACGAGAGGGGGTCTCCTTGGGCTCCCCTGCCGCGGCTAGTGCGGCCTCAAGTTGGGCTTTGCACTCTTCCAGCTCCTGGACAGTAGGGAATTCTTTTTTGTAAGAACCTTCATAACATATGATCCTTAAATCAGTTATTCTAACTGTTTCAAGTCTCGGGGGCTACTGGTATATATATATATATATAATTACCAAAATTGTCTTACCCGTATGTCTTTTACATATTGCTTCGTGGCTCTGGCTAGACCATTTTGAGCGGCACGGAGGTACGCATCTCCCGAATTGAAGGCATCTAATGCCTCTCGGGAGAAACAAGCGTCACGAAGAATTGTCCGGCGACGCCTGTGGTTCATGGCACTCTCCACCTCAGAGTTGGTGGCTGACAACCTGTCCACATCCACCGTCGGAGGAGCGTCCGGTGCGCGCCTTGTGTTCGCCTCCGCCTCCGGACTAGGCTTTGGAGCCTGGCTGGTGGAGGCGCGATTGGCAGCCTCCCCGGATATAGTCCGGCGAGGTCTCTTTGTCCTGAAGAGAGCATGAGTGTTAACATGCCTTGAAGGTATAACACCTGGGGATAAGGGGGCGCGCCATACCTTTGTGCTGACGTCTCGGTCCGGACTACACCTCTTTTCTGCCCACAGGGCCCTGCGGCCCCTCGTTGGCTTGTCGCCGCAGGTTCGGCCTCCCGTCTCAAAAACCTCCCCTACAAAGCTTGGTTGTAATCAGGAAACTGAAAACACGAGAGGGCGGACCCTTATTCGGGGTACTAGGACTTCGGTCTCAGTTACCTGGGAGGCCGGGATTATCCCTGGGTAATCAACCGTAATGGCCACCAAGGCATTGTCCTTGCTCAATTGATGGAACACTCCATCAATCAGCTCCACAGATAAGTCCGGATCCTCTTGAGAGGCCGGGTCGAGGGACCGTCCTGGGTCCTCGGGTTGTGGAGGAGGGTTGTTTATTTCTTTAACAGCCTGGCACAGTTCCTGCGTTAAAGTCGTTAGACTGAATATTTAACAATGGGAATATAAAACGGATGGGCAAGTAAACCACTTACCCAGCTTGGGGGATTGTACATAGAAAATCCACCCTGCGGGTTGACGCGGAGAAATTCCTCCTCTTCTCCCTTGTACAAAGCGGACAAGGTCTTTGTTAGGGCCGCAGCCGAATCCGGTCCCTTACGGCCATAGCGGGTGGCGTCGTCCTCCCCGTTGAAATCCCACATGGGGTGGCCTCTATACTGTAGCGGCTGCACCCCTCGCATGATGCATGCGGCCATGACCCCGATCATGGTCAGTCCGGAATGAGCTAACAATCTTATCTGGTTCATCAGGTAACGGACGTCCTTGTCACTTTCCCTCTGAGGGATCCGTTGACGCCAACTTAGGCGCTTCTTTAGTGGAGCACTGTCGAACTCAGGGAGGCCGATCCGGACAGGATCCGGCAGCGGGACGTCCTCTATGTAAAACCATTCTGAAGGCCAGTCCTCAGACGCCTTCTTTGGGGTTCCGGATAGATATCTGATCCCGGCGATGCGCCACACTTCAGCTCCGCCCACTTGATACATCGACCCCTTCTAAGAGCGGGGCACGAGGCAGAATAGCTCTTTCCACAGTCCGAAATGAGCCTCAACACACAAAAACAGCTCGCAGAGGGCTACGAAGCCCGCGATATGCAATACGGAGGCAGGCGTAAGATTGTGTAGCTGGAGGCCATAGAACTCCAGTAGCCCCCAGAGAAACGGATGGATTGGAAATCCGAGCCCCTTATTAAATAAGGGACGAGGCATACCCACTCTCCTTCGGAGGGATTAGGGGCACTCTCCGCTTGCTCTCCGCCATTATAGATGGCAAGACCGGCTTGAGCCGGGACCATATAGGCCGGGGGGAGAAATTCCTTGGTCTGGAGCGTCACTAGCTCGCTATGCGGGATGGAGCATCTCTCCCAATATCCAGGCTGAGGGCTGGAAGGGCGAAAGGAGGAGTTGCGTCGGCTGGCCATGGTGGTATGGACCTTTGTCGAATGCGCTCTGATGAACACTCGCGAAGGGGAGAAGGTGTGGTTTGGATCTAAATCCTCGTCCCCTTAAATGGGCGGCTCATTTACGCGGCTAGGGGTGTGGATGTAAAAACACTCAGACTTTTCATATTCGTTTAACACGTGGGAGACGGCCATTATTAGGCGTAGAAGCCAAGGAGCACAACATTTACAAGAAACCGGACTTTATTCAACAGGTACACGGAATTTGGAGGAGAACCCGCCTTGCAATGTCGAAGACAATCTGCACGCCGGACTCATCGTCATTGAAGCCTGGTTCGGGGGCTACTGAGGGAGTCCTGGATTAGGGGGTGTCCGGATGGCCGGACTATACCTTCAGCCAGACTCCTGGACTATGAAGATACAAGATTGAAGACTTCGTCTCGTGTCCGGAAGGGACTTTCCTTGGCGTGGAAGGCAAGCTTGGCGATATAGATATGTAGATCTCCTACCATTGTAACCAACTTTGTGTAACCCTAACCCTCTCCGGTGTCTATATAAACCGGAGGGTTTTTAGTCCGTAGGACAACATACAGAACACCAATCATACCATAGGCTAGCTTCTAGGTTTAGCCTCTCCGATCTCGTGGTAGATATACTCTTGTACTACCCATATCATCAATATTAATCAAGCAGGACGTAGGGTTTTACCTCCATCAAGAGGGCCCGAACCTGGGTAAAACTTCGTGTCCCTTGCCTCCTGTTACCATCCGGCCTAGACGCATAGTTCGGGACCCCCTACCCGAGATCCGCCGGTTTTGACACCGACAGTCATCTTGATGACAAGCTCGAGTTCATTGAAAATGGAGTTCACATGCATCTTCTATGATGTTTTCGATGTTGGAGGTTTTGCCGGTTCTTCTCGGTTAGAGGTTTCACTCCTCTATTTGTTAGGCATACCTCCTGTTGGGGATATTACTACTGGACGTAAACCGGCCAGGAGTAGCCAGGTTAGCTTTACGAAGATTAGAAGCCCATGAAGATATAAGAATGATGGCGCTTTATGAAGGCCCAAGGCCCAGAAGCGAGTTACGGCCTGTAGATGTAAACCGACCTAATTATGTAACTTGCATTGTAAGATAGGAAGTGTAGAGACCGAACCGGACGTGTTTATGAGCCGGCTTCGGGATTCTGTAAACCGGCGGGCGTCAACCTATGTATATAAAGGGACGACCCGACAGCGGTTTAGGGACGATAGACAACAACTCGAGAGTCAGACAAAGCGGATTCGCTCCCTAGCCTTCGAAACCCTAGCAATACCAATCACAACTAGACATAGGCTTTTACCTTCATCGAAGGGGCCGAACTAGTATAAACTCCCCGTGTCCCCTTGTCCGGTTTAACTCCTTTAAGCTAACCCGTTGCAATGGCTCCACGACTAAGTCCTTTCACAAGGACATCTGCCGTGACAAACCCACGACAGTTGGCGCCCACCGTGGCGGATTACGCACGATGGTTTCGAGTTCTTGAAGGGCAGCTTTGATGGACTCAAGGGATACGCTGTGGGACGGATGACGAAGAGTCGTCGCGGCAAGCTCTACATCGACAACGCAGGATGGGGTCCTGAGGCCGATTCAATCGAATACGGGTACCGGGTCCCCTTTGGTGGGATTCACGTCTTCATCGGCAAGATTAGCGAACCGGCCCCTGAGCCGGACATCTGCACCGACATCATCGAGACGGCTCAGCGTGCAAGCCTTCGCCGGTTCAGCCCATGGCGAAGCATGTTTTCGTAGGCGTCATCCATGGAGCAGAATACGAGGACGGACCGGTGTCCGATGGAGAAACCGTTGTTTGTTCCGACGACGAGTCTTCCGGAGAGACCGAATCGCTCTATCAGTTGCAGGATGGCCGGATTACTGGAGGATCCGAGGGCAACAGTATTTCGGACTTCCCTGACCTGCCAAACCGGGCCGCTATCTTCATGGCCGGTACACAGTCGGCGCCTCATTCGTCAGCTGCCACAGCAATACTCTCCGGTTCAACAACCGCCACGCCGGCAGGGGCAGGAGGCTCTGCGCCGCCTCTGGCTCAAGTCCTGTCTGACTTGTTCGACGCTTTGGCAACATTGATGGCCGCAGAGGTGGATGCAGTAGCCCGGGATCAGCACAACGCGGAGATTGAAAAGGTGAAGGATCAGATAGCCCAGGCTAAAGCGGACCTAGTGGCAGAGAACGTTAGGATGGCTACAGAAGGGGCCGAATTGGAAGCTCAAGCCTACTGGATTAGGCTGGATCAGAACGCTTCCGAGGAAGTCATGATAAGAAGGTACCGATCGCATCTCCCGTCGGGTTATGAGCCGTGAAATCTCTTCAACACGCCAGGAGTAGGAACAAGTAACTAGCCAATATTAAACCGGATGGAGGCGCCAGGAACAGGAGTGCCGGTTCAGCCGCGCATGATGGACCCGCCTCGTCAGAACAACATTGTGCCACAGTATGTTCGAACACCTCCGGGCATTACTCTAACCCATTGGACAACATTGTGGCCGCCGCTTCACGATTGGCAGCCCTCCCGACCGACGGCGAATCACCAGTTTCAATTGAGGCACGACGAGCCAGAGATCTCCTTCAAACAGCTGTAAACCAGCAGTAGGCATATTCACATAGCCGCGAGAAGATTCATTCCACCCCCCGTCCAAGAAGGAGCTTTAGCAGGCACGTTGAGGATGAACCGATCGTATCAAGCAGCGCACGTCACCGTAATCCACCGCGGGGGCACAACCCGGCAGGGGGAGGTGCTAATGCGCAGGATGTGGTAGACCATGGTCGCGCACGTCGAGATGCCGAGTTAGCAGCTCTGCACGGAGCCCGTCAACCTACTCCGGTTCACCTACCGCTTCAGTGGAGCCAGGTGTGGTGTTCAGTTCCTTAGGGGTGCCGTGTCTTACCCCCGCTTTACGTAATGTGAGACTGCCCAAGGATTTCAAAGGACCTCGTAAGGTACCCAATTATACCGCCGATCTGCAACCAGAGGCATGGGTTAAAAGCTACGAGATGGCAATGGAGATGCTAGATGTGGATGTAGCGGTATGTGCTAAATACTTCACCATGATGTTGGAAGGAACGCTCGTACTTGGTTGAAGAGCTTACCAACTAACTCTGTCAGATCATGGGCCGAATTGAAGCACCGGTTTATCCAGAACTTCAAAGATACTTGTAAGCAGCCCATGTCAATTGTGGATCTAGCCGCTTGTGTCCAAGAGGAGGGGGAGTCCACGAACCATTGGGTCAAGCGGGTCTCAGCTATTTTGCATTCATCGGATCGTATCAATGCAGATACCGCAGTGCTAACGTTGCAGGGCAATTGCCGTTTTCTGCCGCTCAAACAAAAGTTAGGAAGGCTCAAACATCACTGCAATGATATGTCAACGCTCATGGCCGCTTTGGTTAAGTACGCCGATTCAGATAATACCAAAGACCCTGACTCAGAGGAGGACAAACCAGGGAAAGGGAAAACGAACGGCAATGCCAAGGGTCAACAGCATAATCCGGCAGGCCATGAGAACAGTGGTAGGCGCAAAGCCGACAACAGCTTGGACTTTGTCTCTAACACCAATGCTCAGGAGAATAGCCAGCGCCGTAAGGGCAAGCAGCCCTAGAGGGGCGGAGGTTCAGGCCCCAATTTGGAGCGCCTGTTAAATCAACCCTGTCCAAAGCATGGATCAAAGGAGAAGCCAGCGTCGCATCTTTGGAAGGATTGTTACATCATGCGATATTTCAAGAACTCCAATATGTTCCAGTACGATAATGGCCCACCCGACGGTTCAGGAGGTGGTTTCCACGGGCCGGGTTATGGAGGTGGCAGTTCCGGTGCAGGATTTCAGGGTAATCAAACTGGACACATCAATCAAGGGCACCAAGGCAACCAGGGAGGTTACAACCATCAGGGGAACCACCAGCAGCAGCAGTCGGGTTATCAGAGCAATCCTAAGCAGCTAAATAGTGGGCAATATCATGTCTTCACCACTAGCTTGTGTAAGCGTGATCAGAAGCTTCACAAGAGGGCAGTGAACTCTGTTGAACCGGCAGTGCCTCGGTATTTGCGCTGGTCTGAGCAACCCATCTTGTGGAGTAGAGAGGATCACCCACCCCGGGTTGACAATCGGGTCACTTGGCCCTAGTGGTGGCCCCTCAAGTTGGGGGATATAAGTTCACGAAGGTACTCATGGATGGGGGAAGCAGTATCAATATTCTATATTATGATACCTTCCGTCGTATGGGGTTGACAGATAAGAGTCTTAAACCGTCAAACACTGTTTTTCACGGTGTGGTGCCTGGCAAGTCTGCATATCCAGTAGGCAAGATAGCCTTAGAGGTGGCTTTTGGAGATGACTATGATTCAAGGTCAGAAACACTGACTTTTGAGGTGATGAAAATTAAAAGTCCGTATCACGCTTTGTTTGGGCGACCGGCTTATGCTAAGTTCATGGCGAGGCCGTGTTATGTTTATCTATAGCTTAAAATGCCAGGTCATAAGGGGACCATCACAGTACATGGGAGCAGGAAGACCGCTTTGGAATGTGAGGAAGGTGATGCGGCTTATGCTGAGTCGGTTTGTGCCATGGAGGAATTGAAGTTTTATAAGGACCAAGTTGATCCGGCAGATATGACTTCTTTGAAAAAGCCAACTACGAAACATGATCCAGCGTTGAAATTTAAATCGGCCACAGATACTAAGATGGTTGATTTTGTTCCTGGCGATTCATCCAAGCAGTTCAGCATCAGCGCTAACCTGGATCCCAAATAGGAAAGCACGCTCATCGAGTTCATCCGTGAGAATCGAGACATATTTGCATGGAAACCTTCTGACATGCCAGGTGTACCGAGGGAACTCGCTGAGCACACACTTAACATTGATCCTAAGTTTAAACCGGTCCGACAGTTTCTCCGCCGCTTCAATGAAGAAAGGCGTAAGGCTATCGGTGAAGAGGTAGCTCGGTTGTTGGCCGCAGGGTTTATCATGGAGGTCTTTCACCCAGAGTGGTTGGCTAATCCGGTGCTGGTTCTTAAGAAAAACGACACTTGGCGTATGTGTGTAGTTTACACAGACTTGAACAAAGCTTGTCCTGCATACCCCTTTGCCCTCCCTCGTATTGATCAGATTGTGAGCGTTTGTGTTTTCGGGATGCTTACTCCGGTTATCATCAGATCAAAATGGCAGTTAAGGACCAGGAGAAGACAACTTTCATCACTCCCTTTGGAGCCTTCTGTTATGTCTCCATGCCCTTCAGGCTTAAGAGTGCCCATGCGACTTATCAACGCTGTGTTCAGAATTGTCTTCATAAGAAAATTGGGTGCAATGTTCATGCATATGTGGATGATATTGTGATAAAATCTAGAAACGAGGAAATATTGATAGATGACTTGAGAGAAACCATTGACAACCTCCGGGTTTACAAGATGATGCTCAATCCGGAAAAGTGTGTCTTTGGTGTTCCAGCAGGCAAACTCTTGGGTTTTCTGATGTCAAATAGAGGCATTGAGGCTAATCCAGAAAAAATTTCAGCAATTACATATTTGGCTAAACCAGCGTGTATCAATGACGTTAAACGTCTGGCCGGCCGGATCGTGGGTTTGAGCCGGTTTATCAGTTGTCTTGGGGAGAAGGCTATCCCTTTATATCAGATGCTCAAGAAAACAGATGATTTTGTCTGGAGCGAGGCAGCTGATAAAGCGTTTGAGGATCTAAAGAGGCAGTTAGCTGAACCGCCTGTGCTTGCAGCACCGATCGATAAGGAGTCGTTATTGCTATATGTGGCTGCTAAAGCCCGAGCTGTTAGCATAGCTATTGTGGTGGAGCGCAAGGAAGCTGGCAAGGAATATCTGGTTCAACGGCCGGTTTATTATATCAGTGAGGTGCTCATTGAGTCAAAGTAGAGGTATCCACATTGGCAGAACCTAGTGTATGGAGTGTTTATGGCAAGCCAGAAGCTTAAACACTATTTTCAGGGTCATCCTATCACAGTGGTCAGTTCAGCCCCTCTGGGAGATATCATTCAAAACAGAGAAGCGACGGGCCGGATTGCCAAATGGGCTATTGAGCTTGGACCTCACGGGCTCAAATACATACCTCGCACAACAATTAAATCCCAAGCACTTGTGGACTTCATCAATGATTGCACGGAATTGCAGGCACCAGAGGAAAAGCCGGATAACACATATTGGACTATTCATTTTGATGGATCCAGACAGTTGGAGGGCTCGGGGGCTGGAGTCATCCTAACTTCCCCACGAGGTGACAAGTTTTGTTATGTCCTCCGTCTAATGTTCCCTTGTACTAACAATGCAGTTGAATATGAGGCCTTGCTCCACGGTCTTAGGATGGCTAAGGAGATGAACTTAAGCCGGGTTAAGTGCCTTGGGGATTCAGATCTAGTGGCCCAACAAGTGTCTGGCACTTGGGATTCTAAAGACCCACTCATGGCTGCATATCGACGAGAGGTGGACACAGTGGCTGGTCACTTCAAGGGTTATCAGGTGGACCATATAGACCGGCGAAAGAATGAAGCGGCGGACGCTTTAAGCCGCCTTGGTTCTCAGCGTAAACCGGTCCCACCAAATGTCTTTCTTGACGTGCTGCATAATCCGTCAGTCATAGTACCAACAGAGGAGGAGTTGGCTATTCCTGACCCGGAGGCTCAATTGGTGGCAGCTTTGCAAGTTATACCGGATTGGACAATCCCATACCTGGCTTACATGAACCGGGGCGAGTTACCAGAGGATGAAACCTCGGCCCGGCAGATAATCCGGCGTTCCAAATCGATGACTATACTCAACGGAGAATTGCATCATTACAGCATCTCAGGGGCAATTCAGCGTTGTGTTTCTCCTCAGGAGGGTTGTGAGATTTTGCGAGAAATCCATGAAGGGGATTGTGGTCACCACGCCGGTTCAAAGTCCTTGGTGGCTAAAGCTTTTCGCCACGGTTTCTATTGGTTAACAGCTCATGCTGATGTTGAGGATTTAGTCAAACGATGTGACGGTTGTCAAAAATTTGCACGCCATGCTCATATTCTGGCTCAGGAGTTGAGGATGATCCCAATAACATGGCCATTCGCGACTTGGGGGCTTGATATGGTTGGACCCTTTAAACGCTCCAAGGACAAAAAGACCCACTTATTAGTAGCAATTGATATTCACCAAATGGGTGGAAGCAGAGCCAGTCAGTAAGTGTGATGCGGCCACAGCGGTTCAATTCATCAAAAAGGTGATATTCCGGTTTGTTTTCCACACAGTATTATAATGGATAATGGTACTAATCTATCAAAGGGAGAGATGGAGCAATTTTGCCAACGTGAGCACATCCGGCTTGATATAGCATCGGTGGCTCACCCCCAATCCAATGGACAAGCGGAGAGGGTGTCGTGGTTCTAAGTCTGACAGTAATATAGGGGGGTAAGTATGGAGAGGCAAGATCTTAGCTATGGAGAAGTTGTAAGCACACGAGGTTTACGAGTTCAGGCCCTTCTCGGAGGAAGTAATAGCCCTACGTCTCGGAGCCCAGAGGCAGTCGACTGGATTATGCGTGTATGAATTACAGGGGTGCGAACCCTTTACACTGAGGAGGGGGGTGGCTTATATAGAGTTCGCCGGACCCCTCCGGCCCTCAGTTATGCAGGGTTTTAAATACATTATGGTTGGGCGTTACTGGTAACGCCCTTAATAAAGTGCTATGATGATCATAAAAGCTACTTAATAACCGATCGTTAGTGTGTGGAGTGCCTTTAGGTCTCCTGGCCGTCGAGTGATTTGGTCTTGGTCGAGTGATCGCTTCTTGGTCGAGTGTCTCTGAGTTTGTCGAGTGGAACACTTCCAAGTCGATTGAAAGGTGATTTCTTCTAGAGATGTCCTTGGGTAGGGCAGTTTGGATAGGTCCATGACCCTACCCTAGGTACATAGCTTCATCATTAGCCCCCGAATGGATCGAGGTTTGAGTGGGGAAGGAGTTGAGAATTTCCCCGACTCATTTTTCATGCCATGAGCCTATCTGGTTTCGGATCAATGAACCTGAGTGATGACAGCAACTTCCTTTTCAGCCGCCTTGATCCATTCTTAGTTTTTTGTTGAGTGAGTTTCTTTACTTGAAGGGCTCCGAGTGACGGTGTGGAGGAGATCTTCGGTTTGACAAGTTGTTCTGCTGCCTGCAGATTTCACGGGATCCGAATTTTGGGAACCGTGTGGGACGGGGGAGGCCGCAGTAATCGGATGGGATAGAGCGGAGCCGCCTCGATCCCCGCGCCACCTTTTTCGCCACATATCGCGCGTGCGATTGTTACGGGATTTGACAGGGCCGCCCGGGCCTACCAGTCAGCCACTCAGAAGCGGCCTCATATAAGGCGTCGGACCGGGGTCTCTCGAACAGTGCGTCCCCATTATCTCTTCTCCTCTTCACGCTCCCTCGCCGCGCTCGCTCTCGCCCCAGCGCCACCGCTCCGTACGCGTCTCGCCGGCGACGATGGGGAAGGAGAAGACGGCGGCTCTGGAGCGGGCAAAGAAGGCGACGGCGAGGTCGAAGGGAAAAGCGACTAGTCGGGGTGGATCATCCTCGCGAACCGGCCTGCCGAAGGGCTGGATCCAGGGCGACTGGATCCGCTCAACGATCACCCAAGAAGACCTCGACGACCTAGCCGAAGGACGGCTGATCCCCTATGAATCGGTGCGGCTTCCGGGGAAGGAATCTGAGCCGCAACCTCGGGAGGGTGAGCGCGTTCTCCTTGCCACCCATGTCGACCGTGGATTTTCCTTGCCTCCTCACCCTTTCTTTCGGGGATTTCTGAACTTCTTTGGGGCACAACTCCACCACTTCACTCCCAACACAATCGTTTATCTCGCCGCTTTTGTTTCTTTGTGTGAGAATTTCCTGGGTTGTCAGCCTCACTGGGGCCTTTTCAAGCACATTTTCACTTGTCGCTCCCAGACGGTGAAAAAGGATAATCCGAGTGACGAGAGGACTCAAGTGATTCAGATGTGTGGGGGTCTTGGTGTTCAGATGAGAGGGAAAAGTTCCTTTCCGGCCATGATTCTTCCCGACTCAGTTCGCGGATGGCAGTCGACCTGGTTTTACTGCAAAGACCAGTCGACGCTAGGGCAGTCGACTAGCCTCCCTCCTTTCACCATGGACCGAGTGAGGAAACCCTCCCCTTTGAAGGTGCTCCCGGAGGAGAAGGCGCAGGTGAGGGGGCTGGTAGAGCGAGTGGTCCAGCTTATCCGTGACGGGGTCACCGGTATGGATCTCTTGGAGGTCTTCCTTCAGCGGCGCATCCAGCCTATTCAAGCCCGAGACCATCCTATGTGGATGTATTCGGGTCTTGAAGACTCCACTCGGATTCACCTGGAGGAGGTCGATGATGACACACTGGAGAAGTGGCTGTCGGGCATGACCGGAAACAAGGACAACCCCAGGGGGCCAGGAGAGTTCCTCCATTCGACCAGTCTCATGTACCAGAGAAGGTCCGATTCTGAGCTTTTGTTTGTAATCTGAATTCACTCGCGCAGTTGCCTATACTGAGTCGACTGGCTTTGTTCTCCCTGCTTTCTTTCAGGCCATTATTGAAATGTATTCAATGCCCAATGGAGAGCAAGAGCAGGACCCGGAAGGAGAAGCGAGCGGCGGCGATAGTGGCGAATGGGATTCTGACGGTGGAGGGGACGAAGAAAGTGAAGATCCTAGTGACGAAGAAGAAGTCGAGTCGCCTCCTCGCAGGGAGAGGCGGTCCAAACTTGACCAAGAACGACCGAGCGCCCGTGAAAAGGCGATTGCTCAAGCTGGTCAGTCTTCAAAGCGTCCTTGGACCTCTTCGCCAACTCCGACTGAAAAATCGTCAAAGCATCCCAAAGTCGCAGAGCTGAAGCTTCGGAAGGCATTGCCGAAGATTAAGATTGACATCCCCATCGCTTCTGCGTTAGTGTCTCCTTTTATCTTCACTCGATGCCCTGTGCTGTTTGTTTTTCTTGTTTTAACCGGACGGACTTTGGAGCTGGCAGTGCTGTTACTTTCGGGACCTCAGCTTACAGGGACGATGATGAGGTGATGGAGGATGCGGTCACTTCTAATCTGGGTATGATTTCTGCCATTCTGTCTTTATCTTGGTCGATTTGACTGCAATGTGTACCATTGGGTGATGTGATTTTGTCGATTGAACTTTGAACAACCCCTAACATTATTGACCTCCCTGATGATGACGATGATGATGAAGAGCCCGAGAGGCCTTTGATGAGGAAAAATAGGCAAGCTCCTGCGAGCGAGGTGCCACAATCAACGCCGAGGGCAGAGCCAGTCGTTCAGGACGCTGGTGATGCCAATCGGGGTTCTGTTACCTTCGCCGTGCCATTGTCGAGTGCCTTGCCTTCCTCGTCAACTGCTCAGGCCCCTGTCGACCCGCCTTCAGTTTTTGCGACCCATCATGTCCCAGAGGACGAAGTGAATGCTGCCAAGGAAGCCATACGCCAGGCGGGCATTATGATGGAGAAGATGAAGACGGTGCGGGACGCTAGCCAGGCCGCCTATGATGCCAACTCGGCTCTCCAGAGCAACGTTCAGGTTAGTTGGTCGCCGCTTGTTCTGTTAGGATATGCTATCTGAGGGCTCTTTCGGAAAATCTTTGCATCTGTACACCCACTGGGTGTGTCGATTGAATTTTTGAACTAGTGGGGGCACGCTGAGTGCACCCACTGGGTGTAGTCCCCGAGACTACGGTGGACTGCTGGCAGTGGACTATAGTCTTTGTATTTTGTGGAGTGTAAACCGAACTGGTAGTTTGTCTCTTCCACTCGATCTGGTCGAGTGGGATCAGAACCGGTGGGGGCACGCAAAGTGCACCCACTGGGTGTAGTCCCCGAGACCGCGGTTGACTGCTGGCAGTCGACTGTGGTCTGAGTTCTACTTTCTCTCCCCCCTTTTTTTTACTCCCTGCCCTCGACTCCGGCGGGCCGGTCGAGTGGGATCAGAACTAGTCTTAGTACTTATTGTCTTTGTCCTTTTTCGCTGTAAAATAACTTCTCCCCTTTGATTTCAGAAATCTTGTGATCTTGGAGCTCGCTTTGCTGACTTGGAGAAACAGCAGATTCAACTGAACCTTGACTTGGAGCTGGCCAAGACAGAGCTGCAAAAGGTCAAGGACGGTGCCACCGGTAAGACAAGTTTGTCGACTAGTCTGTCTTAGGCTTGAGTACCCTTCTGCTCTTTCTGAATCAATCATCATCTCTTTGTAGAAAAACTGAGAGAAGCTCTGGCGAAGAAGGATCAGGATTTGGCTGCTGCTCGAAAGGAGGCTGACGACAGGACCGCTCTGGCTGAACAGAAACTGGCTTGAAGAGAATACCAAGCTGTAATCTGCTCTGAACAAAGCCAACAAGGAGTGCTCGCGCTGGAAAAAGGAGAACCTCAACCTGTGCGAGAAGATGGAAGGCATCCCTCGCAGGAGGGACGATCTGGAGAGCTATCTGAGGAGCCTTGCCAAGAAGTTGTTCATCAAGCTTGAAGGTGCACATTTTGTTCCGATTGATTTTTTTTGTGTCGACTCAGTGTATGAAAATTGACTTATCCTTGGATCGTGAATGCAGAGTTTTGCCAGTACTTCAAGGAGGAGACTGGGCGGATCGAACCAGGTTTGGATCCAATCAATTCTCCCGTGAAAGATGAAACTGCCATGAATCTGCTCCGACTCGAATCCCGCATCGACGGTGTCATGGACTACTTGGCTCGACTGAAGGTCGCTATGTCACGGATCGACCCGGCACTTTGGCCACAGGCCACGCTCCAAAATGATCTTGAGTCCCTGATGACTCGACTTAATGAAATCCCTGACCGAGTGCAGGAGTGGAAGAAGTCTTCTGCCCGGTGTGGCGCTGATGTGGCTCTGTCTTTGGTTTGCGTCCATTGCAAGGAGGTGCGACAAGATAAGCTGGCAGCAATCAAGGTCGCTGTCGGTGTCAAAACCGGCGGATCTCGGGTAGTGGGTCCCGAACTGTGCGTCTAGGGCGGATGGTAATAGGAGGCAGGGAACACGATGTTTTACCCAGGTTCGGGCCCTCTTGATGGAGGTAAAACCCTACGTCCTGCTTGATTAATATTGATGATATGGGTAGTACAAGAGTAGATCTACCACGAGATCAAGGAGGCTAAACCCTAGAAGCTAGCCTATGGTATGATTGTTGTATATGGAGTTGATGTCCTACGGACTACTACCCTCCGGTTTTATAGACACCGGATAGGATTAGGGTTACACAGAGTCGGTTACAATGGTAGGAGATCTACATATCCGTATCGCCAAGCTTGCCTTCCACGCCAAGGAAAGTCCCTTCCAGACATGGGACGAAGTCTTCAATCTTGAATCTACATAGTCCAGGAGTCCGGCTGAAGGTATAGTCCGGCTACCCGAACACCCCCTAATCCAAGACTCCCTCAGTAGCCCCCGAACCAGGCTTCAATGACGATGAGTCCGGCGCACAGATTCTTTGGCATTGCAAGGCGGGTTCTTCTCCAAATCCTGTGTACCTGTAGGAATAATGTCCGATTTCTGTAATGTAGCGCTCCTCGACTCCCACGACCAATAATGGCCGTCTTCCACGTGTCAAACGAATGCGAAAAGCCAGGGCGTTTTTACATCCACGCCCCTAGACGTATAAACGAGCCGCCTATTTAACGGGATGGGGATTTAGGTCCAAACCACATCTTCTCCTCTCCCCGAGTTATCATCAGAGCGCTTCCAGCAAAGGTCCATTCCAACATGACCAGCCGTCGCAGCTCCTCCCCTCGCCCCTCCGGTCCCAAACCCGGGGACTGGGAGAGTTGCCCCATCCCGCATAGCGAGTTAGTGTTGCTTCAGGCCAAGGGATTTCCCCCTCAGGCATACATGGTCCCGGTCCGAGCCGGTCTCGCCACCTATAATGGCGGAAAACAAGCGGAGAGCACCCCCAATCCTTCTAAAGGAGAGCGGGTGTGCCTCGTCCCCTATCTAATAAGGGGACTGGGGCTTCCAATTCATCCATTTCTCCGCGGGCTTCTGGAGTTCTACGGCCTCCAGCTGCACAATCTCACGCCCGCCTCCGTATTACATATTGCGGGTTTCGTCGCCCTTTGCGAGCTATTTTTAGGCGTTGAGGCTCATTTCGCGCTGTGGAAGAGGTTATTCTGCCTGGTGCCCCGTTCTCGAGAGGGGTCTATATACCAAGTGGGCGGAGCCGAAGTATGGCGCATCGCCGGGACTGGATACCTATCCGGAACCCCAAAGAAGGCGTCCGAGGACTGGCCTTCGGAATGGTTTTACATAGATGACGTCCCGCTACCGGACCCTATCCGGGTCGGTCTCCCTGAGTTCAACAGTGCCCCATTGAAGAAACGCTTGAGCTGTCGTCCGCGGAGCTCTCAGAAAGAAAGCGACAGAGACGTCCTTTACCTGATGGGCCGGATAAGACTGTTGGCTCATTCCGGACTAACCATGATTGGAGTCATGGCCGCATGCATTATGCGAGGGGTGCAGTCGCTTCAATATAGAGGCCACCCCATGTGGGATTTCAACGGGGAGGATGACGCCACCCGTTACGGTCGTAAGGGGCCGGCCTCAGCTGCCGCCCTAGTAAAGATCTTATCCTCTTTTTACAAGGGAGAAAAGGAGGAATTCCTCCACGTTAATCCGCAGGCCGGATTTACTATGTACGATCCTCCAAGTTGGGTAAGTGAATAATTGCACTTGCCCGTCTGTTTTATACTCCCACGGTTAGATATGTAGTCTAACGACTTCAGTGCAGGAACTGCGACAGGAGGTAAAGGATATAAACAGCCGCCCTCCACAGCCCGAGGACCCAGAACGGTCCCTCGATCCGGACTCCGAAGAGGACCCAGACATATCGGTGGAGCTTATCGACGGGGTGTTCCATCAGCTAAGCAAGGACAATACCTTGGTAGCCATCACGGCTGATTACCCAGGGTTAATCCCGGCCTCCCAGGTGACAGAAACTGGAGTCTCATTCCCTTGAGAGAGATTCCACTCTCATGCATTCCAGTGTTTCTGACGACAACCGTGTTTTGCAGGGGAGATTTCTGAGGCAGGAGGCCGAACCTGCGGCGGCTAGCCAACGAGGGGCCGCAGGACCCCGTGGGGCAAAAAGGAATGCAGTCCGGACTGAGATGCCGGTGCAAAGGTATAGTGCACCCTCTGTTTCCCTGGTGTTATTCTGTCAGGGCATATTAACGTTCATGCTATCTTCAGAACGAAGAGACCTCGCCGGACTACATCCAGAGAGGTTGCCAATTGCGCCCCCACCAGCCAGGCTCCAATGTCTGGCCAGGAAGCAGAGGCGAGCACAAGGCGCGCACCGGACGCTCCTCCGACACAGGATGTGGACAGGCTGTCTGCCACAAATTCTGAAGTGGAGAGTGCCATGAACCACAGGCGTCGCCGGACAGTTCTACGCAATGCTTGTTTCTCCCAAGAGGCTTTAGATGCCTTTAATTCGGGAGATGCGTACCTCCGTGCCGCTCAAAATGGTTTAGCCAGAGCTACGGAGCAGTATGTAAAAGACATACGGGTAAGAAAATTTTGGTCAAATATAGATATACCAGTAGCCCCCGAGACTTGAAACAGTTAGAGCAACTGATTTAAGGATCATTTAATAAGCAGGTTCTTACAGAGAAGAATACCGTACTGTCCCAGGAGCTGGAAAAGTGCAAGGCCCAACTAGAGGCCGCACTAGCCGCGGCAGGGGAGCCCAAAGAGACCCCCTCAGGTAAGATACGCTTCGAAAGATTAGTATTGTGCGGTGTGGGTGCAAATCTGACAAATCATGTTGCAGATGGCGCCGGATTCGATCCGGAAAAGCAACAACTCTTACGCCGGCTAAAGGCCGGTGAGAGTATGTTGACAAAGGTGAGGCGAGAGAAGAATGATCTTCAGGATGCCAAGACTAGGCTGGACATCAAACTTAAAGATGTTCGTGGCCAGCTGTCGGACTCCACGAGGGAGAATCAGCGGCTTCGACGCGGCATATTCAGTAAGTGCTTGAACAAACTTTGAAAAAAAAAAGAGTTCGGCAAGGAAGTCGATTAACAGAGTAATGTCTGTAGGTATGCTCACAGGTCGTCCTGCAGAGGAGATGCCCGGTTCTACGGGTGACCTTCTTCCCGAACTCATGCGACTGCACGAGCGAATTCGGCAGGCGATGCGAGGTGTTGCCCAAGCCTTATGGCCTACCCACTCCATGCCCGAGGGCCTTGGAGAGCTTGCGGAGAAGCTGAAGGGAGCTCGGCGGCGCTTCCGGTTGTGGAAGATATCGGCCTGCCAACAAGGCGCTAGGGAAGCCTGGGCCATGGTGAAGACCCGTTTTACGAAGTCTGACCCAATCCACATGGCCGAGGTCGGACCAGTAGGGCCTGACGGGAAGGAGATCCTTGTGAGCTTAGTATACGGCCAAGTAGAGTTCGCCGCGAAGTATTCCCAGCAGGACTGTAAATTAGATAGCCTGTTAGATGGTATAGAAGAGGAATACAATCAGTCAGAATGACTATGTAATTTTGAACTGACATGTGTAATGCCTTCTAGCCGGATTGTAGATCGTTTGTCGTTGCCGAGCTTTTCGCTTCAACCTTGGGACCTGACGGTCCGGAGTGTGTCCGAATACCATAGCGGTTATATAAGAACCGTGGTATGCGTGGAGACCAGGCGTAGGGGTCATTAGTGCTTTATCAGACAAGTGCCCAACTAGTTATGTTATATTACATGGTTAGTAAGAAACATCTTCCAGAGAGAATAGTTTCGTTAGGGGTTCCTTTCGCTGGGAGGCATGCCCTAAAGTGCATGTCCGGACTGCGTAAAAAGACGCAGAAAAAAGCATCTGGGGGTGCATAAAATGAGTAAAAAGATCATCTTTTATCTCACCGACCGAATATTCCCTTAAGAACGCTAGCTTTCGGCTTCACCCAGTCTGAGGTACACATCCGGCTGACCCGGCAGTAACAATCGCAGAGGTGCTCCCTTTACTGCCTAGCCGAACAATTGGGAACGTAGGGATAAGCACAGGAGCCAGGCAACCCAGCTTGGCCAAAACTTAAGTCATATCGATGCATATAATGGTGAAGAAAAAGGTACATGCGGAAGTTTAACGCATGTGTTGGGCGTGAAGCCCGTATAAATAAGCTTCTATTAAAGAAGCCCCCAGGTTTAATGAGCGCGAGTGGCGCGTCACTAGATGAGCCTTTAAGGGCTATAAAAGAAAAGAGGGGAAGGAGAGAAATGTAAGACAGAAAAATGCAAAAAATGGACAGAGGAAGGAGACGAACACAGAGTCCGGCGCTAGGCATAGAATCTTCGGAGACGGGTGGCGTTCCACGGGTTCGGCTCGAGTCGGTTATCCGACACGTCTCGCAGGCGGTACGCCCCGCCAGTCAGGACTTGGTCGATTATGAATGGACCTTCCCACTTGGGCTTGAGTTTGTCCTTTTTCCTATCCGGCAGGCGTAGAACTAGTTCACCAACATTGTAATTTTTGGCCCGTACTTCTCTGCTTTGGTATCTTCGGGCCTGTTGTTGATAAAATGCGGAACGGGCTTTTGCCATGTCACACTCCTCCTCCAGGGCGTCCAAGTTGTCCTACCGATCGAGCTCGACTTTTCTTTCTTCGTACATGCGCACTCTAGGTGAGTCATGAATTATGTCGCAGGGCAGAACTGCCTCTGCACCGTACACCATAAAAAATGGTGTGTATTTGGTGGTGCGATTTGGCGTGGTCCGCAGCCCCCATAGCACGGAGTCGAGCTCCTCTACCCAGTGCGTGTTAGATTCCTTGAGGGACCGCACCAGTTTGGGTTTAATGCCGCTCATGATAAGACCATTTGCATGTTCGACCTGGCCGTTGGTTTGTGGGTGATAGACGGAAGCATAATCGAGCTTGATGCCCATGTTTTTGCACCAGAGTTTTACCTCGTCGGCGGTGAAGTTTGTACCGTTATCGGTTATGATGCTGTGGGGGACTCCATAACAGTGTACAACCCCGAATATGAAGTCTATCACAGGTCCGGATTCGGCCATTTTAACAGGCTTGGCTTCTATCCATTTGGTGAATTTATCCACCATGACCAGTAAGTATTTTTTCCTATCGGTCCCACCTTTAAGGGGTCCGACCATGTCAAGCCCCCAGACCGCAAAAGGCCAGGTGATGGGTATAGTTTGGAGTGTGGTGGGTGGCATATGGCTTTGGTTGGAAAAAAGTTGGCAACCAGCGCATCGTTGGACTAAGTCCTGAGCGTCTGCCCGGGCCATCGGCCAATAAAAGCCTGTACGGAAAGCCTTGCTAACAAGGGACCGAGCAGCGGCGTGGTGACCATCGAGTCCGGCATGAATTTCAGCCAGAAGGTTCCGCCCTTCCTCTTCGGAGATGCACCTTTGAAGGACTCCGGTAGTGCTTTTCTTATAAAGCTCTCCCTCATGGACTCTATAGGCTTTAGATCGCCGCACTATGCAAAGGGCCTTGTTTTGGTCCTCCGGGAGTTCCTGCCTAGTAAGGTAGGGTAGGAGTGGTTCTGTCCACGGGGCGATGACCGCCATTATTACATGGGCTGAAGGTGTAATTTCATTGGCAGAGCCTCCAATTGTGTCAGATTGTTCGGCGTCGAGTGGTGCGGCTGGGTCCGGGCTGTTATTTGCGGGTTCCCCCTCCCATGCTACGGATGGCTTGAACTATCTTTCCAAAAAGATGTTGGGGGGGACTACATCGCATTTTGCTCCGATGCGTGCCAGGACGTCCGCTGCTTGATTGTTTTCTCGGGCTATATGGTGAAACTCCAGCCCTTCGAACCGAGCTGACATTTTTAGGACGGCGTTGCGGTAAGCTGCCATTTTTGGGTCCTTGGCGTCGAAGTCTCCATTTATTTGGGATATCGTGAGGTTTGAATCCCCGCGTACCTCTAGGCGCTGGATACCCATGGATACTGCTATCCGGAGACCATGTAGGAGGGCCTCATATTCGGCTGCATTGTTGGAATCCATGTACATGATTTGGAGCACATATTGGACTGTGTCTCCTGTGGGGGACGTCAGGACGACGCCAGCCCCCAGTCCCACCAACATTTTGGAGCCGTCGAAATGCATAATCCAGTTTGAATATGTGCCGTACTCTTTAGGGAGCTCGGCCTCCGTCCATTCTGCGACGAAGTCGGCCAAAACTTGCGATTTAATAGCTCGCTGTGGCTTATAGGTTATATCGAACGGGAGAAGCTCGATGGCCCATTTTGCAATCCGGCCCGTTGCGTCGCGGTTGTTGATAATATCATTGAGTGGTACTTCCGAGGCTACTGTTATGGAACACTCTTGAAAGTAGTGTCGTAGCTTCCGGGATGCCATGAATACCGCGTATGCAATCTTTTGATAATGCGGGTACCGTGATTTTCATGGAGTGAGGACAATGGATACGTAGTAGACCGACCTTTGAAGGGGGAATTTGTGTCCATCCGTTTCCCGCTCGACTACGAGCACTGCGCTGACAACTTGATGTGTTGCTGCAATGTACAATAACATTGGTTCGCCGGTGTTCGGCGTGGCCAGGACTGGGTTTGTTGCCAATATGGCTTTTATTTCATCAAGTCCGGCCGTGGCGGCCTCCGTCCACTCGAAGTGTTCGGTGCTCCGAAGGAGGCGATAGAGGGGTAGTGCCTTTTCTCCCAAGCGGGAGATGAAGCGGCTTAAAGCCGCCACGCATCCGGTTAATTTTTGTATTTGTTTGAGGTCCTTTGGGATATCCAATTGTGACAAAGCTCGGATCTTGGCTGGATTTGCTTCAATTCCTCTACCAGATACAATGAAGCCCAAGAGCTTTCCGGCAGGAACACCGAAGACGCATTTTTCTGGGTTGAGCTTGATGTCATATTTTCGGAGGTTATCGAATGTAAGCCTCAAGTCGTCTGAGATTCGACATGTCTTGATTTGACGACCACATCATCAACATACGCCTCCACTGTTTTGCCGATCTGATTTGCCAGACATGTCTGGGTCATGCGCTGATATGTTGCGCCGGCGTTTTTCAGCCCGAAGGGCATTGTGTTGAAGCAGAATGGGCCGTATGGTGTGATGAATGCTGTTGCGGCTTGGTCTGATTCTGCCATCTTGATTTGATGGTATCTGGAGTATGCGTCGAGGAAACACAACGAGTCGTGTCCTGCGGTGGCATCAATAATTTGATCGATACGGGGGAGGGGGAAGGGATCCTTTGGGCAAGCCTTGTTGAGGTCTTTAAAATCGACACACAGGCGCCAGGATTTGTCCTTCTTTGGTACCATCACCAAGTTTGCTAGCTAGTCCAGATGTTTTATGTCTCTAATGAATCCGGCCTCCAATAGCTTGGCTAGCTCCTCTCCCATAGCCTGTCTCTTGGGTTCGGAAAAACGCCGAAGGGCTTGTTTGACAGGTTTGAATCCTTTTAGGATATTTAAGCTGTGTTCGGCCAGCCTGCGTGGGATCCCTGGCATGTCTGAAGGGTGCCAGGCAAAAATGTCCCAGTTCTCTCGTAGGAACTCTCGCAGTGCGGCGTCTACATTAGGGTTCAGTCGTGCCCCGATGGAAGCTGTTTATTGGGGTCCGTTGGATGGACCTGGAATTTGACTATTTCGTCAGCTGGCTTGAAGGATGTGGATTTGGATCTCTTATCGAGTATCACGTCCTCCCTGTTAACCGTGGAGCACAGCGCAGTCAGTTCCTCGGCCGCTAAGGCTTCAGATAGTGCCTCAAGGGCTAATGCGGCCGTCTTGTTTTCGGCGCGGAGTGCTACGTCGGATCACTAGCTAGAGTGATAATTCCGTTCGGCCCAGGCATCTTAAGCTTCATGTACCCGTAATGGGGTATTGCTTGGAAGATTGAGAATGCTTCCCGTCCCAGTAAAGCGTGATATCCGCTTTTGAACAGGGCCACCTGAAACGTGACTTCTTCGGACCTGTAATTATCCGGCGTGCTGAACACCACATCTAGTGTGATTTTTCCTGTGCAACGCGCTTCCCGACTGGGGATTATTCCTCTAAAGGTTGTGCTGCTTCGCTCGATGCGGTTCCAGTCTATTTCCATTTTTGAAGGGTTTCCTCATAAATGAGGTTCAGTCCGCTGCCTCCATCCATGAGCACCTTGGTGAGGCGAAAGCCGTCCAATATGGGACTAAGGACCAATGCGGCTGGTGCTCGGGCTGTTCGGAATCTAGGTTCATCACTTGCGTTGAAGGTAATAGCAGTGTCGCTCCATGGATTTATTGTTGCAACTTGATAGACTTCGGCGAGGCTGCGGAGTGTTCTTTTTTCGCATACTGTTTGATGCGAAAGTCTCGAAGACTGTGAGAACGGTACTGGTGTCCTCGGGCTGGCTTTCTGCGGCCTCCAGAATTAAGAGGTCCTCGCCAATTTTGGCCACCTGCCGGAGTATCCAACATGCTCTAAGGCTGTGAGTTGGTGTGGCGTCCTCTGTACTATGGATTCTACAGGGTCCATCCAGCCACCTTTCCAGTATGGTTCCATGCCCTGTAGAGGGTTTTGGCTTTTTGGTGTTTATCCCGGGTGTCCTATGATGATGCACCCTCTTAGTTCGGACAGGATTACTATTCAAGGTCGGATTATCCCAAAATTTTATTTCGGTTTCCAGGCGCTTTCCATCGCACAGTATTTTATTTCGGATGGGATTAATATCACGACGACTTACGGCGTTAAGGATTCCCTCGTCCGTGCAATTACTGCAGAAAATTGAGATTGCGTCTCCCTCGCGGCAATCCTTTATCCTGTTCATAACCAGGAGGAATCTGGCCCAGTAATGATGTACTGTTTCCTCGGGCCTCTGCCTGATTTGGGAGAGATCGCTTATGTTCGGGTGGGCGGGTGTCGTTGAATCTGAAACCTCACCCAATCCAAGATTCGGAGGCCAAAGAGTTTCCGAACTCTGAAGTTCGTATTCTTGGATGTTGTCCAACGAATCTAGCTCGTTGCCTGATCCTAAGCTCAGGTCTTGAGTTACATCCTCCTCTCCGCGGGTATCCGGCTTGGAGGAGTCGGGAATTCGGACGTAGCTAGTCCTTAAAATAGATGAAGGGTCGCCGCACTGCGCCTCTACCACGGCAACGTGGTGGGTGACTTGGGGAGAGTTAATTTCTCTTAGATCAGGTTTAAGCCCAACCTGGTCGTAATCCGTAGCGACCCCCAGGGCGGCGATGCGATCCAAGAGCTCGTTTACGGAAGAGAGCTCCATTGGATCTAGCTGCTCGACGAGCTCCGAGCCGACGTGTAGGTTGCTTTTGATGACCCGAGAGGTCACCGTCGGCGCAACAGCCGAACAGGCGGTCATGAGGAAACCACCTAGCCAGAGAGTTTGGCCGAAAGCCAAGGCTCCCTTAGCAACGGTGCCGTCTTTAAAGACGGGAGGAGGCATCCTTCCTGATTGCGATGGCACAGAGGAACTCTCAATGAAAGCACCAATGTCGGTGTCAAAACCGGCGGATCTTGGGTAGTGGGTCCCGAACTGTGCGTCTAGGCCGGATGGTAACAGGAGGCAGGGAACACGATGTTTTACCCAGGTTCGGGCCCTCTTGATGGAGGTAAAACCCTACGTCCTGCTTGATTAATATTAATGATATGGGTAGTACAAGAGTAGATCTACCACGAGATCAAGGAGGCTAAACCCTAGAAGCTAGCCTATGGTATGATTGTTGTATATGGAGTTGATGTCCTATGGACTACTACCCTCCGGTTTATATAGACACCGGATAGGGTTAGGGTTACACAGAGTCAGTTACAATGGTAGGAGATCTTGAATATCCGCATCGCCAAGCTTGCCTTCCACGCCAAGGAAAGTCCCATCCGGACACGGGACGAAGTCTTCAATCTTGTATCTTCATAGTCCAGGAGTCCGGCTGAAGGTATAGTCCGGCTACCCAAACACCCCCTAATCCAGGACTCCCTCAGTCGCCAACACCCAGAAGCATGACTTTCGATCTTTTATGGAGACTTTCATCACTGCAGCCACTCGGATCGCCGACGGCGTCGACTTAGACGAGTTCGTCGAGCCTGCTAGTCCTCCTCCCGCCGAGTGAACAAACTTTTATGCCTCACCTTAAATTTGCCTCGGAATGCCGAGTGGTTTTTGTAACCGTTAAACTCTTTCGGGCTGAATGCCCGAGCACATCGATCTGTGGTCCGGAACCTTTAGGATTTATCTGAACTTGGTTTATTGTTGAATATCTTCATGAATCCCCTACCGAGTGAACTCGTTCTTCATTCGAGAAAACTTTTGTATTTGTAGCGCAGCTCCGAAGGAGAAGAAAGCAGTCGACCTGCGCCTCGTTGCCCTTGCGGGTCGGCGATGGGGTGCACATTGTATTTGTGGCGAAGCTCCTCAAAAGAAGGTGGTAGTAGTCCTGCACCTCGTCGTCCTTGCGGAGTGGGATGGAGCGCACGTTGTATTTGTGGCGAAGCTCTCCAGGGGAAGGAGGCAGTCGACCTACACCTCGTCGTCGTTGAGGATTGAGATGTGTTTCGTACTTAGGCGAGTACTGGACTGCAGCTAAGCCCCCGAGCGGGAGGGTCGCTCACCGCTCGGTAGGATTTTCAAACACTTAGGCGAGTACTGGACTGCAGCTAAGCCTCCGAGTGGGAGGTTTGCTCTCCACTTGGTAGGATTTTTTCAAACTTAGGCGAGTGTCGGACTGCAGCTAAGTCTCCGAGTGAGAAAACTTAGGCGAGTACTGCACTGCAACTAAGCCCCCGAGTGGGAGGATGGCTCTCCACTCGGTAGGATTTTTTCAAACTTAGGCGAGTGCCGGACTGCAGCTAAGCCTCCGAGTGAGAAAACTTAGGCGAGTACTGGACTGCAGCTAAGCCCCTGAGTGGGAGGATTGCTCTCCACCTGGTAGGATTTTTTCAAACTTAGGCGAGTGCCGGACTGCAGCTAAGTCTCCGAGTGAGAAAACTTAGGCGAATACTGGACTGCAGCTAAGCCCCCGAGTGGGAGGATTGCTCTCCACTCGGTAGGATTTTTTTCAAACTTAGGCGAGTGTCGGACTGCAGCTAAGTCTCCGAGTGAGAAAACTTAGGCGAGTACTGGACTGCAACTAAGCCCTCGAGTGGGACAATTGCTCTCCACTCGAAAGGATTTTTTCAAACTTAGGCGAGTGCCGGACTGCAGCTAAGTCTCCGAGTGAGAAAACTTAGGCGAGTACTGGACTGCAGCTAAGCCCCCGAGTGGGAGGATTGCTCTCTACTCCGAAGGATTTTTTCAAACTTAGGCGAGTGCCGGACTGCAGCTAAGCCTCCGAGTGAGAAAACTTAGGCGAGTACTGGACTGCAACTAAGCCTCCGAGTGGGAGGATTGCTCTCCACTCGGTAGGATTTTTTCAAACTTAGGCGAGTGCCGGACTGCAGCTAAGTCTCCGAGTGAGAAAACTTAGGCGAGTACTGGACTGCAGCTAAGCCCCCGAGTGGGAGGATTGCTCTCCACTCGGTAGGATTTTTTTCAAACTTAGGCGAGTGCCGAACTGCAGCTAAGTCTCCGAGTGAGAGAACTTAGGCGAGTACTGGACTGCAGCTAAGCCCCCGAGTGGGAGGATTGCTCTCCACTCGGTAGGATTTTTTCAAACTTAGGCGAGTGCCGGACTGCAGCTAAGTCTCCGAGTGAGAAAACTTAGGCGAGTACTGGACTGCAGCTAAGCCCCCGAGTGGGAGGATTGCTCTCCACTCGGTAGGGTTTTTTCAAACTTAGGCGAGTGCCAGACTGCAGCTAAGTCTTCGAGTGAGAAAACTTAGGCGAGTACTGGACTGCAATTAAGCACCCGAGTGGGAGGATTGCTCTCCACTCGGTAGGATTTTTAAATACTTAGGTGAAACGGGTTCACAGCTAAGCCCCCGAGTGGGAGGCTGGCTCACCACTCGGTAGGAAATTATTTTTACACACTTAGGCGAAGCGGATTCGCAGCTAAGCCACCCACTGCGGGATTTCTTACGCAAACAAAAACAATCACAATCACTGGGAAAATTATAATGCTCTTGTCTTTGATAAATAAACTACAGGAGTTTTTTCTTATTACATCTCATCCGAGTGAGAATTCAAGTATAAAAGGGGCGGAGTAGTTCCGCATTCCATGCTCGTGGTTCATCAATCTGGCGATCGACATTATAGAGGTGATACGCTCCATTGTGGAGGACTCTAGTGACTATGAAGGGGCCTTCCCAAGTAGGAGCGAGTTTGTGTGGTTTCTGCTTATCCACTCGGAGGACTAAGTCTCCTTCTTGGAAGGCTCGACTCTTCACATTTCTGGCCTGGAATCGACGCAAGTCTTGCTGATAGATGGTCGATCGGATCATGGACATTTATCTTTCTTCTTCCAGGAGGTCGACTGCGTCCTGCCGGGCTTGTTCTGCTTCTGCTTCAGAGTAGAGTTCGACTCGAGGGGCGTTGTGAAGCATGTCACTCGGCAAGACTGCTTCGGCTCCGTAGACCAGAAAGAATGGGGTTCTTCTGGTCGATCGGTTCGGGGTCGTCCTCAATCCCCAAAGAACGGATGGAAGCTCGTCGACCCATGCACCTGTTGCGTTCTTGAGATCGCGCATCAATCGAGGTTTCAGTCCTTTGAGAATTAGGCCGTTTGCTCTTTCCGCCTGTCCATTCTACTGAGGATGAGCGACCGAAGCATAGTTGAATCGTGTGCCCTGAGAGGCGCAAAAGGCCCTGAATTTGTCGGAATCGAAGTTTGACCCATTGTCAGTGATGATGCTGTGCGGAACTCCATATCTGAATATCAACTCTCTGATGAAACTGGTAGCAGTGCAAGCATCAAGATTCTTGATAGGCTTAGCTTCAATCCATTTGGTGAACTTGTCGACTGCTACTAGCACATGAGTGAAGCCACTCCTTCCCGTTTTCAGTGGTCCAACCATGTCCAGCCCCCAAACAGCGTAGGGCCAGACGAGTGGAATGGTTTTCAAAGCTAACACGGGCTTGTGCGACATATTGGAGTAATACTGACATCCTTCACATTTGTTGACTATCTCTTTTGCCATTTCATTGGCCCTTGGCCAGTAAAATCCCGCTCGGTATGCTTTAGCCACAATGGTCCGAGAGGACGCATGATGACCATAGGTCCCCGAGTGGATATCATCAAGGATCATCTGACCTTCTTATGGTGTTATACACTTCTGACTGACTCCAGTCGCGCTTTCTCTATACAACTGTCCCTTTATGACTGTAAAGGCCTTGGATCGACAGATGATCTGTCGAGCCTCTTCTTCGTCCTCTGGGAGTTCTTTCCTTAGGATGTACGCGATGTACGGTACTGTCCAATCGGGACTGATAACCAAGACTTCCATGATCAGGTCGACCATAACTGGAACTTCAACTTCAGTCGGATCCGTGGTGCTTTTTGGCTGCGGGGCCTCTTCAGTGAAGGGATCCTCCTGAACTGATGGTGTGTGGATGTGTTCCAAAAACACATTGCTGGGAATGGCTTCTCTTTTGGAACCTATTTTTGCCAAATCATCAGTTGCTTGATTTTTCAGTCGGGGTATGTGATGAAGCTCTAACCCCTCGAATTTCTTCTCCAGCTTTCTCACTGCATTGCAATAACCAGTCATGGCTGGACTTCTGACATCCCATTCCTTCATCACTTGATTAACCACCAAATCTGAGTCGCCATAGACCATGAGGCGACGGACGCCGAGTGAAATGGCCATGCACAACCCATATAAAAGTGCTTCATATTCTGCCTCGTTATTGGAGGAATCAAAGTGGATTTGAAGAACATATCTGAGCTTATCTCCTCGGGGGGAGACCAACACCACCCCGGCACTGGAACCATTCAGCATTGTGGAACCGTCGAAGAACATGGTCCAATGCTCCGAGTGAACCTGAGTCGGCAGTTGCTGTTCAATCCACTCGGCGATGAAATCTGCTATTGCCTGGGACTTGATAGCCTTCTTTGCCTCAAACTTGATATCTAGAGGAAGGAGTTCAATCACCCATTTTGCCACTCGGCCAGTTGCATCTCTCTTATGCAGGATCTCTGACAATGGAGTGTCGCTGATGACTGTAATGGAATGATCAGAGAAGTAGTGAGCAACTTTCTTTGTGGTCATATAAATCCCATATACAAGCATTTGATAATGAGGATATCTTTGCTTCGACGGGGTCAAAACTTGAGAAATATAATATACTGGGCGCTGAACTTTGAAGGCTTTTCCTTCTTCTTCCCGCTCGACCGTAAGTACCATACTGACGAATTGTCCCGTGGCTGTGATGTAAAGCAGCAAAGGCTCCTTGCTGATTCGGGCGGCAAGCACCAGCTGGGTGGAGAGCAGAGCTTTGAGCTCTGCAAACGCTGCATCAGCTTCGGGAGTCTACTCGAACTTGTCGTACTTCTTCATCAATCGGTAAAGAGGCAATGCCTTTTCACTGAGGCGAGATATGAATCGACTTAAAGCGGCCAAGCAACCAGTAAGCTTCTGGACATCGTGCACTCGCATAGGACTTTTCATTCGGAGTATAGTACTGACTTTTTCTGGATTGGCGTCGATTCCCCATTCGGAAACGAGAAAACCGAGTAATTTTCCACCAGGAACTCCGAATGTGCACTTTGATGGATTAAGCTTGATATCATACCTCCTGAGGTTGGCAAAGGTTTCAGCAAGGTCAGCAAACAGGTCGGAACCCTTCCGTGACTTGACCACAATGTCATCCATGCATGCTTCCACATTCCGACTGATTTGAGTGAGAAAACACTTCTGAATCATCCTCATGAATGTGGCTCCGGCATTCTTGAGGCCGAACGGCATGGTAACATAACAGAAGCACCCGAATGGAGTGATAAAAGATGTTTTGATCTCGTGAGGTCCATACAGACGGATCTGATGGTACCCGGAATAGGCGTCTAAAAAAGATAGTCGCTCACATCCCGCAGTCGAGTCGACTATCTGATCGATGCGGGGGAGAGGAAAATGATCTTTCGGGCAGGCCCGGCTGATATGTTTAAAGTCAATGCACATGCGAAGTGACTTGTCCTTCTTGGGGACCATGACAACGTTGGCGAGCCACTTGGAGTGGTAGATTTCTCGGATGAACTCCGCTGCTAAGAGCCGAGCCACCTCCTCGCCAATAGCCTTTCTCTTCTGGACGGCGGACCGTCGGAGATGTTCCTTGACAGGTTTGACTTTTGAGTCGACTCTTAGGCGGTGCTCAGCCAGCTCCCTGGGAACACCCAGCATGTCAGAAGGCTTCCATGCAAAAATGTCCCAGTTCTCACGGAGGAACTGGATGAGCGCTTCTTCCTATTTGGAGTCGAGTGTTGTTGAGATATGAGTTGGAGCAGTGCAGGGATCGGTCGGGTGGATGTGAGCTGTCTTCGTTTCGCCAGACGACTGAAAAGCTGATTCTGTAGCGGGCTTCTTGGCTCGCAACAAATCACTCGGGTCTGCAGTCTTCTGGTATTCCTGCAGCTCCACCACTGCCATTTGAGCATCGGCGATATTTGAACCTTTCTGAAAACATTCTTCTGCTTTCTTCCGATTGCCTGTAATAGTGATCACACCTTTGGGGCCAGGCATCTTCAATTTGAGATACACATAACATGGTCGGGCCATGAAGCGTGCATAAGCTGGCCTGCCCAAAATAGCGTGATAGGCACTCTAGAAGTCTACAACTTCAAACGTCAACTTTTCTTTGCGGTAATTCTTGGAATCACCGAAAACCACATCAAGAGCAATCTGGCCGAGTGATTCAGCCTTCCTCCTAGGAATGACTCCATGGAAACTCATATTGCTGGTACTGAGTCTGGACATCGGAATGCCCATCCCTTTTAACGTCTCAGCATATAATATGTTCAAACTACTGCCACCATCCATCAAGACTTTGGTCAGTCGAGTGCCTTCAACAACTGGGTCGACCACCAAAGCTTGCCTCCCAGGGGTGGCAATGTGCATCGGGTGATCGGACCGGTCGAATGTTATGGCAGTCTGAGACCACTTCAGATAACTGGGTGTTGCCGGAGCAACCATATTCACCTCTCGGTTGATAACTTTCAGTCGACTTTTGCTTTCAACATCAGCAAAAATCATCAGGGTGGAATTGACTTGGGGGTATCCATCGTCACTATCTTCCTTGTCCTCAACTTTGTCTGACTCCTTTTCCTTATCTTTGGGCTGCTTGCCCTGGAACTGCTAGATCAAGAGTCGACACTATCAAGTGGTATGTTTCGGGTAAATGAAGTTACCCTCTTCATCTTTCTTGGTGTGGACGAGACATGGAAAATCCAACACATCATTTCCGTCCTGGTCTTTAACTTTCTTGGGGCTCCAAGGTCCTTTGGGTTTCCCTTTAAACTTTCCTTGGGTTACAGCCAAGGCTTCCGCAGGAGCAGCTAGCTCGGCTTTCCGCTACTGTTTCCGATTGGAATTTCCTCCGGTTTCTTGAGCGACTGACTTGAGCTTGCCACTCCTGAGTCGATCCTCATCTTCACCATCAGCGTACTTGGTGGCAATCTCCATCATCCGATTCAGAGACATATCTCCGGTCCGACCGAATTTCAGATTCAGTTCTCTGTACTTGACACCTTCTTTGAAGGCACAGACTGCTTGGTGGTCAGGCACATTCTCTACCGTGTGATGTAACGTGATCCATCTCTGGATGTAATCCCTCAAAGTTTCATTCGGCTTCTGCACGCAAGACCGCAGTTCCGTCAGCCCTGCTGGTCGCTTGCATGTTCCTTCAAATGTGGTGACAAACACTCGGGCGAGATCTTCCCAAGTGTAAATGCTGCTGGGTGCTAACTGGTTCAGCCACGCTCTGGCCGAGCCCTCCAACATGAGAGGCAGGTGCTTCATGTCCACTTCATCATTGTCGCCGCCAATCTGGACGGCCACTCGGTAGTCTTCAAGCCAAGTATTGGGCTTGGTCTCACCAGTGAACTTGCTGACTCCAGTCGCCAACGTGAAGTTGGGAGGAATCACAGCGGCCCTGATGGCTCTACTAAAGCACTCTGGCCCCGAAACATGTGCTCTGCTACTGGTAGGTGCGTCTCTGTCGTGACCTTCTCGGTGAGCTCTGTTCCTGTCGACCAAACCTTGAACGAGATTGGATCTCGCATCAAAGCCTGGCTCCCTGGAGTCGACTGGAATCCTTCGCCCAACACTACGAGGGCGCCTGTCATCCTGCTGTCGAGGCGCATACGACCCGCTCCTCGGGGGAGGGGTGGACACTCGACGTCGATCATCACAATCGAATCAGTGATCATATTGCTCATGGTTCCCGTACTGATTACGCCGGTCCCCACCTCCCTCATGCCTCGGGGGCGATCTTGGGCTATGAGCCAACTGGACTGTGTCTGCAGCAACGGATCTGCTGTGAATCCTGTTCCGTGACTGAGAAACGGCGGAATTCTGGTCTCCTGTTGCCCGGAGTAACGCTCTGATCTGCAGCAAGCCTCTGCCAGCCTCCGACTGGGAAGGCTGAATCGACTCTGCTATACGGGCTGTAGCTGCTAAACTCTGAATCGGAGTTCGATATACCTGCGGGGGTGGGAAGAGCTAACGTCGACTGGATTCGGGAACCCGTTGTCGCGCACGCTCGTCGAGTACTTGCTGGAGGTTCTCCAGTCGAGTGCGCTCGGCCAAGTTTGCCAGGCGCGCGTCCTCCAAGGCACGAGCCTCGGGGGTTTCTCCGACGATAGGAATGTGTAGCGCATCCATGTTCCGGCTACGAAGTTCTTCTCTCTGCAACGACGTGAGAGGCTCAGGGAGATATTCCTCATGGGGACGCGACGGGTCGCCTCCACCCGCGCCTCCGTCGCTGCGGGGAAAACCGGGAGGACTGGGCGGTCCATCGACCATCAGAACCTTGGCCGCCGGATCACTGCTGTCGCACTCGGATGCGGTCTCTGTAGAGCCAGTCGACAGATCGAATAGGCCGTAGAGGGATTCATCGGGCTCGATCGCCGTGACTTGAGGGGTGGCCGACTGGCGTGCCACCGCGTGCCTCACCCACCACTGAAGTCTCGACCGACCGGAGCGCTTGCGCCGGTGAGAAACAGGAAGGGAGGACAGCACAGGAGCCGACCGATAGTGGGTCGACGGTTGCCGCAAAAGGATGCTGCGGACGCACGCGCGAAAGTGCGTCGCCCCGCGGACAGGGAGCGCGTCCACGTCGAGCGGAGCCTCCTGAAGCCAAGCGGAGTCGTCGGCGATGAACGTGAGCGCGCTGAGACGGATCTCGCGGCCCTCCACCAAAACTCCGCCGGAAACCATGATGATTCGTATCAGAAAAGATTGCAACTCCTCCAACAAATCGCTAAAACACCTGCCCCACGGTGGGCGCCAACTGTCGTGGTTCTAAGTCTGACAGTAATATAGGGGGGTAAGTATGGAGAGGCAAGATCTTAGCTATGGAGAAGTTGTAAGCACACGAGGTTTACGAGTTCAGGCCCTTCTCGGGGGAAGTAATAGCCCTACGTCTCGGAGCCCGGAGGCGGTCGACTGGATTATGCGTGTATGAATTACAGGGGTGCGAACCCTTTACACTGAGGAGGGGGTGGCTTATATAGAGTTCGCCGGACCCCTCCGGCCCTCAGTTATGCAGGGTTTTAAATACATTAAGGTCAGGCTTTACTGGTAACGCCCTTAATAAAGTGCTATGATGATCATAAAAGCTACTTAATAACTGACCGTTAGCGTGCGGAGTGCCTTTAGGTCTCCTGGCCGTCGAGTGGTTTGGTCTTGGTCAACTGATCGCTTCTTGGTCGAGTGTCTCCGAGTCTGTCGAGTGGAACACTTCCAAGTCGATTGAAAGGTGATTTCTTCTAAAGTTGTCCTTGGGTAGGGTAGTTTGGATAGGTCCATGACCCTACCCTAGGTACATAGCTTCATCAGAGGGAAATCAAGAAATTTTGCGAGGTATTAAACTCCGGCTTATGGTTCCTTTGAAGCGGACACCGGGTTGTTGGGTGGAGGAATTACCTTCTATGTTATGGAGCATCAACACCACACCTAACAGATCTACGGGTTACACACCTTTCTTCATGCTTTATGGAGCGGAGGCGGTTCTTCCTAGTGACATCCGTCACGACTCGCCCTGGGTGGCGGCTTATGTTGAAGCGGATAAAGAGAAGGCACGTCAGGATTCTCTGGACCTGTTAGATGAGGAGCGTGATCTTGCAGCAGCACGTTCGGTGATTTACCAACAAGATCTCCAACGTTATCACAGCCGCCGGGTTAAGACCAGAACTTTTCAAGAAGGTGATCTGGTGCTCCAGCTCATCCAGGATCAGACTGATATGCACAAGTTATCCCCACCTTGGGAAGTACCTTTTGTGGTCAGCAAGAATCTGCACAACGGGTCATACTACCTCATTGATGTTCGAGAGCACAAAGACTCACGTAAATCGGAGGAAGAGACCAAGCGGCCGTGGAATATAGCTCTTTTTTGGACTTACTATACATGAGCCATAGGCTCTTCATATGTACATATTTATGACAATGTATATATTATATAATAAACTGGAGCCTCGAATAAAGCGGGGTCTCTGTTCTTTTTACATCATGTGTGTGCCTATAAGGGTTTCTGCTAACAAAGCAAAATTTTGTTAAACCGGTCTCTGCAGCCGCACGGATACAAAGGGATTTCACTAGGGGGCTTGGTTGTTATCACACCATAGCTACACATCTTGATAGGCATTAAGCCACAAAAGGAAATTATGTGGGGCGAAAGAGAGTGTTGCACAAAGCACAAACTCAAACATGGGCACCCACTGAGCACAGCTCACAAAGTTACTTGGGGGCCCTTTGTGCAAAACAACAAAGAGTTTGAAAGGACCCTCGTAATTGGCTATCAAGCCACGACTTGGAAGCCTGGTGTATTCACCTAAAACCCCGGGTTAACCTACCTTCATCAAGTAAGCCACTCCTGTCCAGGTAATCCTGGTATGACCCGCCGAACGTTTGACAAGTCAATCTTCTACAGACCCTGAACTTGTCAAAGTTAAAACGACGATTGGTTAATTGGAGGCCCATCTTAAAAGGCTTTGTTAAACGGTTTAACTCAGAGGCCTGGCAGCCCATGAAAAGCCTCGATTTGGAGCCTGGCAGCTCGTAAAAAGCCTTGCATATTTCTTTTTCGGAATCCTATTTGCTAAGTTTTCTGCCTTTATTGAGGTTCATAATATATCTGATAAACCGGTGTCTCTGGCCCGGCTTGACTTTCAACTACACGTTGTCAGTACATGATCAGTTACAAGCCGACGTTCCTTATCCCAGTCTGGTTTGACTAAATTGCCAGTGCTATAAAGAAAACCCGGTGATTATTATATCCCGGTACGGTTTATTATCATAATCCAGCAAAATAAGGACGGAGTTATCAACACTCCGGATTGGTGTTGACACCTTTACCATACAAGCAGTTGGTCAACCAACGAGGTATGTTGCACATATTACTTTTTATACATAAACTTTGATCATTCATCTAAGTATTGTATATTTTTTGAGCATCATAACCCGTCCAGTGGTAAACCGCTAGGATACTTTTAAGTTCTTGTATCCAGGAACACATCTCATCATGGGCAATGCATAAATAGATCCCAAAAAGTGGAACAAATTTTCACGAAGTATCACAAAACATGCTCGATGGCATGACAGATAAAGGAGTTTTACTATCCTATTACAAGAAGCTTCAAAGCGGCTACAAGTGCATAATTGTTTTTTAGCACTGGCATACAATATCTGGTAAACCGGCTGCCGGTTTAAGATGCTTCGTCTGGATGGTTTGAAGGTTGAAGATCATTTGGTGCGATGAATTCTTCTTCATCCCTCCCCAGACGCTGGAAATCAACCGTCGACCAATCGACTCCAGTTAAAGCTTGAAACACGGCCTCTTCATGGATAAGGCTCGAGGGGTTAATATCAGGAGCAAAGGTATGCTTACAGATTGGAGGCACAAGTTCTTTGACTTCATGGATTTCGGCAGGCTGTCTCTTCCCTTCAGCGTCATAAGCCGGCTAGAAATGAGACAAGTCTGTGTCCTCTGCCAATTTGCTAGCTATTAGCCACATTTATTTGGTCAGCCTTCGGAGGTCATCATTGTCGAAGTTTGAACCGTCCTCCTTTACACCTGGGTATCCTTTAATGATGTCCTCCGCTTCAAGGTCTGGAATCCATGCCTTGGCTCGGATTAGTGCGGTTAATGCGCCTGCTCTTGCACCTGCCTTCTTCAGTTCGGTAATCTGGGCTGGTAACATGGCCAGCTTCTCAAGAGTTTCCTTTATCAGTGATGGTGCCGGTTTATTGTAAGCCGCAGTGCAAATAGCCCACTGGGACCCAGAGTACAACTGTTCAATCAAAGTATACGCCGCTTTAAGCTTCATTCGCATATCTGTGCCAAGATGAGCAATACGAGTACCTGTTACGGTTTAAAATGAGTGTTCTGATCAATGATAAGGTTCCATGAATTGGACAAACTGCACAAGGAGATACTTACCAAAGACAGCGGAAGTCATGGCGTTGATTTGCCATTTCAAACCAGCTAGTTCATCTACAACCGGTTTTAGGGATGCTTCGGCATCCTCAGCTCTTTTGGTTAAACCGGTTTTCTCGGTTTCCCAGTCAGCATGATCTTTGTTAAAAGACTCTTTCAGCTTTTCCATCGCTGCCAGGGCTTTGGTCAGCTCCTCTTTAGCTTTCACAGCTTCTGCTTGTTGGGACTTCACATTCTCTTGCAAATCAGCAGTCCGGGCATCTCTATTGCTTAGTTCGGCCTACAACAATGAAGAAATGTCAAACAACAGGATATATATTTTCTAAAGTACAAAGCGTATAACAAGTTATGCACTTCGTACTTGGGGGCTAATGCCTATTTGCTCTGATTCACTACATTTTTTATAAAGTCTCCAGAACAATGCAAGCATTATCATTGACACTTGGGGGCTAATGTACATCTGTTCAAAACGAACGCATGGATTAAAACCCGGATTACCTTGCAAAGCTAAACCGGCCTTTGGGGGCTACGCTGAGGAAAGCTATATCATTACATTGGTAAAGTATCGGCCTTGGTTTTTACTAAGGACCTAACATTTTGAGGGTCAATGGGAGAGACTTAAAGTATTACAAAGACCCGGTTCATGATTAACATCATAAAACGGCCCTTGGGGGCAACTTGGGCTGGCATTTCAACTTTGGAATCAAGAAGTAAAGGGAGATGAAAATACCTCATAGTGTTCCTTCATCAAATTCACCAAACCGGCTTCGTAGTCACGGTTTGAGTGCAGACGGTTTAAGAAACCGGAGTGAAGCTCTTCAGCGTTGAGATGGGCATAACTTGATAAGTCAGTACTCCATTTACCCTTTTCCCTAGAAGCACACTCTTCTTTGGCACTATGCTGGGCCAAGATTATGGGATGGCCAGGAGAGCTGTGGCCCATGCCGGTAACGATAACATCATCTCCTTGGCCTTCAGTGGTTTTTGCGGGTGATGACGGAGTTTCAGTATCTCTCATTGGACTAGCCCGGTTTGGAGTTGCCGGTTCAGTGTCAGGCACAGCAGGGTCAGCTTCTGGTGGTTCATCAGTATTCCGATCTTGAAGGGGCGGTTCAACAGAGGCGGCTTCAGGATGAGGACCCTCCGGTTCACGAGTTTGGTCCGGTTCACCTCTCTGCTCTTCTTCAAAAACTGCCTGGTCTTCTGACGGATTGTTGACCCGAGCTTTCTTGCTGGGTCTGGCTTTGGCTCTGCAAATAAATTAAAAGAGGGTTAGCATCTTATTCAAGATTTGTAACGCATTGGAAGAAGGAGTTTGAAAGTTTACCCAGCCACAGTTTTTAGAGGAGGGAGTTGGGTTGCTGTCGACTCGCCAGAGGATGAGGGAGGTGTCACCTGATAATTTGAATCGGATGGATTAAGAGGTTGTCTGAAATAACCTGCCTTGGGATAAGAATGGTCAGAAGTGGAAGAGACCTCAGACCGGCGCTTCTGAACTGGGGTATCAGGTAAACCGGCCGAAGTGACCTGTTGGCCACTGTGCTGGGTTGTCCGGCGAGCTTCATGCTGATGTGTCTTCAAAATAAATGTTGGGTCCAAGTAAGCAAGAGGATGAGAAAAGCTTACTTTCCGGACTGCTTGACGGGTTTTTTGTGTTGGCATATAGTCTGAACCGGAGGAAAGGGTAATTACATCTACATCATCAGCTTGGCTGCCTTCTACGTCCTCTTGATAAAGATCATTGTTAATGAGGTGCATGAAAAGGGAGCCAAGTGAGTCAAGTTCTACCTCAACTTCCGGATCCTCAGCATCTTCATCAAGTTCCATGTTGATCCGGTCAGCCATTTTCCGCTTTGAGGTCCGCTTGACGGCTTTGATTTTGGGACAAGATGGTTTGACCGCTTTATCCCCGGTTGGCTTTACCGCTTTATCTACGGATTTCCGTTTCCAGAAGGGATCATCACCCTAGACTGATTCCGATTCATTCAAAATTTTCTTTACGCTTTCAGTGACCTCTTCATTGGTCACCTGAATGTTGATATGGCGTTGAGGGTCTTCAACTTCACCGGTGTATTCACACATTAAACTGGGGCGGCGGCTTAGCGGAAAGATGCTCCAAGATATCCAACAGCGCACGAAATCAACGCATGTTAAACTGTTGGCCATAAAAGCCCGGAGCTTGGCGAGTTGAGGGGCATATTTGGCCCGTCCGGCAGAACTTAAGCGTTGCGGCATTGGATGGGTGTTGGAAAGTCGGTGACCGCGATAGCCTGGAAGGGGATTCTCATCTTCAGGAGAAGTATCTCTGCAGTAAAACCAAGTCTAGTTCCATTCCTTAGGGTGGCTGTGCAGTTTGGCATGAGGGAATTCAACTTCCTTCCGCTTTTGAATTGAGACACCACCAAGCTTAGTGTTGGGGCCATTTACAAACTCTGTACGCCGGTTCAGATGGAAAAAGTCCCGGAACAGCTTAGCAGTGGGCTCTTCTTGCAGGTACGCTTCACAGAAAACTTGGAAATTGCATATATTGGACACCGAGTTGGGTCTAATATCTTGAGGATGGAGTTGGAAACTGGCAAGAACATCCCGGAAAAACTTTGACCCTGGCGGTTTGAAGCCACGGCCAATGTGGTCGACAAATATCACAACCTCACCCTGCCTCGGGGTAGGAGGATTCTCTATTCCCGGAACTCGCCACCGGATCTCCGTCTTCTTTGGCAAGGTGCCGATACTAACCATTTCGTTCAATTGATCTTTGGTGATCCGGGAGCGCGCCCAGTTGCAAGCGGCAAACTGTTTGGCCATTGTGAAATGAAAAGCTGAAAAGGAAATGCCAGTTTACGAGTCATTCATGGAGGAGCAAAGATGCAATGGAATAAACATACATCGGTATGTGAATTTGCGTAAACCAGAGACTGATATAAAAGTGAATGACAAGGTCATATAAAGGGCATACATGTGTTGTTAAACCGGACTATTACCATCAACGTGCAGAAGGGTTGCCGGTTTATTAGGGGACTAATGGTATGAGATAGATTGTTTTTACAAAGGTAAACCGCCTACATGGTACAGAGGATACAAATCTAAGGCGAAAAGGGCTAAGTAAGGAAAAACAAGTTTCACAGGATCACATGGGAATTTTGGATCTACCGAAGACAGAAAGGAAAAAAATATTTTGACCTAAAAAGGGTAGGACCCAAAGCAGGTTGTAAAAGTTCAGATCAGTTTTTCGCGTGCAAAAAGTTTGTGGTGGTAGCGGAAAATAAACCATTACGCGGAATATATCAACATTGAGATTTTCTATCCATAGGTTAAGGAGGAGCAGGAAAGAGCAGCACCGGAACTCCGATGAACTTCAATGAACTGCGAAGAATAAGGAAACCCTAGACATATCTACAAGGGGGGAAAGAAAAGGACTTACAATGACTGTTGAAGCAACGGAGGAACGCCCCAGCTCTCTGGTAACAGTCAGGTTCATGCAGCGGCCTTTGTCGAAGCAGAGGCGAGGCTTGATGATGGCGGCGGCACTCAGGTGCGGAAGTGTCGCGAGGAGGAAGAAGAAGCGAACGATACGAAGGGAAAAAATGATAAGGACCCGTGGCCCTATTTATAAGGCGAAGCGATAAGGCGACAAGTGCGGGAATCGAGGGGCTCAAAAACGGATAGTTAATAATGGTGTCGCTTTGATGACTGGATATGCATTAATGAAGGTAATCCTCAGCTTCAACGGATAGATGACGTCAGGGCGGTTTATCATGATTCTGGAGTATGATGTCACGACGGTTTACAAGATCAAGATGAAGATGCAAGGGAGGAATTTTTCTAAGTATTGAAGATTGACATGAACAAGTTCAAACCAATCTGGGGCCTAATGTTGGGGATATTACTACTGGACGTAAACCGGCCAGGAGTAGCCAGGTTAGCTTTACGAAGATTAGAAGCCCATGAAGATATAAGAATGGTGGCGCTTTATGAAGGCCCAAGGCCCAGAGGCGAGTTAAGGCATGTAGATGTAAACCGACCTAATTATGTAACTTGCATTGTAAGATAGGGAGTGTAGAGACCGAACCGGACATGTTTATGAGCCGACTTCGGGACTCTGTAAACCGGCGGGCGTCAACCTATGTATATAAAGGGATGACCCGGCAGCGGTTTAGGGACGACAGACAACAACTCGAGAGTCAGACAAAGCGGATTCGCTCCCTGGCCTTCGAAACCCTAGCAATACCAATCACAACTAGATGTAGGCTTTTACCTTCATCGAAGGGGCCGAACTAGTATAAACTCCCCGTGTCCCGTTGTTCGGTTTAACCCCTTTAAGCTAACCCATTGCGATGGCTCCACGACTAAGTCCTTTCACAAGGACATCTGTTTTGATGCTACTCGTCGTCTTGTTTCCAACAAGCTTGCGTTTGCTCAATTCGGAGCTCATATGCAGAAGTTATGGAAGTTCTTGTTTTCTTGGAAGTGGCTTTTGTCTGGTCCCAGCGGTAGTACCGCGAGCCCAAGCGGTAGTACCGCTTGGAGCTCAGCCGTAGTACCGCTACAGTGTTGCTCTACTTCCACCTCAATTTTGAGTCCTGCACTTTTCGTGTCGGGTTTAGCAGTAGTTGCACGGCAGTAAGGCACGGTAGTTCCGCCTAAGCGGTAGTACCGCTTCGGTCGGGCAGTAGTACCGCTACTGCATTACTACCGCCGTACTCTGCTCTGTCCTGCCTCTTTTGGTCCCATGTTCTGCTCCTCCAGCGGTAGTGCCGCTGGGGTGAGCGGTAGTACCGCTTATAAGCGGTACTACCGCCCCAAGGTTCATGTTTTGTTGCTCCCTTTCCCTACTTCTTCCGCCTGAGCGGTAGTACCGCTCGTGTGTGGGCTGAGCACATAACGGTTGGTTTTTCCCCCTCCTATAAAAGGGGGTCTTCTTCCCCATTGAACCTTATCTTTTGAGCTCGTGTTCTTCCCCCATTGTTGACCTTCTTCGAGCTTGCTAACTCTCAATCCCTCCATGGATTCTTTCTAGTTTTTGAGGGAAAAGAGAGAGGAGATCTAGATCCACATTTCCACCAATCACTTTCTCCTCTATGTGAGGGGAACCCCTTGGATCTAGATCTTTGTGTTATCTTTCTTGTTCTTCCTCTCATTTTCCTCCCTAGCATTAGTTACTTCGGTGGGATTTGAGAGAGAAGGACTTGGCCACTCTATGTGCCCTTGCCATTGCATTTGGTGCATCGGTTTGAGTTCTCCACGGTGATACGTGGAAGTTACAAGTTGAGAAGCTTATTACTCTTGGGTGCTTGGTACCCTTGAGCTTGTTCCTCTTGGGTGCTTGGGCGCCCTAGACGGTTGGTGGTGTTCGGAGCACAATCACTATGGTGTAAATGAAAGCACAAGTGCTCCCTAGGTGGTTTTGGTAATTAATGTCAACATATCTCTTGTTGGACTAACACTTTTACCTAGTATGTTTCATATAAGTTCAACAATGAAGTGGCATGGACTAGAGGATGTGGAACCCCTTCAAAATGCTAAGGACAAAGGATTGGCTCAAGCTCCAAGCTCAAGGCTCTACATTTTATACTTTAGTGATCCAAGATCACATTGAGTCTATAGGAAAAGCCAATATTATTAAGAAGGGATGAGGTGTTGTGATACGTCTCCAACGTATCTATAATTTTTGATTGCTTCATGCTATATTATCTACTGTTTTGGGCAATATTATGCTTTATTATCCACTTTTATATTACTTTTGGGACTAACCTATTAACCGGAGGCCCAACCCAGATTTGTTGTTTTATGCCTATTTCAGTGTTTCGAAGAAAAGAAATATCAAACGGAGTCGAAACGGAACGAAATCAACTGGAGAAGTTATTTTTGGAAGGAAACCTACCGGACTTGGACCCTACGTCAGAAGATGAAGGAGGTGCTCACGAGGGTAGGGGGCGCGCCCACCCCCCTGGGGTGCGCCCCCTGCCTCATGGCCCCCCCTTCGGTCCACCGACATACTCCTTTCACCCATATATACCTACGTATCGTAAAACTTCCAGAACATATAATAGATCGGGAGTTCCGCCGCCAGAAGCCTCCGTAGCCACCGAAAACCAATCTAGACCCGTTCCGGCACCCTACCGGAGGGGGCAATCCCTCTCCGGTGGCCATCTTCATCATCCCGGTGCTCTCCATGACAAGGAGGGAGTAGTTCTCCCTCGTGGCTGAGGGTATGTACTAGTAGCTATGTGTTTGATCTCTCTCTCTCTCTCACGCTCTTGAGGTGATACGATCTTGATGTATCGCGAGCTTTGCTATTATAGTTGGATCTTATGTTTCTCCTCCCCCTCTACTCTCTTGTAATGGATTGAGTTTTCCCCTTGAAGTAATCTTATCGGATTGAGTCTTTAAAGATTTAAGAACACTTGATGTATGTCTTGCCGTGCGTATCTGTGGTGACAATGGGATACCATGTGATTCACTTGATGTATGTTTTGGTGATCAACTTGCGGGTTCCGCCCATGAACCTATGCATAGGGGTTGGCACACGTTTTCGTCGTGGTTCTCCGGTAGAACTTTGGGGCACTCTTTGAGGTCCTTTGTGTTGGTTGAATAGATGAGTCTGAGATTGTGTGATGCATATCATATAATCATACCCACGGATACTTGAGGTGACATTGGAGTATCTAGGTGACATTAGGGTTTTGGTTGATTTGTGTCTTAAGGTGTTATTCTAGTACGAACTCTAGGGCTTTGTGTGACACTTATAGGAATAGCCCAACGGATTGATTGGAAAGAATAACTTTGAGGTGGTTTTGTACCCTACCATAATCTCTTCGTTCGTTCTCCGCTATTAGTGACTTTAGAGTGACTCTTTGTTGCATGTTGAGGGATAGTTATGTGATCCAATTATGTTATTATTGTTGAGAGGACTTACACTAGTGAAGGTATGAACCCTAGGCCTTGTTTCAACACATTGCAATACCGTTTACGCTCACTTTTATCATTAGTTACCTTGCTGTTTTTATAATTTCAGATTACAAATACCTTTATCTACCATCCATATACCTCTTGTATCACCATCTCTTCGCCGAACTAGTGCACCTATACAATTTACCATTGTATTGGGTGTGTTGGGGACACAAGAGACTCTTTGTTATTTGGTTGCAGGGTTGCTTGAGAGAGACCATCTTCATCCTACGCCTCCTACAGATTGATAAACCTTAGGTCATCCACTTGAGGGAAATTTGCTACTGTCCTACAAACCTCTACACTTGGAGGCCCAACAACGTCTACAAGAAGAAGGTTGTGTAGTAGACATCAAGCTCTTTTCTGGAGCCGTTGCCAGGGAGGTTAGCGGTTGAAGGTATATCTTTAGATCTTGCAATCGAGTCTTTTAGTTTCTTGTTTTATCACTAGTTTAGTTTATAAAATAAAACTACAAATAAATGGAATTGAGTTTGTCTCATACGCTTCATCTTTTTAATATCTTTCGTGAGTATGATGGGAAGGATAATTGTGCTCAAGTGCTAGAAGAAGAGATCTCTAAAATGTTTGGCACTAAATATTTGAATGATGAGCATGATTGCAATGTTGTTAGTACGAATTCTTTGAATATCCATGATGCTAATGATGATTGCACTAGTTATGATGAAAATCCCTTCTATAAACATGTCAATTTTTGTGGAGTAGACTGGGTTTGCAAGTACACACCAAATAGGGAAGATAGATATTGCAAGAGGCATAAGTACTTAGAAACCAAATTGTTGCAAGAAGAGCTAGATGAATGTGCTGAAAATTTATCTTTTCTTAGCCCTACTTGTGAAGTTTGCAATGAACGTGATCATTTTAGTACCCAATGCAAATTGTTTCATGAGCGTATCATGTCCAAAAATTGTGATGACTTGATTTCCCTTGCACATCATAATGAACTTAGTTTGCACTTGGGTTATGAAGAAATTAAACGTAGAACTAAGGATATTCCAAAATTTCCCTTGATAAAGTTCTTCATTTTGATCTAGAGGAAATTTATATGTATTTCGCGGTGAATTGCATTGAAAATACTTATATTGCCAATTACATAAAGAAAAGAAAACAAATAGAAGATGAAGAGAATGCTAACGAAAGGGAAGAGACTTCCCAATATTCTCCTATTATTTCTTATGATGAATCAGGTAACGAAGAGGAGCCCTCTATTCAACCAATCTCATTAATAAGGAGCTCCAAAAAGAGGATCGAACCCACGCATGATGTGGTGAAGAAGAAGAAAAGAAAAAGGAAGAGAGGTAAAAAGATATCTCTCCCAAATAATGTTTCTCCTATTACTATTGTGCCTCATGAAAATATAATTGTGGAAGATAATGATACTTCTTATAATCTTGAAAATCTTTTTGGCACTTGCTTGGAAGAATATGATAATTGTTATACTATTGGTGCTATCCATACTATTAATGATGAGAGCGATTATGCTTATGATATGAAAAGGCCCAAGATTGGGGATGCTATGTTTGATGAAGATGGTGTTTTTGAGAATATATTTGCTGCAATTAATGTTTGTCCCAAGCTTGGGGAAGCAATGATTAAGGAAGATAATATTTTTAGTCTCCCAAGTTTTGATATGCAGGTTTATAATGATGACAGCATGCCTCCTACTTATGATGATTATTGTGATGATACTTATGCTATAAAAAGTAGTGATTATATTTATAAAACTTGTCATGATTATGATTAACCATTCTCTGAACATTACTCTTTTAATGTGGAAACAATTTATAGTATTCGAGTCTCTTATAATACTCCCACTATTCTGATTGAGAAGATTTTTGCCTATGTGGAGAGTAATAAAATTTATATGCTTGTAGATCATGAAAATAATGCTTTAGGTGCTTGTTATATTGTTGAATTCATTCATTATGCTACTGAAAATTATTATGAGGGAGGAATATATGCTTGTAGGAATTGCAATAATATCAAGTTTCCTCTCTATGTGCTTAAAATTTTGAAGTTATGCTTGTTTTACCTTGCTACGCAAGTTGATTCTTGTTCCCACAAGTTTTTTGCTCACAAAATCCCTATGCATAGGAAGCATGTTAGACTTAAATGTGTTAGTCATATTCTTCATGATGCTCTCTTTATGTTTCAATTCTTATCTTTTATGTGAGCATCGTTGAAATCATCATGCCTAGCTAGGGGCGTTAAACGACAACGCTTGTTGGGAGGCAACCCAATTTTATTTTTGTTCCTTGCTTTTTTTTCCTGTTTAGAAATAAATAATTCATCTAGCCTCTGTTTATATGTGGTTTTATGCTTTTAATTAGTGTTTGTGCCAAGTAGAACCTTTGGGAAGACTTGGGAGAAGTCTTGTTGATCATGCTGTAAAAAACAGAAACTTTAGCGCCACGAGAATTGCTGCCATTTTTATTTGGAAAGTGCTATTTAGTTAATTATTTTTGAACATGATTAATAGATATATTCCTCAGGTCCAGCAATTTATTTTAGAATTTTATGAGTTCCAGAAGTATATGTTTGATCCAGATTACTACAGACTGTTCTGTTTTTGACACATTCTGTTTTTCATGTGTTGTTTACTTATTTTGATGAATCTATGGCTAGTAAAAAAGTTTATAAACCACAGAGAAGTTGGAATACAGTAGGTTTAACACCAATATAAATAAAGAATGAGTTTATCACAGTACCTTGAAGTGGTGATTTATTTTCTTATACTAACGGAGCTTACGAGTTTTCTGTTAAGTTTTGTGTTGTGAAGTTTTCAAGTTTTGGGTAAGGATTCGATGGACTATGGAATAAGGAGTGGCAAGAGCCTAAGCTTGGGGATTCTCGAGGAACCCCAAGGTAATATTCAAGGATAGCCAAGAGCCTAAGCTTGGGGATGCCCCGGAAGGCATCCCCTCTTTCGTCTTCGTTCATCGGTAACTTTACTTGGAGCTATATTTTTATTTACCACATGATATGTGTTTTGCTTGGAGAGTCAATTTATTTTGTTAGGACTTGCTTTATGTTATTTAGAACAATGTTTTGCATCTTTTATTTCAATAAAAGTGGCATTGATAGCCTTTACTATGCCTATGTTACAAGTATACATGTTGCTGTTTGAAAATAGAAAGTTTACCGCTGTTGCAATAATTCCCTAGAAAAGTCAGAATGTGATAAAATGTTGAAACCTTTTGCATATTAAGCTCTGCTAAATTTACTACATTGGGAATTTTATTTAATAATTTTTGGAGCTAGGGAAGTATGGATGTTGCAGCATTCTTTACATACTATCCTGTTTAGGCAGATTGCTGTTATGTTTGCATTGTTTGCATATGTTTGCTTCTTTAATGATTCTATTTGAGGATAGGACTATTAAATATGCAGAGGCATTTAGTATGCAATGTTGAATAATAATTTTAGTGGTTTGCTACAGTAGAGTATGATAAGGTTTTCGCAATGGTTTGTACTAACTTATCTCACGAGTCCTTGTTGAGTTTTGTGTGGATGAAGCTTTTGAGATTTAGGGAGACCGTGATATGAGAGGAATTAAGGAGACACAAAAGCTCAAGCTTGGGGATTCCCAAGGCACCCAAGATAATATTTCAAGAAGTCTCAAGTGTCTAAGCTTGGGGATGCCCCGGTTGGCATCCCACCTCTCTTCTTCAACAACTATCGGTTAGTATCGGTTGATTCTAAGTTTTTGCTTCTTCACATGATGTTTGCTATTCTTAGAATGTCATTTTCTTTTGCTTTGCTTGCTGTTTGAATAAAATACCAAGATCTGAAATTATTAGATGTTAGAGAGTCTTCACATAGTTGCATAATTATTCAACTACTCATTGATCTTCACTTATATCCTTCGAAGTAGTTTGTCATTTGCTCTAGTGCTTCACTTATATCTTTTAGAGCATGGTGGTAGTTTTATTTTGAAAAAATAGATGAACTCTCATGCTTCACTTAGATTATTTTGAGAGTCTTAAATAGCATGGTAAATTTTCTTTAAATCCTAATATGCTAGGCATCCAAAATGGATATAATAAAACTTTCTTATGAGTGTATTGAATACTAAGAGAAGTTTGATGCTTGATGATTGTTTTGAGATATGGAGGTAATAATATCAAAGTCATGCTAGTTGAGTAGTTGTGAATTTGAGAAATTATTGTGTTGAAGTTTCCAAGTCCCGTAGCATGCATGTATGGTAAACGTTATGTAACAAATTTGAAACATGAGGTGTTATTTGATTGTCCTCCTTATGAGTGACGGTCGGGAACGAGCGATGGTCTTTTCCTACCAATCTATCCCCGTAGGAGCATGCGCGTAGTACTTTGGTTTTTTATGGCTTGTAGATTTTTGCAATAAGTATATGAGTTCTTTATGACTAATTTTGAGTCCATGGATTATACGCACTCTCACCCTTCCATCATTGCTAGCCTCTTCGGTACCGTGCATTGCCCTTTCTCACATTGAGAGTTGGTGCAAACTTCACCGGTGCATCCAAACCCCGTGATATGATACGCTCTTTCACACAAAAACCTCCTTATATCTTCCTCAAAACAGCCACCATACCTACCTATTATGGCATTTCCATAGCCATTCCGAGATATATTGCCATGCAACTTTCCACCATCCAGTTTATCATGACACATTCATCATTGTCATATTGCTAGAATGATCATGAAGTTGACATAGTATTTGTGGCAAAGCCACCGTTCATAATTTTTTTCATACTTGTCACTCTTGATTCATTGCATATCCCGGTACACCACCGGAGGCATCCATATAGAGTCATACTTTGTTCTAGTATCGAGTTGTAATCATTGGGTTGTAAATAAATAGAAGTGTGATGATCATCATTCAATAGAGCATTGTCCCAAGAAAAAAAGAGAAAGGCCAAAGAAAAAAAAGAAGGCCCAAAAAAATATAAAAAAAGAAAAAAAAGAAAAAAAAAGGGGCAATGCTACTATCCTTTTTCCACACTTGTGCTTCAAAGTAGCACCATGTTCTTCATATAGAGAGTCTCTTGAGTTTTCACTTTCATATACTAGTGGGAATTTTCATTATAGAACTTGGCTTGTATATTCCAACAATGGGCCTCCTCAAGTGCCCTAGGTCTTCATGAGCAAGCAAGTTGGATGCACACCCACTAGTTTCTTTTGTTGAGCTTTCATACATTTATAGCTCTAGTGCATCCGTTGCATGGCAATCCCTACTCCTTGCATTAACATCAATCGGTGGGCATCTCCATAGCCCATTGATTAGCCTCGTTGATGTGAGACTTTCTCCTTTTTGTCTTCTCCACATAACCCCCCTCATTATATTCTATTCCACACATAGTGCTATATCCATGGCTCGCGCTCATGTATTGCGTGAAAGTTTATGAGTTTGAGATTACTAAAGTATGAAACAATTGCTTGGCTTGTCATCGGAGTTGTGCATGATGAGAGCATTCTTGTGTGACGAAAATGGAGCATGACTAAACTATATGATTTTGTAGGGATGAACTTTCTTTGGCCATGTTATTTTGAGAAGACATAATTGCTTAGTTAGTATGCTTGAAGTATTATTATTTTTATGTCAAAATGAACTTTTGTCTTGAATCTTTCGGATCTGAATATTCATATCACAAGTAGGAAGAATTACATTGAAATTATGCCAACTAGCATTCCACATCAAAAATTATCTTTTTTATCATTTACCTACTCGAGGACGAGCAGGAATTAAGCTTGGGGATGCAATATTGGGCTTTATTATCCACTTTTATATTACTTTTGGGACTAACCTATTAACCAGAGGCCCAGCCCAGATTTGATGTTTTATGCCTATTTCAGTGTTTTGAAGAAAAGGAATATCAAACGGAGTCGAAACGGAACGAAATCAACTGGAGAAGTTATTTTTGGAAGGAAACCTACCGGATAGACTTGGACCCTACGTCAGAAGATGGAGGTGCTCACCAGGGTAGGGGGCGCGCCCACCCCCTGGGGCGTGCCCCCCTGAAGGAAATATGCCCTAGAGGCAATAATAACGTTATTATTTTATTTCCTTATATCATGATAAATGTTTATTATTCATGCTAGAATTGTATTATCCGGAAATATAATACTTGTGTGAATACATAGACAAACTAAACGTCACTAGTATGACTCTACTTGACTAGCTCGTTAATCAAAGATGGTTATGTTTCCTAACCATAGACATGTGTTGTCATTTGATTAACGGGATCACATTATTAGGAGAATGATGTGATTGACATGAACCATTCCATTAGCTTAGCACCCGATCGTTTAGTATGTTGCTATTGCTTTCTTCATGACTTATACATGTTCCTATGACTATGAGATTATGCAACTCCCGTTTGCCGGAGGAACACTTTGTGTGCTACCAAACGTCACAACGTAATTGGATGATTATAAAGGAGCTCTACAGGTGTCTCCAAAGGTAAATGTTGGGTTGGCGTATTTCGAGATTAGGATTTGTCACTCCGATTGTCGGTGAGGTATCTCTAGGCCCTCTCGGTAATGCACATCACATAAGCCTTGCAAGCATTGCAACTAATGAGTTAGTTGCGAGATGAAGTATTACGAAACGAGTAAAGAGACTTGCCGGTAACGAGATTGAGCTAGGTATTGAGATACCGACGATCGAATCTCGGGCAAGTAACATACCGATGACAAAGGGAACAACGTATGTTGTTATGCGGTCTGACCGATAAAGATCTTCGTAAAATATGTGGGAGCCAATATGAGCATCCAGGTTCTGATATTGGTTATTGACCGGAGACATGTCTCGGTCATGTCTACATTGTTCTCGAGCCCGTAGGGTCCGCACGCTTAAGGTTTTGATGACAGTTATATTATGAGTTTTGATGTACCGAAGTTAGTTCGGAGTCCCGGATGTGATCACGGACATGACGAGGAGTCTCGAAATGATCGAGACATAAAGACTGATATATTGGACGGCTATATTCGGACACCGGAAGTGTTCCGGATGATTTCGGAGAAAACCGGAGTGCCGGAGGGCTACCAGAACCCCCCCCCCTCCCGGGAGAAGTAATGGGCCTTATGGGCCCTAGTGGAGAGAGAGAGGGGCGGCCAGGGTGGGCCGCGCGCCCCCTCCCCCTCTGGTCCGAATTGGACTAGGAGAGGGGGGGCGGCGCCCCCCTTTCCTTCTCCCTCTCCCCCTTCCTTTCCCCCTCCTAGTAGGAGTAGGAAAGTGGGGAGTCCTACTCCTACTAGGAGGAGGACTCCTCCTCCTTGGCGCGCCCTAGGGCCGGCCGGCCTCCTCCCCTTGATCCTTTATATACGGGGGCAGGGGGCACCCCTAGACACACAAGTTGATCCACGTGATCGTTTTCTTAGCCGTGTGTGGTGCCCCCTTCCACCATACTCCTCGATAATATTGTAGCGGTGCTTAGGCGAAGCCCTGCGATGGTAGAATATCAAGATCGTCACCACGCCGTCGTGCTGATGAAACTCTTCCCCGACACTTTGCTGGATCGGAGTCCGGGGATCGTCATCGAGCTGAACGTGTGCTAAAACTCGGAGGTGCCGTAGTTTCGGTGCTTGATCGGTCGGGCCGTGAAGACGTACGACTACATCAACCGCGTTGTCATAACGCTTCCGCTGTCGGTCTACAAGGGTACGTAGATCACACTCTCCCCTCTCGTTGCTATGCATCACCATGATCTTGCGTGTGCGTAGGAAATTTTTTGAAATTACTACGTTCCCCAATAGTGGTATCAGAGCCTAGGTTTTATGTGTTGATGTTATATGCACGAGTAGAACACAAGTGAGTTGTGGGCGATATAAGTCATACTGCTTACCAACATGTCATACTTTGGTTCGGCGGTATTGTTGGATGAAGCGGCCCGGACCGACATTACGCGTACGCTTACGCGAGACTGGTTCTACCGACGTGCTTTGCACACAGGTGGCTGCCGGGTGTCAGTTTCTCCAACTTTAGTTGAACCAAGTGTGGCTACGTCCGGTCCTTGCGAAGGTTAAAACTGCACCAACTTGACAAACTATCGTTGTGGTTTCGATGCGTAGGTAAGATTTGTTCTTGCTTAAGCCCGCAGAAGCCACGTAAAACTTGCAACAACAAAGTAGAAGACGTCTAACTTGTTTTTGCAGGGCATGTTGTGATGTGATATGGTCAAGACATGATGCTAAATTTTATTGTATGAGATGATCATGTTTTGTAACCGAGTTATCGGCAACTGGCAGGGGCCATATGGTTGTCGCTTTATTGTATGCAATGCAATTGCGCTATAATGCTTTACTTTATCACTAAGCGGTAGCGATAGTCGTGGAAGCATAAGATTGGCGAGATGAGAACGATGCTACGATGATGATCAAGGTGTCACGCCGGTGACAATGGTGATCATGACGGTGCTTCAAAGATGGAGATCACAAGCACAAGATGATGATGGCCATATCATATCACTTATATTGATTGCATGTGATGTTTATATTTTATGCATCTTATCTTGCTTTGTTTGACGGTAGCATTTTAAGATGATCTCTCACTAATTATCAAGAAATGTTTTCCCTGAGTATGCACCGTTGCGAAAGTTCTTCATGCTGAGACACCACGTGATGATCGGGTGTGATAGGCTCTACATTCAAATACAACGGGTGCAAAACAGTTGCACACGCGGAATACTCAGGTTATACTTGACGAGCCAAGCATATACAGATATGGCCTCGGAACACGGAGATCGAAAGGTCGAGCGTGAATCATATAGTAGATATGATCAACATAGTGATGTTCACCAATGAAACTACTCCATCTCACGTGATGATCGGACAAGGTTTAGTTAATTTGGATCACGTAATCACTTAGAGGATTAGAGGGATGTCTATCTAAGTGGGAGTTCTTTAGTAATATGATTAATTGAACATAAATTTATCATGAACTTAGTACCTGATAGTATCTTGCTTGTTTATGTTTCATTGTAGATAGATGGCCCGTGTTGTTGTTCCGTTGAATTTTAATGTGTTCCTTGAGAAAGCAAAGTTGAAAGATGATGGTAGCAATTACACGGACTGGGTCCGTAACTTCAGGATTATCCTCATTGCTGCATAGAAGAATTATGTCCTGGAAGCACCGCTGGGTGCCAGGACTGCTGTTGGAGCAACACCAGATGTTATGAACATCTGGCAGAGCAAAGCTGATGACTACTCGATAGTTCAGTGTGCCATGCTTTACGGCTTAGAATCGGGACTTCAACGACGTTTTGAACGTCATGGAGCATATGAGATGTTCCAGGAGTTGAAGTTAATATTTCAAGCAAATGCCCGGATTGAGAGATATGAAGTCTCCAATAAGTTCTATAGCTGCAAGATGGAGGAGAACAGTTCTGTCAGTGAGCATATACTCAAAATGTCTGGGTATAATAATCACTTGATTCAATTGGGAGTTAATCTTCCAGATGATTGCGTCATTGACAGAATTCTCCAATCACTGCCACCTAGCTACAAGAGCTTCGTGATGAACTATAATATGCAAGGGATGAATAAGACTATTCCCGAGCTCTTCGCAATGCTGAAAGCTGCGGAGGTAGAAATCAAGAAGGAGCATCAATTGTTGATGGTCGACAAGACCACTAGTTTCAAGAAAAAGGGCAAAGGGAAGAAGAAGGGGAACTTCAAAAAGAACAGCAAGCAAGTTGCTGCTCAAGAGAAGAAACCCAAATCTAGACCTAAGCCTGAAACTGAGTGCTTCTACTGCAAGCAGACTGGTCACTTGAAGTGGAACTGCCCCAAGTATTTGGCGGATAAGAAGGATGGCAAGGTGAACAAAGGTATCTGCGATATACATGTTATTGATGTGTACCTTACTAATGCTCACAGTAGCACCTGGGTATTTGATACTGGTTCTGTTGCTAACATTTGCAACTCGAAACAGGGACTACGGATTAAGAGAAGATTGGCTAAGGACGAGGTGACGATGCGCGTGGGAAATGGTTCCAAAGTCGATGTGATCGCAGTTGGCACGCTACCTCTACATCTACCTTCGGGATTAGTATTAGACCTAAATAATTGTTATTTGGTGCCAGCGTTGAGCATGAACATTATATCTGGATCCTGTTTGATGCGAGATGGTTATTCATTTAAATCAGAGAATAATGGTTGTTCTATTTATATGAGTAATATCTTTCATGGTCATGCACCCATGAAGAATGGTCTATTCTTATTAAATCTCGATAGTAGTGACACACATATTCATAATGTTGAAGCCAAAAGATGCAGAGTTGATAATGATAGTGCAACTTATTTGTGGCACTGCCGTTTAGGTCATATCGGTATAAAGCGCATGAAGAATGAAGAAACTCCATGCTGATGGACTTTTGGAACCACTTGATTATGAATCACTTGGTACTTGCGAACCGTGCTTTATGGGTAAGATGACAAAAACACCGTTCTCTGGTACTATGGAGAGAGCAACAGATTTGTTGGAAATCATACATACAGATGTATGTGGTCCGATGAATGTTGAGGCTCGTGGCGGATATCGTTATTTTCTCACCTTCACAGATGACTTAAGCAGATATGGGTATATCTACTTAATGAAACATAAGTCTGAAACATTTGAAAAGTTCAAAGAATTTCAGAGTGAAGTTGAAAATCATCATAACAAGAAAATAAAATTCCTACGATCTGATCGTGGAGGAGAATATTTGAGTTACGAGTTTGGTGTACATTTGAAACAATGCGGAATAGTTTCGCAACTCACGCCACCCGGAACACCACAGCATAATGGTGTGTCCGAACATCGTAATCGTACTTTACTTGATATGGTGCAATCTATGATGTCTCTTACTGATTTACCGCTATCGTTTTGGGGTTATGCTCTAGAGACAGCCGCATTCACGTTAAATAGGGCACCATCAAAATCCATTGAGACGACGCCTTATGAACTGTGGTTTGGCAAGAAACCAAAGTTGTCGTTTCTAAAAGTTTGGGGCTGCGATGCTTATGTGAAAAAGCTTCAATCTGATAGGCTCGAACCCAAATCGGAGAAATGTGTCTTCATAGGATATCCAAAGGAAACTATTGGATACACCTTCTATCACAGATCCGAAGGCAAGACTTTTGTTGCTAAATTCGGAAACTTTCTAGAGAAGGAGTTTCTCTCGAAAGAAGTGAGTGGGAGGAAAGTAGAACTTGATGAGGTAACTGTACCTGCTCCCTTATTGGAAAGTAGTACATCACAGAAACCGGTTTCTGTAACACCTACACCAATTAGTGAGGAAGCTAGTAATGATGATCATGAAACTTCAGAACAAGATATTACTGAACCTCGTAGATCAACCAGAGTAAGATCCGCACCAGAGTGGTACGGTAATCCTGTTCTGGAGGTCATGTTGCTAGATCATGATGAACCTATGAACTATGGAGAAGCGATGGTGAGCCCAGATTCCGCAAAATGGCTTGAAGCTATGAAATCTGAGATGGGATCCATGTATGAGAACAAAGTGTGGACTTTGGTTGACTTTCCCAAAGATCGGCAAGCAATTGAGAATAAATGGATCTTCAAGAAGAAGACTGACGCTGATGGTAATGTTACTGTCTACAAAGCTCGACTTGTCGCAAAAGGTTTTCGACAAGTTCAAGGGATTGACTACGATGAGACCTTCTCACCCGTAGCGATGCTTAAAGTCTATCCGAATTATGTTAGCAATTGCCACATTTTATGATTATGAAATATGACAGATGGATGTCAAAACTGCATTCTTGAATGGATTTCTAGAAGAAGAGTTGTATATGATGCAGCCGGAAGGTTTTGTCGATCCAAAGGGAGCTAACAAAGTGTGCAAGCTCCAGCGATCCATTTATGGACTGGTGCAAGCCTCTCGGAGTTGGAATAAACACTTTGATAGTGTGATCAAAGCATTTGGTTTTGTACATACTTTTGGAGAAGCCTGTATTTACAAGAAAGTGAGTGGGAGCTCTGTAGCATTTCTAATATTATATGTAGATGACATATTACTAATCGGAAATGATATAGAATTTCTGGATAGCATAAAGGGATACTTGAATAAGAGTTTTTCAATGAAAGACCTCGGTGAAGCTGCTTACATATTGGGCATTAAGATCTATAGAGATAGATCAAGACGCTTAATTGGACTTTCACAAAGCACATACCTTGACGATTTTTTTTGAAGAAGTTCAAAATGGATCAAGCAAAGAAAGGATTCTTGCCTATGTTACAAGGTGTGAAATTGAGTAAGACTCAATGCCCGACCAATGCAGAAGATAGACAGAAAATGAAAGATGTTCCCTATGCTTCAGCCATAGGCTCTATCATGTATGCAATGCTGTGTACCAGAGTCTAGCAGGGAGGTACTAAAGTAATCCAGGAGTGGATCACTGGACAGCAGTCAAGAACATCCTAAAATACCTGAAAAGGACTAAGGATATATTTCTCATATATGGAGGTGACAAAGAGCTCATCGTAAAAGGTTACGTTGATGCAGGCTTTGACACTGATCCGGACGATTCTAAATCGCAAACCGGATACGTGTTTACATTAAACGGTGGAGCTGTCAGTTGGTGCAGTTCTAAACAGAGCGTTGTGGCGGGATCTACATGTGAAGCGGAGTACATAGCTGCTTCGGAAGCAGCAAATGAAGGAGTCTGGATGAAGGAGTTCATATCTAATCTAGGTGTCATACCTAGTGCATCGGGTCCAATGAAAATATTTTGTGACAATACTAGTGCAATTGCCTTGGCAAAGGAATCCAGATTTCACAAGAGAACCAAGCACATCAAGAGACGCTTCAATTCCATCCGGGATCTAGTCTAGGTGGGATACATAGAGATTTGCAAGATACATACGGATCTGAATGTTGCAGACCCGTTGACTAAGCCTCTTCCACGAGCAAAACATGATCAGCACCAAAGCTCCATGGGTGTTAGAATCATTACTGTGTAATCTAGATTATTGACTCTAGTGCAAGTGGGAGACTGAAGGAAATATGCCCTAGAGGCAATAATAATGTTATTATTTTATTTCCTTATATCATGATAAATGTTTATTATTCATGCTAGAATTGTATCATCCGGAAACATAATACTTTTGTGAATACATAGACAAACTAAACGTCACTAGTATGCCTCTACTTGACTAGCTCGTTAATCAAAGATGGTTATGTTTTCTAACCATAGACATGTGTTGTCATTTGATTAACGGGATCACATTATTAGGAGAATGATGTGATTGACATGACCCATTCCATTAGCTTAGCACCCGATCGTTTAGTATGTTGCTATTGCTTTCTTCATGACTTATACATGTTCCTATGACTATGAGATTATGCAACTCCCGTTTGCCGGAGGAACACTTTGTGTGCTACCAAATGTCACAATATAATAGGGTGATTATAAAGGAGCTCTACAGGTGTCTCCAAAGGTAAATGTTTGGTTGGCGTATTTCGAGATTAGGATTTGTCACTCCGATTGTCGGAGAGGTATCTCCGGGCCCTCTCGGTAATGCACATCACATAAGCCTTGCAAGCATTGCAACTAATGAGTTAGTTGCGAGATGATGTATTACGAAACGAGTAAAGAGACATGCCGGTAACGAGATTGAACTAGGTATTGAGATACCGACGATCGAATCTCGGGCAAGTAACATACCGATGACAAAGGGAACAACGTATGTTGTTATGCAGTCTGACTGATAAAGATCTTAGTAGAATATGTGGGAGCCAATATGAGAATCCAGGTTCCGCTATTGGTTATTGACCGGAGACATGTCTCGGTCATGTCTACATTGTTCTCGAACCCGTAGGGTCCGCATGCTTAAGGTTTCGATGACAGTTATATTATGAGTTTTGATGTACCGAAGTTAGTTCGGAGTCCCGGATGTGATCACGGACATGACGAGGAGTCTCGAAATTGTCGAGACATAAAGATTGATATATTGGACGGCTATATTCGGACACCGGAAGTGTTCCGGATGATTTTGGAGAAAACCGGAGTGCCGGAGGGTTACCGGAACCCCCCCCCCCCCGGGAGAAGTAATGGGCATTATGGGCCCTAGTGGAGAGAGAGGGGCGGCCAGGGTGGGCCACGCGCCCCCTCCCCCTCTGGTCTGAATTGGACTAGGAGAGGGGGCAGCTCCCCCCTTTCCTTCTCCCTCTCCCCCTTCCTTTCCCCCTGCTAGTAGGAGTAGGAAAGAGGGGAGTCCTACTCCTACTAGGAGGAGGACTCCTCCTCCTTGGCGTGCCCTAGGGCCGGCCGGCCTCCTCCCCTTTCTCCTTTGTATACGGGAGCAGGGGGCACCCCTAGACACACAAGTTGATCCACGCGATCGTTTTCTTAGCCGTGTGCGGTGCCCCCTTCCACCATACTCCTCTATAATATTGTAGCGCTGCTTAGGCAAAGCCCTGCGACGGTAGAATATCAAGATCGTCACCACGCCGCCATGCTGACGGAACTCTTCCCCGACACTTTGCTGGATCGGAGTCCGGGGATCATCATCGAGCTGAACGTGTGCTAAAACTCGGAGGTGCCATAGTTTCGGTGCTTGATCGGTCGGGCCGTGAAGACATACGACTACATCAACCGCGTTGTCATAACGCTTCCGCTGTCGGTCTACGAGGGTACGTAGATCACACTCTCCCCTCTCGTTGCTATGCATCACCATGATCTTGCGTGTGCGTGGGAATTTTTTTGAAATTACTACGTTCCCCAACACCCCCTGCCTCGTGGCCCCCCCTTCGGTCCACCGACGTACTCCTTTCACCCATATATACCTACGTATCGTAAAACTTCCAGAACAGATAATACATCGGGAGTTCCGCCGCCAGAAGCCTCTGTAGCCACCGAAAACCAATCTAGACCTGTTCCGGCACCCTGCCGGAGGGGGCAATCCCTCTCCGGTGGCCATCTTCATCATCCCGGTGCTCTCCATGACAAGGAGGGAGTAGTTCTCCCTCGTGGCTGAGGGTATGTACTAGTAGCTATGTGTTTGATCTCTCTCTCTCTCACGCTCTTGAGGTGATACGATCTTGATGTATCGCGAGCTTTGCTATTATAGTTGGATCTTATGTTTCTCCTCCCCCTCTACTCTCTTGTAATGGATTGAGTTTTCCCCTTGAAGTAATCTTATCGGATTGAGTCTTTAAAGATTTAAGAACACTTGATGTATGTCTTGCCGTGCGTATCTGTGGTGACAATGGGATACCATGTGATTCACTTGATGTATGTTTTGGTGATCAACTTGCGGGTTCCGCCCATGAACCTATGCATAGGGGTTGGCACACGTTTTCGTCGTGGTTCTCCGGTAGAACTTTGGGGCACTCTTTGAGGTCCTTTGTGTTGGTTGAATAGATGAATCTGAGATTGTGTGATGCATATCATATAATCATACCCACGGATACTTGAGGTGACATTGGAGTATCTAGGTGACATTAGGGTTTTGGTTGATTTGTGTCTTAAGGTGTTATTCTAGTACGAACTCTAGGGCTCTGTGTGACACTTATAGGAATAGCCCAACGGATTGATTGGAAAGAATAACTTTGAGGTGGTTTTGTACCCTACCATAATCTCTTCGTTCGTTCTCCGCTATTAGTGACTTTAGAGTGACTCTTTGTTGCATGTTGAGGGATAGTTATGTGATCCAATTATGTTATTATTGTTGAGAGGACTTACACTAGTGAAGGTATGAACCCTAGGCCTTGTTTCAACACATTGCAATACCGTTTACGCTCACTTTTATCATTAGTTACCTTGCTGTTTTTATAATTTCAGATTACAAATACCTTTATCTACCATCCATATACCGCTTGTATCACCATCTCTTCGCCGAACTAGTGCACCTATACAATTTACCATTGTATTGGGTGTGTTGGGGACACAAGAGACTCTTTGTTATTTGGTTGCAGGGTTGCTTGAGAGAGACCATCTTCATCCTACGCCTCCTATGGATTGATAAACCTTAGGTCATCCACTTGAGGGAAATTTGCTACTGTCCTACAAACCTCTACACTTGGAGGCCCAACAACGTCTACAAGAAGAAGGTTGTGTAGTAGACATAATGTTGCTTAATGGCTTGCTTGCTCAAAGTGCTTAGTGATATGCTCCAAAGCCCTCAACCACTTTCTCACATCCACATATGACCTAAACCAAAAGTCAAACTCGGCCCCACCGAATCTTTCTATCCGGAGCCACCGAGTTCAGTTGACATAGCCACTGCCAGAAACCCTAATCAGTTCAGTCTCACCGATGGGATCTCGCTCTCACCGAGATGGGCTTGCAAACTCTCTGTTACCCATTGCAATATTCTCGGTCCCACCGAGATATGCAATCGGCCCCATCGAGTTTGCTTGGCCAACTCTCTGTTTCGCTTATTACCCAAATAGGTCCCACCGAGTTTGAGTAATCAGTCAAACCGAGTTTTGGATTTACCCTAACCCTAGCACATTGGTCCCACCGAGTTGACCTAGTCGGTCCCACTGAAAACCCTAACGGTCACTAGCTTTGTTGAATCGGTCCGACCGAGTTTATCAATTCGGTCCCACCGAGATTGGCAGGTTGTGTGTAATGGTTAGAATTTGTGTGGAGGCTATATGTACCCCTCCACCACCTCTTCATTCATGGAGAGAGCCATCAGAACAAACCTACACTTCCAACTTACTTTTTCTGAGAGAGAACCACCTACACTTGTGTTGAGGCCAAGATATTCCATTCTTACCATATGAATCTTGATCTCTAGCCTTCCCCAAGTTACTTTCCACTCAAATCCTCTTTCCACCAAATCCATATCCTGTGAGAGAGATTTGAGTGTTGGGGAGACTATCATTTGAAGCACAAGAGCAAGGAGTTCATCATCAACACACCATTTGTTACTTCTAGGAGAGTGGTGTCTCCTAGATTGGCTAGGTGTCACTTGGGAGCCTCCGACAAGTTTGTGGAGTTGAACCAAGGAGTTTGTAAGGGCAAGGAGATCGCCTACTTCGTGAAGATCTACCGCTAGTGAGGCAAGTCCTTCGTGGGCGACAACCATGGTGGGATAGACAAGGTTGCTTCTTCGTGGACCCTTCGTGGGTGGATCCCTCCGTGGACTCGCGCAGCCGTTACCCTTCGTGGGTTGAAGTCTCCATCAACGTGGATGTACGATAGCACCACCTATCAGAACCACGTGTCAAAAATCTCTGTGTCTCCAAATTGCGTTTGCACACTCCAATCCCATCTCTTTACATTCTTGCAAGTTGCATGATTTACTTTTCGTTGCTCATATACTCTTCGCATGCTTGCTTGATATGTATTGTGATTGTTAAACTTGTGCCAAAACTCCACTTCAACTTAAAGAAATTAAAAACTGCAACTTTTAGCACTTAGTGTCTAATCACCCCCCCCCTCTAGACACCTCTTCTCGACCCTTTCAATTGGTATCAGAGCTTTGGTCTCCATTGCTTTGGTTTAAACACCATTGGAGGAAGATGGATGAGTCTACTTTGGGGAGTCTTAGACATAGCTAGAGTGCCTATACTTGATGAAGAATATTTTCATGAGTGGAAAAATGAAATGCTTGAGATTTTCAATGAATATCATTTGAACAAGTACATTACTAGCTCTTGTGCACCTCATGTTAATCCTTTGCATCCTACCCTTGATGAGTCTATTGACATGATCCGCAACCTTAGAACTGTTAATCTTATCACTAGAGGCTTGCCTAGAAACTTGATTGAATGCTTGCCTACTCTTGATTGTGCCTACACTATATGTAGATTTCTTGAGGAACGCTTTCCAAATTATTCCTTGAAAAATCTAGATGAAATTCTCCATAAGTCTATTGCCTTGATTAAGATGAGTTCCAATGATCCCAAATTTGGTGACTGCTTATTTGAGCTTACTAATCTTACGAGTGCCAAAGGAGATGTTGGAATCATTAGCAATATCATTTCCAAAGCTATTAGAATTCATAAAGATAACCATAGAAATGATCATTTATCTAATGAATTACCCTCTCTAGGAATTGATCAATCACAAGATGATGTTGAACATGGATACTATGATGAGGATGATGATGACAGTGACTATGATCTTAATGATGCAATGAGACACTTTGCTCTTATGGCAAATCTTCGCGGCTACATGGCTGGAGGAAAGGAATGGGTTCTTGATAGTGGATGTACTGATCATATGACCGGAGATAAAGATATGTTCCATGAGCTTGCTGAAAACGACGGCCCTTGAAAGTATGTCACCTTTGGTGATAACTCAAAGGGTAAGGTGGTTGGCCTAGGTAAGGTGGCCATCTCACATGATAGCTCCATACAGAATGTCATGCTCGTTGAGTCTCTTGGGTACAATATACTTTCAGTATCTAGACTTGCTGATTTCGGTTTCAATGTCCTATTTACTGAAGTAGATTGCCAAGTGTTTCGAAGAGACAATCATAAAATGGCCTTTACCGATATACGTAGAGGTGATTTACATTGTTGATTTCACTAAAAAGGCTCAACCTAGAACTTGCTTAATTGCTAAATCTTCTAAAGGTTGGTTATGGCATAGACGATTAGGTCATGTTGGTATGCGAAACCTTGACAAGCTTATTAAAGGAAATCATATCCTTGGCGTTAACGATGTCATATTTGATAAGGATAGACTTTGCAACGCTTGTCAAGTAGGTAAATAGGTTGGAGGAAGGCATCCCGTGAAGAACATCATGACCACAAGGAGGCCACTCGAGCTACTTCACACGAACCTTTTTGGTCCTAACGCTTACAAAAGTCTCGGTGGAAATTCTTTTGGTCTAGTTATCTTTGATGATTTTTCAAGATTTACATGGGTGTTCTTTCTCGATGATAAACCGCAGGTCCAAAAGATCTTCAAAAACTTTGCTAGGAAGGACCAAAATCAATTTGAAGTGAAAATCAAGAAGGTCCGCAGCGACAACGGAACGGAGTTCAAGAACGCGAATGTGGACACCTTTCTTGACAAAGAAGGGATTTCACATGAGTTCTCGGCTACATACAGACCTCAACAAAATGGAGTTGTTGAGAGGAAGAACCGGACACTCATCAAAATGGCGAGAACGATGCTTGATGAGTACAAGACGCTAAAGCACTTTTGAGCGGAAGCGGTTGAGATAGCTTGTCATGCAACAAATCGCTTGTATCTTCACAAGCTACTCGGCAAGACGGCATATGAGCTCCTCACCGGTAACAGACCACAAGTTGGATACTTTCGAGTATTCGGCTCAAAGTGCTACATTCTTGATAAGCATCATCATTCTAAATTTGCTCCTAAGTCTCATGAAGGTTTCCTACTGGGTTATGGCTCAAACTCTCACACATACCGTGTCTACAATAATTTCACCCGAAAGGTTGAAGAGACGGTAGATGTGAAGTTTGATGAATCTAACGGCTCGCAAGTAGAGCAATTGCCAATTGATGTTGGAGATAAAGACCCTTCGGAAGCAATCCAAGACTTGTCTATTGGCAAGATTCGTCCAACGGAGGTGAAGGAGAGTACCTCGTCCGTCCAAGTGGAAGCTTCTACCTCACGACAAGGTGAACCAAGAGTTGATACGGAAGCATCCACAAGTGGGACACACCAAGATGAAGAAAACGAGGAAGTGCACCAAGATGAACGCCAACAACCTCCTTCTCCACCACGACAAGAGAACGACAACGTCAACAACGAAGAAGGCCAAGAAGAAGAACAAGATGAAGAAGATGTTCAACCAAGATCCAAACAAAAGCTTTCACGAGTTCGAGCAAGAATTGCTAAAGACCATTGATAACCCACAAGTATAGGGCATCGCAACAGTTTTCGAGGGTAGAGTATTCAACCCAAATTTATTGATTCGACACAAGGGGAGCCAAAGAATATTCTCAAGTATTAGCAGTTGAGTTGTCAATTCAACCACACCTAGAAACTTAATATCTGCAGCAAAGTGTTTAGTAGCAAAGTAATATGATAGTGGTGATAACGGTAGTAAAAGTAATATTTTTGGTATTTTGTAGTGATGATAGCAATTGCAACGGGAAAGTAAATAAGCGAAGAACAATATAAGGAAAGCTCGTAGGCAATGGATCAGTGATGGAGAATTATGCCGGATGCGGTTCATCATGTAACAGTCATAACCTAGGGTGACACAGAACTAGCTCCAGTTCATTGATATAATGTAGGCATGTATTCCGAACATAGTCATACGTGCTTATGGAAAAGAACTTGCATGACATCTTTTGTCCTACCCTCCCGTGGCAGCGGGGTCCTTACAGAAACTAAGGGATATTAAGGTCTCCTTTTAATAGAGAACCGGAACAAAGCATTAACACATAGTGAATACATGAACTCCTCAAACTACGGTCATCACCGGTAAGTATCCCGATTATTGTCACTTCGGGGTTAACAGATCATAACACATAATAGGTGACTATAGACTTGCAAGATAGGATCAAGAACACTCATATATTGATGAAAACATAATAGGTTCAGATCTGAAATCATGGCACTCGGGCCCTAGTGACAAGCATTAAGCATAGCAAAGTCATAACAACATCAATCTCAGAACATAGTGGACACTAGGGATCAAACCCTAACAAAACTAACTCGATTACATGATAGATCCCATCCAACCCATCACCGTCCAGCAAGCCTATGATGGGATTACTCACGCACGGCGGTGAGCATCATGAAATTGGTGATGGAGGATGGTTCATGATGACGATGGCGATGGATTCCCCTCTTTGGAGCCCCGAACGGACTCCAGATTAGCCCTCCCGAGAGGTTTTAGGGCTTGGCGGTGGCTCCGTATCGTAAAACGCGATGATTTCTTCTTCCTGATTTTTTTCTCATCGAAACTCAATATATGGAGGTGGAGTTGGAGTCGGAGAGGCAACAGGGGGCCCACGAGGTAGGGGGCGCGCCCCCACCCTCGTGGAGAGATGGTGGGCCCCCTAGCCTTCATCTTTGGCAGGTATTTTTCTTATTTTCTGAAAAGTGTCTCCGTGAAGTTTCAGGTCATTCCGAGAACGTTTGCTCCTGCACATAAATAACACCATGGTAATTCTGCTGAAAACAGTGTCAGTCCGGGTTAGTTCCATTCAAATCATGGAAGTTAGAGTCCAAAACAAGGGCAAAAGTGTTTGGAAAAGTAGATACGTTGGAGATGTATCAACTCCCCCAAGCTTAAACCTTTGCTTGTCCTCAAGAAATTCAGTTGACAAACTGAAAGTGATAAAGAAAAACTTTTACAAACTCGGTTTGCTCTTGTTGTTGTAAATATGTAAAGCCAGCATTCAAGTTTTCAGCAAAGATTATAACTAACCACATTCGCAATAACGCATAGGTCTCAAGTTTGCTCATATCAATAGCATAATCAACTAGCGAGCCATAATAATAAAACTCGGATGACAACACTTTCTCAAAACAATCACAATATGATATAACAGGATGGTATCTCGCTAGCCCTTTCTGAGACCGCAAAACATAAATGCAGAGCACCTTTAAAGACCAAGGACTGACTAGACATTGTAATTCATGTTAAAAGAGATCCAGTCAAGTCATACTCAATGTAAACTAACAGTAATGAATGCAAATGACAGCGGTGCTCTCCAACTGGTGCTTTTTAATAAGAGGATGATGACTCAGCATAAAAGTAAATAGATAGGCCCTTCGCAAAGGGAAGCAGGGATTGGTAGAGGTGCGAGAGCTCGGTTTTGAAACAAAGGTGAATAATATTTTGAGCAGTATACTTTCATTGTCAACATAACAACCAAGAGATGGCGATATCTTCCATGCTACACACATTATAGGCGGTTCCCAAACAGAATGGTAAAGTTTATACTCCCCCTTCCACCACAAGCATAAATCCAGGCTTGCTTGAAACAACGAGTGCCTCCAACTAACAAGAGTCCCAGGGGGAGTTATGTTTGCAATTATTTTGATTTAGTTTGCATAAAGCATGGGACTGGGCATCCCGGTGACCAGCCATTTATCTCGTGAGTGAGGAGCCGAGTCCACTCCTCTTGAGAATAACCCGCCTAACATGGAAGATACAGGCAACCCTAGTTGATACATGAGCTATTCGAGCATACAAAACAGGATATTTATTTGAAGGTTTAGAGTTTGGCACATACAAATTTACTTGGAATGGCAGGTAGATACCATATATAGGTAGGTATAGTGGACTCATGTGGAATAGCTTTGGGGTTTAAGGGATTTGGATGCACAAGCAGTATTCCCGCTTAGTACAGGTGAAGGCTAGCAAAAGACTGGGAAGCGACCAGCTAGAGAGCGACAACAGTAATGAACATGCATTAAAATTAATCAACACTGAATGCAAGCATGAGTAGGATATAATCCACCATGAACATAAATATCGTGAAGGCTATGTTGATTTTGTTTCAACTACATGCGTGAACATGCACCAAGTCAAGTCACTTAAATCATTCAGAGGAGGATACCACCCTATCATACCACATCATAACCATTTTAATAGCATGTTGGCACGCAAGGTAAACCATTATAACTCATAGCTAATCAAGCATGGCACAAGAAACTATGATCTCTAGTTGTCATTGCAAACATGTTTATTCATAATAGGCTGAATCAGGAATGATGAACTAATCATATTTTACAAAAATAAAAGAGGTCGAGTTCATACCAGCTTTGCTCATCTCAGTCAGTCCATCATATATCATCATAATTGCCTTTCACTTGCAAGACCGAACAATGTGAATAATAATAGTGCACGTGCATTGGACTAAGCTGGAATCTGCAGGCATTCAATAAACAGGAGAAGACAAGGCAATATGGGCTCTTTTGTCAGATCAACAATAATGCATATAAGAGCCACTTCAACAATTTAATTATGGTCTTCTCCTATCGACCCCCAAAGAAAAGAAAATAAATAAAACTATTTACACGGGAAAGCTCCCAACAAGAAAAAGAAGAACAGGAAATCTTTTTTGGGTTTTCTTTTTAATTACTACTACAAGCATGGAAAGTAAACTGATTAAAAGCTACAACTATTTTTTTTCTTAAGGTTTATTAAACACACAAGAAGAAAGCATAAAAAGGAAAATAAGCTAGCATGGATGATACAATGAAAAAGTATGAGCACCGACATCTAGCAATGAGTGTGTGAGCATAAATGTAATGTCGGTGAGAAAAACATACTCCCCCAAGCTTAGGCTTTTGGCCTAAGTTGGTCTATGGCCACGGCTGGCCTGGCGGGTATCCATAATAATAGTTGGGGTCGTACTATGATGCAGAAGAGGAAGGCTCCGATTGCCACTGGTTGACAATCATCTCCGGATCCCACTGGTAATTAGACTGTCGTGAAGTATCAAATTGTGGTTCCGGCTCTGGCTCCTCGGCTGGTGGAGGGTTCCGGTAGGCGTGGATAGCCGTCAACGGAACAAGGTACGTGCCCACAGTCAAATCAAACAAAGAAGGAGCAGGCAAGGTAATAGTCTCAGGATGATGTTTATTAATGAACAATTGATATTTAAGCTGTCCTTCCCTATTCTTAACAATAAAATCATGTGCTACCATACTTTTATAATCTAGATAAACACGAGGCCGCACTTTTTCTTCCTTCTCAGCATGCCTAATAGGTATGTTAAAATGTGCAGCTAGGCATGTAGCATAGATGCCTCCAAAGATGGGGCCCTTGGTACGGTTCAGACTTAATCGTTTGGCAATAATGCCGCCCATACTGAAAGAGTTATCACTGTATAAACCATGGTGCAAAATAATAATATCAGGGATACTCAGGTTTCCATAGTTTCCGCGACCAATTAAGCAACGACTAGCAAATAATGCAAAATAACGTAAAACAGGAAAGTGAATGCTAGTGATTCGTGCATCGGAAACCTTCCTTGTTTCCCCTACAGTGATAGTGTCAATAAATCCCTCCACATCATCACGATGTGGTTCTTCTGTATTGCCCTCAAAAGGGACTAAACAAATCCGGCAGAAATCATAAAGTGACATCTCCTTATGCTCATCATATAAATGAAACTCCACCGTAGGTGGTGAGTTCCTAGAATGAAAATGAAAGTTTTGCACAAAGGTATTTGTGAGCAAGAGATATTGATCGCATTGGTCGTGGAGGAACACGGTAAGGCCTGTAGTCTGAGCCAATTCATGAAAATCTTCATAAATCCCGGCTGCTCTTAAGAAATCCTCGGAAGGCCATTCACACGCCCGAACCTCCGCGGTGCGAGGCAGATTATACTTAGGCTTTGGTGCCTTTTCCTTCGAGTTTTGGCTCGATGAGCCCCTCAAAAGTCTCCTCGTCATTTTCTGAAAAATTCTGAAATTTTTAGTAACTTCAAAATAAAAGTAAACCAAACTCAATAATATTGATAGTAACTAATCCTACAAGTGCCTAGGGCCTATATCATGCATCAAAACTACTTGGAACCATATAAATTTGACATGCAAGCTCAAGAACAGGGTCACCTAAGCAGCAAAAATTTGCAATGAATAAAGCACTAGAACAAAAACTAATTGGACCAATGGAGGAGTCACATACCAAGGAACAATCTCCCCAAGCAGTTTTGTGAGAGGTGCTTTGAGCAAGGAGATCGAAAATGGCAGCAAAATGAGCTTGGACTTGGGTTTGAGCTGGTTATTCATGTTTGGGGGAGGAAGATGAAGTGTATGGGTGAAAGGATAAGTGGAGGAGGGCCACCGTGGGCCCACGAGGCAGGGGGGCGTGCCCTCCACCCTCGTGGCAAGGTGGTTGGCCCCCTGGTGTGTTCTTTGTTCCATAAATCCTCAAATATTGTAGAAAAAATCATATTTAATTTTCAGGGCATTTGGAGAACTTTTATTTTCGAGGTATTTTTATATTGCATGGATAATCAGATAATAGACAGACAAATGATTATTTAATTTAATTTAATTTAAATAACAGAAAGTAAAAGTGGGATAAAGGAAGTTGTGCCTTCTAGTTTCATCCATCTCATGATCATCAAAAGGAATCCACTAACAAGGTTGATCAAGTCTTGTTAACGAACTCATTCCGAATAACATGGAACCGGAGAAATTTCGAATAACACTATGTTACCTCAACGGGGATATGCACATCCCCAATAATAAGAATATCATATTTCTTCTTGACAGTAGGAAGAGGAAATTCAGAACCTCCAAATATAATCAATGGAATTTTTCCAATAGAGTTGATACTATGAACTTGAGGTTGTTTCCTCAGAAAGTGTACCGTATGCTCATTACCATTAACATGAAAAGTGACATTGCCTTTAGTGCAATCAATAACAGCCTCTGCAATATTCAAAAAGGGTCTTCCAAGAATAATAGACATACTATCGTCCTCAGGAATGTCAAGAATAACAAAGTCCGTTAAAATAGTAACGTTTGCAACTACAACAGGCACATCCTCACAAATACCGACAGGTATAGCAGTTGATTTATCAGCCATTTGCAAAGATATTTTAGTGGGTGTCAACTTATTCAAATCAAGTCTACGATATAAAGAGAGAGGCATAACACTAACACCGGCTCCAAGATCACATAAAGCAGTTTTAACATAGTTTCTTTTAATAGAGCATGGTATAGTGGGTACTCCTGGATCTCCAAGTTTCTTTGTCATTCCACCCTTAAAAGTGTAATTAGCAAGCATGGTGGAAATTTCAGCTTCCGATATCTTTCTTTTATTTGTAATGATATCTTTCATGTACTTAGCATAAGGATTGGTTTTGAGCATATCAGTTAATCGCATACGCAAAAAGATAGGTCTAATCATTTCAGCAAAGCGCTCAAAATCCTCATCATCCTTTTTCTTGGATGGTTTGGGAGGAAAAGGCATGGGTTTCTGAACCCAAGGCTCTCTTTCTTTACCATGTTTCCTAGCAACAAAGTCTTTTTTATCATAACGTTGATTCTTCGATTGTGGGTTATCAAGATCAACAGCAGGTTCAATTTCTATATCATTATCATTACTAGGTGGAGCATCATTATGAACATTATTATTAGCATTATCACTAGTTTTAGGTTCATTACCAGGTTGTGTTTCAGCATCAGAAATAGAAATATCATTTGGATTCTTAGGTGTTTCAACAATAGGATCACTAGAAGCATGCAAAGTCCTATCATTTTTCTTTTTCTTCTTTTTAGACGAACTAGGTGCATCTATATTATTTCTCTGAGAATCTTGCTCAATTCTCTTAGGGTGGCCTTCAGGATACAATGGTTCCTGAGTCATTCTACCACCTCTAGTCATAACTGTAACAGCATTATCATTATTCTTATTATTCAATTCATTGAGCAAATCATTTTGAGCTTTAAGTACTTGTTCTACTTGAGTGGTAACCATAGAAGCATGTTTACTAATAAGTTTAAGTTCACTTTTGGCATTAGCCATATAATCACCCAAGTGTCCAAGCATATTTGAATTGTATTTTAATTGTCTACCAAAATAAGCATTAAAATCTTCTTGCTTAGCCATAAATTTATCAAACTCATCTAAGCATGGGCTAGCAATTTTAGTAAATGGGATTACAGCTTTATCATATCTATAGAGAGGATTTACCTTTACTACCCGTGTCGGGTTATCAAGACCATGAGTTTCTTCAATAGGTAAAGGATTTGGATTATACGTTTCTTCAATAGGCGGTAAATTAAGACCATGTATTTCTTCAACAGGAGGTAGATTCTTAACATCTTCAGCTTTAATACCTTTTTCTTTCATAGATTTCTTTGCCTCTTGCATATCTTCAGGACTGAGAAATAGAATACCCCCCTTTTTCGGAGTTAATTTAGGGATAGGCTCAGGAATTGGCTCCGGAAGTGTCCAATTATTTTCATTTGTCAACATATTATTCAATAGAATTTCAGCTTCATCCGGTGTTCTTTCCCTGAAAACAGAACCAGCACAACTATCCAGGTAATCTCTGGAGGCATCGGTTAGTCCATTATAAAAGATATCAAGTATTTCATTTTTCTTAAGAGGATGATCAGGCAAAGCATTAAGTAATTGGAGAAGCCTTCCCCAAGCTTGTGGGAGACTCTCTTCTTCAATTTTCACAAAATTATATATATCCCTTAAAGCAGCTTGTTTCTTATGAGCAGGGAAATATTTAGCAGAGAAGTAATAAATCATATCCTGGGGTCTACGCACACAACCAGGATCAAGAGAATTAAACCATATCTTAGCATCACCCTTTAATGAGAACAGAAATATTTTAAGGATATAAAAGTAGCGAGTTCTCTCATCTTTAGTGAACAGGGTAGCTATATCATTCAATTTAGTAAGATGTGCCACAATAGTTTCAGATTCATAACCATGAAAAGGATCAGATTCAACCAAAGTAATTATATCAGGATCAACAAAGAATTCATAATCCTTATCAGTAACAAAGATAGGTGAAGTAGCAAAAGCAGGGCCAGGTTTCATTCTAGCATTTAGAGATTGCTTACTCCATTTAGCTAATAATCTTTTAAGTTCAGTTCTATTTCTGCGAGCTAAAATAGCTAAAGAAGCATCTTGATCAAAAACATAACCCTTAGGAATGGAAAGTGGTTCTTCATCATCACTTTCATCAGTATCATCAGATTCAATATTTTCAATTTCTCTAGCCCTAGCAAGTTGTTCATCAAGAAAAGCACTAAGTGGCACAGTAGTATCAGGCATAGAGGTAGTTTCATCATAACTATCATGCATAGCAGAAGTGGCATCATCAGTAACATGCGACATATCAGAACGAATAGTAGAAGCAGGTGTAGGTGTCGCAAGCTTACTCAAAACAGAAGGTGAATCAAGTGCAGAGCTAGATGGTAGTTCCTTACCTCCCCTCGTAGTTGAGGGATAGATCTTGGTTTTTGGATCTCTCAAGTTCTTCATAATGATAAGCAGATATATATCGCAAGTGACTCAAAGAATAGAGCTATGCTCCCCGGCAACAGCGCTAGAAAATAGTCTTAATAACCCACAAGTATAGGGGATCGCAACAGTTTTCGAGGGTAGAGTATTCAACCCAAATTTATTGATTCGACACAAGGGGAGCCAAAGAATATTCTCAAGTATTAGCAGCTGAGTTGTCAATTCAACCACACCTGGAAACTTAATATCTGCAGCAAAGTGTTTAGTAGCAAAGTAATATGATAGTGGTGATAACGGTAGCAAAAGGTAATAGTAGTAAAAGTAATAGTTTTGGTATTTTGTAGTGATGATAGCAATTGCAACGGGAAAGTAAATAAGCGAAGAACATTATATGGAAAGCTCGTAGGCAATGGATCAGTGATGGAGAATTATGCCGGATGTGGTTCATCATGTAACAGTCATAACCTAGGGTGACATAGAACTAGCTCCAGTTCATTGATATAATGTAGGCATGTATTCCGAACATAGTCATACATGCTTATGGAAAAGAACTTGCATGCCATCTTTTGTCCTACCCTCCCGTGGTAGCGGGGTCCTTACGGAAACTAAGGGATATTAAGGTCTCCTTTTAATAGAGAACCGGAACAAAGCATTAACACATAGTGAATACATGAACTCCTCAAACTACGGTCATCACCGGTAAGTATCCCGATTATTGTCACTTTGGGGTTAACGGATCATAACACATAATAGGTGACTATAGACTTGCAATATAGGATCAAGAACACTCATATATTGATGAAAACATAATAGGTTCAGATCTGAAATCATGGCACTCGGGCCCTAGTGACAAGCATTAAGCATAGCAAAGTCATAGCAACATCAATCTCAGAACATAGTGGACACTAGGGATCAAACTCTAACAAAACTAACTCGATTACATGATATATCCCATCCAACCCATCACCGTCCAGCAAGTCTACGATGGAATTACTCACGCACGGCGGTGAGCATCATGAAATTGGTGATGGAGGATGGTTGATGATGACGATGGCGACGGATTCCCCTCTCTGGAGCCCCGAACGGACTCCAGATCAGCCCTCCCGAGAGGTTTTAGGGCTTGGTGGCGGCTCCGTGTCGTAAAACGCGACGATTTCTTCTCCCTGATTTTTTTCTCATCGAAACTCAATATATGGAGGTGGAGTTGGAGTCGGAGAGGCAACAGGGGGCCCACGAGGTAGGGGGCGCGCCCCCACCCTCGTGGAGAGCGGTGCCCCCCCCTGGCCTTCATCTTTGGCAGGTATTTTTCTTATTTTCTGAAAAGTGTCTCCGTGAAGTTTTAGGTCATTCCGAGAACATTTGCTCCTGCACATAAATAACACCATGGTAATTCTGCTGAAAACAGCGTCAGTCCGGGTTAGTTCCATTCAAATAATGCAAGTTAGAGTCCAAAACAAGGGCAAAAGTGTTTGGAAAAGTAGATACATTGGAGACGTATCAACCATCCTGTCGAGCAAATCTACAATGATATCCAAACCGGGAGAATCACTCGCTCAAAAACTCGTTTAGCTAACTTTTGTGAACACTATTCATTCATCTCTAGCATTGAACCTATGAAGGTTGAAGAAGCTTTGGAAGATCCGGATTGGATAAATGCCATGCATGAAGAGCTACACAACTTTGAGAGAAATCAAGTTTGGACATTAGTTGAGAAGCCTGACAACAACCACAACATCATCGGTACCAAAGTGGTGTTTCACAACAAGCAAGATGAAGATGGACAAGTAGTTCACAACAAAGCACGTCTCGTCGCCCAAGGCTACACTCAAGTCGAAGGTATGGACTATGGTGAGACATATGCCCCCGTTGCTAGACTTGAGTCCATTCACATCTTACTTGCCTATGCTAATCATCATGATATCACCTTATACCAAATGGACATTAAAAGTGCTTTTCTGAATGGTGAAATAGAGGAGGAAGTTTATGTTAAGCAACCTCCCGGATTTGTCAATCCTAAGAAACCTAATCATGTTTACAAACTTCACAAAGCTCTTTATGGTCTTAAACAAGCTCCTAGAGCATGGTATAAATGCTTGACCAAGTTCCTTATTGAAAAAAGGCTTTGAAATTGGAAAAATAGATTCTACTCTTTTTACTAAAAGGGTTAATGGAGAACTATTTGTGTGCCAAATCTATGTCGATGATATTATATTTGGATCAACTAACCCTCATTTTAGTGAAAAGTTTGGAAAGCTAATGTCGGAGAAGTTTGAGATGTCGATGATGAGTGAACTCAAATTCTTTCTTGGTTTGCAAATCAAGCAAACTAAGGAAGGTACCTTTGTCTCTCAAACGAAGTACACCAAGGACTTATTCAAGAAGTTCAATATGCAAGAATGCAAAGGTATGACTACACCCATGCCTACCAGTGGACATCTTGATTTAACCAAAGGTGGTGAACCGGTTGATCAAAAGGTTTATCGCTCTATGATTGGTTCATTGTTATATCTATGTGCTTCACGTCCCAATATTATGCTAAGTGTGTGCATGTGTGCACGATATCAAGCCGCTCCTAAAGAATGTCATCTTAAGGCCGTGAAAAGGATAGTGAGATACTTAATCCATACACCAATTTTTGGCATTTGGTATCCAAAGAGGGCCTCCTTTGATCTTGTTGGCTACTCCGACTCGGACTATGTTGGTGACAAGGTTGATAGAAAGTCCACTTCGGGTACTTGTCAATTTCTTGGTAGATCTCTTGTATCTTGGTCTTCCAAGAAACAAAACTCGGTATCCTTATCCACCGCCGAAGCGGAATACATTGCCGCTGGATCATGTTGTACTCAATTACTTTGGATGACCCAAACTCTTAAATATTATGGGATATATTTGAAACATGGTCCATTACTTTGTGACAATGAAAGTGCTATTAAGATTGCTCACAATCCCGTGCAACATTCTCGAACTAAGCATATTGAAGTTCGTCATCATTTCATTCAAGATCATGTTGCCAAAGGGGACATTAATCTTAAGCATGTTCGCACCGAAAAGCAGTTAGCTGGTATATTCACAAAACCACTTGATGAGAAAGTGTTTTGCAGGTTAAGAGGTGAATTGAACATCATTGATGCTTCAAACTTGGAGTAGGAACTCCATTTGATACATGCAAGGCGTGAGCCTATGACTAATCCTTGATATTTCTCTTATGTTGACTATCTTATGTCTTGGATATATTTGCACCTTGCATGTTATCTAACCCGTGTAGGTACTTGGATGAATCTAAATCTATGAAATTGCAACTCACTCACATCTTGAGCAATTTCTATATCACCAAGTCTCTACACAATGGTGGATGAAGACAAGGAAGCACGCAACCATTCAAACATATCCTTTGACAAACTTTATGTTGAGTTTCATGATTGTCATTTTGGATACACAAGTGCTCTTCCTTGCAAGAACTAACCCATGTAGGTAGATGAACTCAAACTCCAAGTGGTGCTCCCAACTCTTGATGAGCTACATCAACCTTGAGCAACCCACACAAGTTCAACTACATGATCATGATCAACGCCACCACCCAAGGTATGTTATTCCATCTTAGAGAAGCTTCACTCCAAGTCATGATTCAACGCAACTCGACAAGATGTGAATACATCAAAAAGCTTAAATGAAAAATGGTAACCCCATTTTGAGCTTAAACGATGAGTATGACCTATGATCAAGTGATCTCACTTGACTCCTAAGTCAATATACTCTAACATAGGTGACTTTGTCGCCGACCAATTCTAGATGAGGTTCTCTTGTGTTCTTTTTGTGCTCTTGCATTTGTCTGATGCAGATTTGTTTCCAACTTCATCTAGACTTCTTTTTAGTTTATTTTATTTTCTGTTCGGCATTCCTTGTATCAAATTCATTGCAAATATTTCAGTTAATTCCTTGCAAATCCTTGTGAGATCTTACTTGTCTAGTGAGCTGAGGTGACAAGTGTTTTCTCTATGTTGAACTCGGTCTCACCGGTCTGATGCTTTCGGTCCAACCGAATGCTCTCGGTACAACCGAACCATACAACTCGGTGTCACCGATTTCACTACAGGAAAGACATCTTGCCACTTGTTTCTGCATTCTTTTTGATCCAGCTCCACTCAATGAATCTTGTCCTCGACCAGCATCCCATTCAACTTGCTGCTTTGTTCTGTGACTCAAGGACCAAACCCATCATGACAAAATCCAGAAGAACCCTTCTTGGAAATTGATGTCAAAGGGGGAGAGAGAGATCACATCAAAGCTTAATCATATCTATAGGGGGAGAGAATACTCAAGGGAAGAAAGAGTAATCATCAAGGACCCCAGATGCTTGGCGTTCAAGAGAGAAGTCACATGTCTTCAAGAGGGGAAAGACATGTTCATATTTGCTCGTTTGCATTAGCTCTGTTTATTTCCTTTGAGCTCTGACTTTGCTCTGATTTTCTGTTCCCTATCTTCTCCCAGTATCCCATGCTAGATTCAGGGGGAGCAAGACATCTAAGGGGAGGAAATCCTTGAATTTATTGCACATCTTTACCTTTGGGGACATGTCTATATCCAGTGTGGTACTTAGTACTCACTCTACATGTCATCCCAGTCTTGGTACTCTTGTGGTTTCTTTTGTTTGCTCTGGCCAGTAGGTGTCTCTGTGTTATCTAACCTTGTTTACGCAGGTTCATTCCATCCTAAGCCAACTCAAGACCACAAGGTAAGTATATGCATCACAGTCATGTGTATGAGAAATTCTTGATGATGTACATACTGTTTGCAAGAAGGTCTCATGAGCATGAAGGTACATTTCTCATATTCACATCATTTGCTCTGATGCACATAGCCAAGATACATGTAACACATTGCTTACTCTGTCATGTTTATGCATTCACACGCTTCTATATTCCATATTCACATGATTGCATACATGTAGGGGGAGCCTATGCATGTTACATGTCTTTCCAAAGCTTTACTTACTATTCTCTATATATTTATCTAAAGCTTTGATGTATGTTGTCATCAATTACCAAAAAGGGGGAGATTGAAAGCACAAGTGCTCCCTAGGTGGTTTTGGTAATTAATGTCAACATATCTCTTGTTGGACTAACACTTTTACCTAGTATGTTTCAGATAAGTTCAACAATAAAGTGGCATGGACTAGAGGATTGCAATAGAGGTTAATCATAAGTGGGATGCTTGTCCAAGTAAGGACAGTACCCAAGCACCGATCCACCCACATACCAAATTATCAAAGTACCAAACGCGAATCATATGAGCGTGATGAAAACTAGCTTGACGATATTCCCATGTGTCCTCGGGAGCGCTTTTCTCTATATAAGAGTTTGTCCAGGCTTGTCCTTTGCTACAAAAAGGATTGGGCCACCTTGCTGCACTTTATTTACTTTTGTTACTTGTTGCTCGTTACAAATTATCCTATCACAAAACTATCTGCTACTACTTATTTCAGTACTTGCAGAGAATACCTTGCTGGAAACCGCTTATCATTTCCTTCTGCTCCTCGTTGGGTTCGACACTCTTACTTATCGAAAGGACTACGATAGATCCCCTATACTTGTGGGTCATCAAGACTCTTTCCTGGCGCCGTTGCCGGGGAGTGAAGCGCCTTTGGTAGGTGGAATTTGGTAAGGAAAAATTTATATAGTGTGCTGAAATTTACTGTCACTTGTTACAATGGAAAGTAATCCTCTAAGGGGCTTGTTCGGGGTATCTTCACCCCGACCATGTAGCGACCAGACCTCAAACAGTCTGATCTCTGTGCTCCGGTGTCATCCCTGGATCAGTAATGCTGACACCACACAGTACTCGGAGGATTTATAACAGTAGCAATCACACACTTATTACATCGAGTGTCTCATAAGAGAACTTATTACAATAAATATGGCTTAAGGCCATCTAATAACAATAACAGCGGAAGGCTTGGAAGATAAGTGAGTCCATCAACTCCAACGGCATCACTGAGTATAGAACCATGACCTAAAAACTCCTTAATCATCGTCTGAAAAGTCTGCAACATTAACGTTGCAGCCCGAAAACGGGTCAGCACATGGAATATCCTGGCAAGGTAACACATAGAGAGTAATGGAATGAAACAGCTATACTATATGCATATTTGGCTGGTGGAAAGCTCTATGGTTACAATTTTGCATAAAGCCAATTTTTCCCTACTACAAAGGATTAAATTTATTTAACTATCATGGTGGTTGTTAAACATTGAGAATGGTTGACAGCATTCTCAATCCCAATTAAGCATCATCTTTAACATAACCCAACAAAATTAATTTAGAGTAACATGTTGAGATTCACATGAAAATCCAAGTACTAGATACTCAAGATGTCCATAACCGGGGACACGACTAATCATGATCAGTTTATTACACTCTGCAGAGGTTTGCGCACTTTTCCCCACAAGACTCGATCGCCTCCATTTGGTTTCTCGCACTACATGGTGTTTGAGAAGACGGATGACCGAGACATAGTCTTTCAGAAGCACTAGCACCTTACGATCGGGTAGACCATACCACCTACATCCCCTACATCTGCTAGTCTACCACTGTAAGAGTTCGCACAACTTAGTCAACTATGCTGGAGCCCATAATAGCTTGTGACTGCACACGGAAGTTTCTAGTATGAATAGTCTCATGATCCCTTTGAGCCTAGGTGGCAGTCCAAAAGAAAACAGGCAAGTCCTGGAATACCCAGGTGCCTCAATCCACCCGGATGTGTGTTTAAGTTGCCACCTTAGATAAGCCATTAATTAACAAACTCACATCTGTCATGGATATCACTCACCCCAATCCACGTCTACTAGCATAGCATGGCATAATAAGCAAACGTAGAAGTAACTCCCAAAGGTTTGATAATAAACAGGTAATAGGTACTACCTCAACTACTTCCCATCCCACAATTTAATTAGATCCTAATCATGCAATGTGTGAGGATTGATCTAATGCAATAAAACTGGGTAGTAGGAAAGGTATGATCAAAGTGTTACTTGCCTTGCTGATGATCCACGAAACCTAACGATTCGAAGTAACAGGCGGCGCACTCCGGGTATTCTATCGCAGACAAACAACCAAGCACGCAATAAGTACTCATCTAATGCACAAGTAAAACTCAAATAAGAGATCTAACCAAAAGGTTCAACCTAAGAACTCCGGTTGGCAAAAAGAAACAAATCGAACGAAGCAACGAAAGTCAAACGGCGAAAGAAAATAACTTCGTTCTAGTAATCTGGATCTAGGGAAAATTTTACAGTAGCAAAATCTTTTTTAAGTTGGTTAAACGGATAGAGGGTTTCGAGATGAAACTCTAGGCGCTTGAATCGCCTGATTCCGATAAACGAGCGAAAAGTTATACTAAAACGAAAATCGGATCAGGAATCGCGATCAGAAAAATCGCGGATTTAATCCGAGAAAAAGAAAAACGACGAACGCTCACTAGAACGAAAGAACGGATGAACGCTCGCTATTTAAATAAACCGGAAAAACTGATCTATTTAAAAAAACGAATCTAAAAAAACCGTCGAAAAAACCGACGAAAAACCTATCTATTTTTTTAAAAAAACCGATGGCACGGAAGTCGAGGCGGCGGCGAACCTCGGCGGCGGCGGCGGCGCGTGGGCGGGGCGGCTCGGGCTAGGGTTTGCCCCGGGTGGGCTGCCCCGGCTTTTAAAGCCTGCCGGGCCAGAGTCCCGGACGGACACGGCCCGGTTAGGTCGGTTCGCGTTTTTTTTATTCCGCTCGGAAGAAAATAAAAAGAAATACTAAACGGACTCCAAAAATTCTGAAATAAATTTTCACGGGCTTCTAAAATCAAGCCGCACAAGGTGAACATTTATTTGGGACCCAAATGCAATTTTGAAAAACGCACATTTTTCGTAAATTCAAATAAAACACCGAAAAACTCCGAGATAAAATGTTATTTGATTTTATTATTAAATCCTCAATATTTCTTTAGTTTGGGAAAGTCATTTTATTCCCTCTCTCATATTTTTGTAATAGAAATAATTGATGATAGAATAAATAAAATCAAATGATCCTATTCTCAAAATTTGAGAAAACTCAAATATGAAAATAACGAAATCCCCAACTCTCTCCGTGGGTCATTGAGTTGTGTAGAATTTCTAGGATCAACCAAAATGCAAAATAAAATATGATATGCATTGACGATCTAATGTATAACATACCAAATTTAAAATTTGGGATGTTACAAACCTACCCCCCTTAAGATGAATCTCGCCCTCGAGATTCAGGTTGGCTAGAAAATAGGTGAGGGTGGTCCTTGAGCAAATCTGATACCATCTTTGTAGTGACCAGACCTGAAACAGTCTGGTCTCTGTGCTCCGGTGTCATCCCTGGAGCAGTAATGCTGACACCACACAGTACTCGGAGGATTTATAACATAGTAGCAATCACACACTTATTACATCGAGTGTCTCATAAGAGAACTTATTACAATAAATATGGCTTAAGGCCATCTAATAACGATAATAGCGGAAGGCTTGGAATATAAGTGAGTCCATCAACTCCAACGGCATCACTGAGTATAGAACCACAACCTAAAAACTCCTTAATCATCGTCTGAAAAGTTCGCAACATTAACGTTGCAGCCCGAAAACGGGTCAGCACATGGAATATGCTGGCAAGGTAACACATAGAGAGTAATGGAATGAAACAGCTATACTATATGCATATTTGGCTGGTGGAAAGCTCTATGGTTATAGTTTTGCGTAAAGCCAATGTTTCCCTACTGCAAAGGAATAAATTTATTTAACTATCATGGTGGTTGTTAAACATTGAGAATGGTTGACAGCATTCTCAATCCCAATTAAGCATCATCTTTAACATAACCCAACAAAATTAATTTAGAGTAACATGTTGAGATTCACATGAAAATCCAAGTACTAGATACTCAAGATGTCCATAACCGGGGACATGGCTAATCATGATCATTTTATTACACTCTGCAGAGGTTTGCGCACTTTTCCTCACAAGACTCGATCGCCTCCATTTGGTTTCTCGCACTACATGGTGTTTGAGAAGACGGATGACCGAGACATAGTCTTTTAGAAGCGCTAGCACCTTACAATCGGGTAGACCGTACCACCTACATCCCCTACATCTGCTAGTCTACCACTGTAAGAGTTCGCACAACTTAGTCAACTATGCTAGAGCCCATAATAGCTTGTGGCTGCACATGGAAGTTTCTAGTATGAATAGTCTCATGATCCCTTTGAGCCTGGGTGGCAGTCCAAAAGAAAACATGCAAGTCCTGGAATACCCAGGTGCCTCAATCCACCCAGATGTGTGTTTAAGTTGCCACCTTAGATAAACCATTAATTAACAAACTCACATCTGTCATGGATATCACTCACCCAATCCACATCTACTAGCATAGCATGGCATAATAAGCAAACGTAGAAGTAACTCCCAAAGGTTTGATAATAAACAGGTAATAGGTACTACCTCAACTACTTCCCATCCCACAATTTAATTAGATCCTAATCATGCAATGTGTGAGGATTGATCTAATGCAATAAAACTGGGTAGTAGGAAAGGTATGATCAAAGTGTTACTTGCCTTGCTGATGATCCGCGAAACCTAACGATTCGAAGTAACAGGCGGCGCACTCCGGGTATTCTATCGCAGACAAACAACCAAGCACACAATAAGTACTCATCTAATGCACAAGTAAAACTCAAATAAGAGATCTAACCAGAAGGTTCAACTTAAGAACTCCGGTTGGCAAAAAGAAACAAATCGAACGAAGCAACGAAAGTCAAACGGCGAAAGAAAACAACTTCGTTCTAGTAATCTGGATCTAGGGCAAATTTTACAGTAGCAAAATCTTGTTTAAGTTGGTTAAACGGATAGAGGGTTTCGAGACGGAACTCTAGGCGCTTGAATTGCCTGATTTCGATAAACGAGCGAAAAGTTATACTAAAACGAAAATCGGATCAGGAATCGTGATCAGAAAAATCACGGATTTAATCCGAGAAAAAGAAAAATGACAAACGCTCGCTAGAACGAACGAACGGACGAACGCTCACTATTTAAATAAACCGGAAAAACCGATATATTTAAAAAACCGAATCTAAAAAAACCGTTGGAAAAACCGACGAAAAACCGATCTATTTTAAAAAAATCGATGGCACGGAAGTCGAGGCGGCGGCGAACCTCGGCGGCGGTGTCTGGTGGCGGCGGCGGCTGGCAGCGGCGGCGGCGCGTGGGCGGGGCGGCTCGGGCTAGGGTTTGCCCCGGGTGGGCTGCCCCGGCTTTTAAAGCCTGTCGGGCCAGAGTCCCGGACGAACACGGCCCGGTTAGGTCGGTTCGCATTTTTTTATTCCGCTCAGCAGAAAAATAAAAATAAATACTAAACAGACTCCAAAAATTCCGAAATAAATTTTCACAGGCTTCTAAAATCAAGTCGCACAAGGTGAACATTTATTTGGGACCTAAATGCAATTTTGAAAAACACACATTTTTCCTAAATTCAAATAAAACACCGAAAAACTCCGAGATAAAATCTTATTTGATTTTATTCTTAAATCCTCAATATTTATTTAGTTTGGGAAAGTCATTTTACTCCCTGTCTCATATTTTTGTAATAGAAATAATTGATGATAGAATAAATAAAATCAAATGATCCTATTCTCAAAATTTGAGAAAACTCAAATATGAAAATAACGAAATCCCCAACTCTCTCCGTGGGTCATTGAGTTGCGTAGAATTTCTAGGATCAACCAAAATGCAAAATAAAATATGATATGCATTGATGATCTAATGTATAACATTCCAAATTGAAAATTTGGGATGTTACAAACCTACCCCCCTTAAGATGAATCTCGCCCTCGAGATTCGGGTTGGCTAGAAAATAGGTGAGGGTGGTCCTTGAGCAAATCTTCCTCTCGTTCCCAGGTGGCTTCATCCTCTGTGTGGTGGCTCCACTGAACTTTGCAAAACTTGATAACCTTGCTGCGGGTAACTCGGCTGGCAAACTCGAGGATCTTAATTGGTTTGTCCTCGTAGGTCAAATCGTTATCCAACTGAATAGTTTCTAAAGGCACTGTGTCTCTCAAAGGTATGTCAGCCATCTCCGCGTGGCACTTCTTTAACTGAGAAACGTGGAACACATCATGAACTCCTGACAATCCTTAGGGTAATTCCAACTTGTAGGCCACTTCTCCCATACGTTCCAAAACTCGATATGGTCCTACAAATCGTGGCGTTAACTTCCCTTTAACTCCAAAACGCTTTGTTCCCCGAAGTGGAGATACTCGAAGATAAGCTCTATCTCCGACTTCGTAAACTGTCTCCTTGTGTTTAGAATCTGCATAACTCTTCTGTCTGGACTGGGCTACCTTGAGCCTATCGCGAATCAATTTCACCTTCCGTTCAGACTCCTTAATCAAGTCAGGTCCAAACAACTAGCGGTCTCCAACTTCGTCCCATGACAATGGTGTCCTGCACCTCCTTCCGTACAAGGCTTCGAAAGGGGCCATCTTTAAACTGGTTTGGTAACTGTTGTTGTAAGAGAACTCTGCATATGGCAAATTATCATCCCAACTAGTCCATAATCTAGCGCACAAGCTCTCAGCATATCCTCCAAAATCTGATTGACTCTCTCGGTCTATCCATCTGTCTGTGGATGAAAAGCTGTACTGAATTCTAGCCTGGTTCCCAAAGTTTCGTGCAACTGTTTCCAGAACTTTGAGGTAAAATGGGTTCCTCTATCTGATACGATACTCCTTGGAACTCCATGCAGACATACGATCCTGGTCATGTATATCTTTGCCAACTTAGCACTGGTATAGGTGGTCTTTTACTGGGATGAAATGAGCTACTTTCGTCAATCGATCGACTACAACCCAAATCGAGTCATAGCCTGAACGAGTCCTGGGTAATCCCGTGATAAAATCCATGCCTAGCTTATCCCACTTCCATTCGGGTATCGGCAATGGTGGTAACAATCCAGCTGGCTTCTGATGCTCTGCCTTTACTCTCTGACATACATCACAAACTGCTACATACTCCACAATATCCTTCTTCATTCCGGTCCACCAGAAAATATCCTTCAAATCCAAATACATCTTGGTATTTGTCACGACCGGTTTTCCAATAAAATATTTATTGAGAAACCAATCTTTTGAGTCCAGTGTGAGAAAAATTCTCCTTACTGGTAGACAAATTCTTGATACAATAAGCTAGTAGCATAAAATATATAACAGGGTCGAGCCACGGCAGCTCAACAAAATTAATACAAGCACGCCAATAATTATACATAATGGCGGACATGACACAATGGTGTGGAGGCATACTACTGACTCGAGGATAGGGCGGTGGTGGAAAAACACAGCGGGGAGTGGGATACATGACTCTAAAACTGGCATCTCATCGAGCGTCGAGGTGAGGCTCGATGAATTTATTTGGTAGCGGAAGCGGATATAATATAGTGACCAAATCCAGGGTCGCACGAGACTGACTGGGATTCCTCTAGGCGTCGGACTCGCTATCGAACTCTTCATCCATGAGATCGCCTTCGTCAGCATCTGGCCAAATCAACAAGCCAGTGAGTACTTTGAAAGTACTCGCAAGACAGTTCGGACGTAAGATATAACAAATGCATGCATGAGTGCGTCACGATTAATTCACCAATGTATATTCAAAAATTAGCATAACGAAGTAAGTAAAAAGGGAAACGGCGGTAGTCCGCCTGAAATCCCAACAAAACATAAATGAAAACCGATCGGGTGTCTGAAGCGACGCCTCGAAAGGTGAACAAATAAATAGAAGAGGGCTTTAAAAGAAATGCCACGGTCGGGCGTCTGAGCGACACCACATAAAGGGCTTTAAAAGAAATGCCACAGTCGGGCGTCTGAGCGACACCACATAAAGGGCTTTAAAAGAAATGCCACAGTCGGACGTCTGAGCGACATCACATAAAGGGCTTTAAAAGAAATGCCACAGTCGGACGTCTGAGCGACATCACAAAAAGGGCTTTAAAAGAAATGCCACAGTCGGACGTCTGAGCGACATCACAGAAAGGGCTTTAAAAGAAATGCCACAGTCGGACGTCTGAGCGACATCACATAAAGGGCTTTAAAAGAAATGCCACAGTCGGACGTCTGAGCGACATCACAAAAAGGGCTTTAAAAGAAATGCCACAGTCGAACGTCTGAGTGACATCACAGAAAGGGCTTTAAAAGAAATGCCACAGTCGGACGTCTGAGCGACATCACAGAAAGGGCTTTTATTCACAAGTAAATAATACTCATAATCAACATTCAATTCATGAAAATAAACGGGTTAGTCCATCCACAGGAATAATCATTTAACCGGACTTAGCACTCATGTGATTCACCGGAGTCTCTGTCATCAAAACTGGCACTTGTCAGGATAAGATGATACTGAACTTGGACATAGAATAGATGATTCAAGGAATATATGACTCTGCAGAGGTTGTATAAAAATTTCCCACAGCCAACGGATTTCCGTAGTCACGAAGGACTAGTTCCGTCTAGGGTATTTCGGAAGAAAACACAGCTAACCAGTACACACCCATCCTACCTCTCGATGCTAGGAATCACCCTAGACATCGTCCAAGAAAAACTTTTGAGACGGGGAGATCACAATCTCGAATAGCATGGGATCAAATTTATATACGCGCGCTCTAAGGGGTGCCCCCCTCTCGGTCCCAACCGGAAACACCCATGCCCCCTGACCGGATGACTGGCTTTAATCCAGGGCCATGGAACCATCATCACGGCCTCTCCTTTTGGTGTGTACCAGGAAAGCGGTTTGCAACTTACTAAGCCATATTCCTTGCGGTAAACATGTGGTAGTACAGGGAAGGAAATGGGAGGAACTGGACCGATACGGTTTGACACTGCAGTCACATAGTCTGGCATAAGACTGGCGTGCTACAACACTGCCATCTTACCCATCCTCATGCCAACACATGGCCATTCATATCCACATCCATACACTTATGGATCATCGAACTCACTTACCCCAACAGTGCATGGAAATAACGTTCATCGGTATGCTCATCAACATGCCATGAGACTAACTAAATGCAAAACATGCCAAGACACTCATCATATCAAAAGTTCAAACATGCTTGCCTGGTTCGGAGTAGTCGGAGCCTAGCTCGGTGAAGTTTGCGGTTCCGTCACCTCCTTCGGTATCTACGGTATAAAGAAAATATATGTGCTATCGTAAATACCACGAGGTGCACAAAAAGTATTCCAAAATTTTTTCAAATAAATATGATAAAAAACTAGACAAAAATCTGAAGAGAATAAAAAAAGAATCAATCAAAAATATTATTCTGTTTAAAAGTTATAAAGGTTTTTGTCCAGGGACTCATCTGTAATGAAACAGAAAGTTCCCAGGGGCTAGCTCATAAAAACAGAAAACGTTTCCGTATAGAATACGCCAGCCCATAGGGGAAAGCGCATTTTGCCCGAAGGCGCTTCCAGAAAACGATTCAATAGAGAGGGCAGAGAGGCTGACGGTGGGGTCCCACTCGTCAGGTTTAAACTTTCAAATGGGGGGGGACGAAGCTCGTCGGTGCCCGAGAGCCGCGGTGGTCGCCGGCGGCGATCCACGGTGAGGCAGGGAGATCGGAGGGTACCTCCGTGTTCAGGGCACCCTTCCGCGTCGGTTGGTGGTGGTGGTGGTCGCCGGCGAGTACCACGTCGGCGGCGAGCCTTGCTCCGGCGGACGGCGGCTCGGGTGATCGAGGGGCTCGTCGGAGAGAGCGGAGCGAATCGAGGTGGAGGCCGAGGCGGATCGGGGCAGCCGGAGCTAGGGGAGGAGACCTCCTCGAGGTCCTCCTGGTGGCCTGGCGGGGCGTTGGTGAGGTGTAGAGATGATGCGTGCACGAGGGTGAGCTCGGGGGCCCTTTATATAGGCGGTCCGAGGCGGTGGCCGTGAACGGGGGTCTCCGGTGAAGATTACGGCGGCGCAGAGCTCGGTCGGGGGTGCTTAGGGAGTTGGGCGCCATCACGAAGGTCCACTGGCTCCATTTAGGTGCTAACCCGGCTGGGATTTGATGCTTAGGGCGAGCTCGACAGAACGGGGCGGCGCGGGCCCGTCGGCGGCAGGAAGCACGTCCCGTGCTTGCCGGGCCACGGTGACGGTGCCACGGGCGTGCGCTGGCATGCATGGGCCACGCGTAGAGCCAGGGAGCAAAGGGCGGCGTGGAACGGCGTTGAGCCGCCGTTCTTGTTCCCTGTCGGCTGTAACGGGGTTTCGGCCGCCGCAAGACACGCCGGCGCGGGCGGCCAGGGGCGCCACCGACGCCGGGAAGACGCCAAGCGCGCGTGCGGGGGTGCTGGCCAGGGAGAAGAGGCCGCGCGCAACGCGCCAAGCGCACTGTGGACGGTGACCGATCACTGACGAAGAAACGGCGCGGCGTCTCTGAACTTTTCTGAATTTCTGAAAATGCAAAGGAACAGTGCAGCTCAGGTGTTCGACAGAATGTTTTTGGCCTCTGGGAATTTTTCCTTGAGCTGATTTTTGGTGTAGTGGCTTCTCATTGCTCAAGTAGGCTGCCTGAATTTTTGTGGAATTTTTGGAGAAGTGTAGATATGAATTTCACCAAATTTGGCAAATCTGGTCCAAACTTGCAGAGACTGAATTTTGAAAATTTTGAAAAGGGGAGGAGTGGATCAAGATGGTTCTGGGTTGTGGGTTCAAAGGACTATCCAGGAGAGTTGGTTTGAGGTCAAAACTCAAATGAAAAAGGGTACTTGCTTTCAAAATCTCTTAGGCTCCAAATAATTTTCAGAAATGATTTGAGGGGAAAATAATTAGAATAAAATCCAAAACTTGCTTGGATGAGTTGGGACAGAGAACTTAGGTTGATTACAAGGAGTAGGGGAGGTTTTGGAGAGGCTTTACCACATGGACAAAATACAAAGCCATGGGTGGTTAACAAGATATGAAAATCCCAAATTTTCATAGAGTTTCTTTTTAAAAGAAAAAGATTAAACTCCCAAGGAAATTTTGAGAGGAAACCAACAGAGAAGAAGTTTCAAAAGATCAAACACCATAGTTTTAAAAAATAAAAATCCTTGCCAAAGAAAAGGAAGTTTTATAGAGGAAGGTTTTCTGGAAAAGAAATTTTAAATGCCTTCTTTTAAAAAAAGAAATCCAACAAATTTTTTTGATGAAAACCAAATTAAAATTTTTGGAGTGTCACAACACCTACCCCCTTAGGAAAAATCTCGTCCCCGAGATTTCAGCTGATCCTTAAATAAGTGCGGATGCTCTGTCCGAAGAAAATCCTCCCTTTCCCAAGTTGCTTCACTTTCGGTGTGATTGCTCCACTGAACTCTGAAAAATTTGATGGTTTTCTGTCGGGTCCTCCTTTCAGACTCTTCTAATATTTTTACTGGGCGTTCCCGATAAGTGAGGTCTGGTTGCACGTCAATGTTCTCATGGGATACTTGCTTCTCTGGTTTGCTTACGCACTTCCTTAATTGAGAGACGTGGAACACGTTGTGAATGTCGGACAAGTCTTCGGGTAAGTCTAGCTGGTAGGCTACAGTGCCTCTTCGTGCCACTATGCAGAATGGTCCAATGAATCTTGGTGCTAACTTCCCTTTAATCTTGAACCGTTGTAGTCCCCTCATAGGTGATACTCGTAGGTACACAAATTCACCGGGTTTAAAATTTACCCCACGATGTTTCTGATCGTAATAGCTCTTCTATCGGCTTTGAGCGGTCTTGAGTCAGTCCCTGATTAGGTTGACCTTTTCCTCGGCTTCTTTAAGCATGTCTGGGCCGAAGATACGGCTGTCTCCGGTCTCTGACCAATTTAGCGGGGTACGACACCTCCGTCCGTATAGGGCTTCAAAAGGTGCCATTCGCAGGCTGGCCTGGCAGCTGTTGTTATATGCGAACTCGGCATATGGCAGACTTTCCTCCCAACTGGTTCCGTAGGTGAGGACACATGCTCTCAGCATGTCTTCTAAAATTTGGTTTACGCGTTCAGTCTGTCCATCAGTCTGGGGATGGTAGGCTGTACTGAAGGCCAATTGAGTTCCCAGAGCCTGCTGTAAATGATCCCAGAATTTCGAGACAAATTGAGTGCCTCGGTCTGATATTATAGTCTTCGGGACTCCATGTAGACAAACTATACGGGAGAGATAAATCCTGGCAAGCTTCTGAGTGTTGTAGGTTGCCTTCACTGGAATAAAATGTGCCACCTTGGTTAATCTATCGGTGATGACCCATATGGCATTATTCCCGTGTCCTGACCGAGGTAGTCCGACAATAAAATCCATCCCTATTTCATCCCATTTCCACTCAGGTATTTTGTTTGGTTGCAGTAGTCCGGCTGGTCTCTGATGTTCAGCTTTTATGCGTTGACAAGAATCGCAACATGCAACGAATGTGGCTATGTCCCTCTTCATACCGTGCCACCAAAATCTTTCCTGAATGTCCTTATACATTTTGGTTCCTCCAGGGTGGATTGAATATGGAGTGGTGTGTGCTTCAGCTAGGATTTGCTGTTTGAGGTCTTCTATGTTTGGCACACAGAGTCTGTCTTCGTACCGTAATATTCCATCATCGCCTATGATGAACTCCGAGGCCTTGCCCATACTCACCTTTCTTTTAATTCCTTCAATACTGGGGTGACCGGGATGAGCTTCTTTAATTCTCTCCACAAGGTCGGGCTTTATTTCCAAGTTTGATATGGTGCCCTCCGTGATCATTGACAAGTTGAGTTTGGCAAATTCTTGTTGGAATTCAGGCCTTAAGCTTTGCAGACTATTTTCGTCGGAGCTGGGGTTCCGACTAAGAGCATCGGCCACTACATTTGCTTTCCCTGGATGATAGTGGATACCAACATCATAATCCTTTACCAATTCCAACCAGCGTCGTTGCCGTAAGTTTAGTTCTGGCTGTGTGAAAATATATTTGAGACTTTTATGGTCCGTGTATATTTCACATCGATTCCCAAGTAAGAAATGCCTCCATTCCTTAAGTGCATGAATAACTGCTACCATTTCTAAGTCATGAGTGGGATAATTTTCCTCATGCTTGCGGAGTTGTCGTGAAGCGTATGCGACAACCTTGCCTTCTTGCATCAACACGCATCCGAGACCCTTTCTGGACGCGTCACAATACACTTCAAAGTTTTTGTGTATGTCTGGCACAATTAATACCGGTGCTGTGGTTAATTTCCGTTTTAACTCCTGGAAACTTTTTTCGCAGGCTTCTGTCCATTCAAACTTCTTGTCTTTCTTGAGTAACTGCGTCATTGGCTTGGCTAGGGTGGAGAATCCCTCAATAAATCTGCGGTAATATCCTGCCATTCCCAAGAAACTTCGTACGTCCGTTACGCTGGCTGGTGCCTTCCAGTCAAGTATGGCCCTGACTTTCTTCGGGTCCACTGCGATACCGTCTTGGGTCAGCACGTGGCCTAGAAAGCCTACTTGTCTTAGCCAAAATTCGCATTTGCTGAACTTGGCATACAATTGGTGTTTTCTGAGTTCTCCTAGCACAATCCTGAGATGTTCCGCGTGCTCTTCTGGTGTCTTGGAGTATACTGGAATATCGTCGATGAATACCACAACAAACTTGTCCATATACTTCATAAATACTTTGTTCATGAGGTGAACAAAATATGCAGGGGCATTAGTTAGCCCAAAAGGCATAACTGTGAACTCATATAGTCCATATCTGGAGGTGAAGGCTGTTTTGGGGATATCTTCTGTTCGTACTTTTAATTGATGATATCCTGACCTTAAGTCAATCTTTGAGAATACCTTGGCCTGAGCGAGCTGATCAAATAAATCATTTATTCGTGGCATCGGGTATTTGTTCTTGATTGTGACCATGTTAAGTGCTCGGTAGTCTATGCACAATCTTAGTGTTCCATCCTTCTTTTTGGCAAATAAAATTGGTGATCCCCAAGGTGAGGAGCTGGCTCGAATATATCCCTTGTCCAGTAATTCCTTTATTTGTTTCTTCAACTCAATCAATTCGGATGGTGCCATTCTGTATGGTTTCTTGTATATGGGGGTGGTTCCTGGTGCTAGCTCAATGCTGAATTCTATTTCTCGGTCCGGTGGCATGCCTGGTAGTTCTTCGGGAAATAGATCTGGAAATTCACATACCACTGGAACCTTGCTTAACTCAGAAACGTCCACCTTATTCAATCTTGGTTGCCGGTGTATTTTTCTTTCCTTGGCTGGTACTTTTATTATCTTCCCGTGGTGATGCGTGAGAATTACGGTCCGGTTGAAACAGACAATAAAACCCTTGTTGGTGGTTAACCAGTCCATCCCTAGGATGACATCCAGTCCTTTATTTTCCAACACAATAAGATTGGCGTAAAATTTCAATCCTTCGAACTCAATAACCACATTCTGACAGTAACTCTGAGTAACTTGCTGAATCCCAGGGGACTTGATGATCATGGATTTTTCCAAGGGAAACATCGAAAAATTATTTTGCAAAGCAAAACTTTTCGAAATGAATGAGTGAGAAGCTCCAGAATCAAACAAAACCGTTGCAGGTATTGTGTTGACAGGAAACGTACCGAGTACGATATCTGGAGCGTTTTGTGCTTCTTCTTTGGTCACGTGGTTTAGATGACCCTTCCTGTGGTTGTTGTTGGGGTTAAAATTGTTGCGCTTGGGCGCTGAATTATTTCCACCATTGTTTGGCTTCGGGGTCGAGTTCCTTGGCTTGGGGCACTGTTTGGCGTCGTGCCCTTCTTCTCCACAAGCGTAGCAAGTAATGCCTGGGCGATATGTGAACTCTTTGTCCCTTGCATGGAAATTCTTGATTGGGCGAGAGGTGTTTGTCGTAGGTTTGTGTGTCCCACCTTTCTGAAAATCTGTTCTGCTTCGGTGGTTGTGCGCAAGAGTAGTCTGGTCTCTTTTTCGCTTGCGTAAATCCTCCAAGCTACGTCTCTCATTTTCCAGAGTAATAGCTTTGTCCACTAGTGTCTTAAAATCTGGAAAAGTGTGAACGACCAGTTGGCATTTAAGCGCGGGTGCCAGACCGTCAAGGAATTTCTCCATCTTCTTGCTTTCAGTCATACGTTCTTCATTGGCGTAGCGGGACAATAGAGTAAATTGACCGTTGTATTCTGACACTGTCAGGTTCCTTTGTTTGAGGTCATCAAATTCCCTCTTCTTGATTTTCATAATACTCTTGGGAATGTGTGCACCGCGGAAACCTTCCTTGAAATCATCCCAGGTTATATCATTTTCGTTGGGGTGCATGTGCAGAAAATTCTCCCACCATGATGCAGCTGCTCCTGTAAGATAGTGCGGAGCATATAGTACTTTCTCGAGATCTGAACATTTTGCAATAATCAATTTTCTCTCCATATCTCGAAGCCAATCCTCGGCCTCAAGAGGTTTGTCAGTATGAGAAAATGTTTGGGGGTGTGTCTTCTGTAGCTCAGATAACTTGGAATGCTGCTGATACTGTCCATGGTGATTTCCCATGTTGATGACTTGGTTCATCATTTCCCGATGTTGTTGCTGACTCTGCTCATAAAGGCGGCACATTTGTGAAAGTGCCGATCCACTGCCCTGTTGGCTTGACTGTCCCTGAGTGAACTCGTTGCTTGGTTGTGTATCATAATTTTCCTCTGGTGGAGTTGGCATGGAGCGAGTCCAAGGATGAGACATTTTTCACTCTGGGGATATATTTTGTAAAATCCATAAGAAAAGCGAAAAGAGTCGCAAAGACGATTTCATAAATGCATAAGGCTGGCAAATAAAACTTTAAATAACCAAGCTTACTCAAGAAAAACAAATCGATTTGCGCACGGAGAAGGACTGCTCATTACATATCTTACACGCGGGCGGTAATTATACAATACGTCACTCAGGATATGCGTACATAATCCTGACATGTTATTTATGCTAGTGCACTTCTCCAGATCCTACATGATGCGCAAACAGGCTACTTCTCACAACCTATGTACATATAAGCATATCATACAAAGCAGTACATGCATGGCGGCTAAGCGTACTCAGGCGGAGATGTTGACGACCTCCTTTGCCCTGCCGAGGGTGAGGCGTAGCGAGGCTGGAGACTCGACTTCCTCCTCGCTAATAGGCTCCATACATGTAGTGTTGCGCTGAGTGGATGGAGCGGGTGCCAGGGGCGAAGCAACACGAACAGGAGTGGGCGCGCAGGGTGGTGCAGTGCGCGCTGGAGTGGGCGCAATAACTTGGTTGAACTCTTCGGCGGTAGGCAGGCGACGAGTAGGGGCATAAGATGCTGAGGACGAGACCCAAGTCAGTGGCGGTGCGGTGGGTAGGAGCTCCCTCCTGTTGGCAGCACAGCCATGAACTGAGTCCATGCGGGCAGCCACGAAGTCGTCCACCAGGTTGTCGAAGGCTGCCTCCAGGGCCCGGAGATACTCAATAAGCATCTCAAAAGCCTCATCTTGTTCTCCTCTGGGGCAGGAGAATGCGTAGTGACAGGTGTAAGGCACATGGCATGGAAGATAACGGTAACGACGAGTCTTCATTACGGGGAGGACATCCCTGAGACGAGCTATCACCTCGCGGGCTGCCATCTGCATAGCATGCTTCTCCGTAGGCATGGCTCTTCCCAAGAACCGGAAGCGGCGTAACTCACCACGCCCTCCCTTGAACCGCACCGCGACCTGGTGCATGGTCAGACTGTCGTTGACTCGGTGCTGGCAGAGTGTGAAGACTGGGCGCACAGATGGCCCCATCGCGACCTGAACGATGAAGGAAAGAAGCTTGACGAACCCATCGGGCACGTTGGCGAAGGTCTGAGACTCGCAGCTGTTGTCGGCCATCTACAAAAGTAGGCAAAAATTCTGCATGGTCAGATCATAAATTTATGCTGACTGACAGAAAATGACTACAATCAAGAAAATAAGAAAAAGGCTCAAACATGCCAATAACCAATTAGCGATCGCACCTAGTGGCTTCCTACAGTCAGCCTGGCTCTGGTACCAAGCTTGTCACAACCGGTTTTTCCAATAAAATATTTATTGAGAAACCAATCTTTTGAGTCCAGTGTGAGAAAAATTCTCCTTACCGGTAGACAAATTCTTGATACAATAAGCCAGTAGCATAAAATATATTACAGGGTCGAGCCACGGCAGCTCAACCAAATTAATACAAGCACGCCAATAATTATACATAATGGCGGACATGACACAGTGGTGTGGAGGCATACTACTGACTCGAGGATAGGGCGGTGGTGGAAAAACACAGCGGGGAGTGGGATACATGACTCTAAAACTGGCATCTCATCGAGCGTCGAGGTGAGGCTCGATGAATTTATTTGGTAGCGGAAGCGGATATAATACAGTGACCAAATCCAGGGTCGCACGAGACTGACTGGGATTCCTCTAGGCGTCGGACTCGCTATCGAACTCTTCATCCATGAGATCGCCTTCGTCAGCATCTGGCCAAATCAACAAGCCAGTGAGTACTTTGAAAGTACTCGCAAGACAGTTCGGACGTAAGATATAACAAATGCATGCATGAGTGCGTCACGATTAATTCACCAATGTATATTCAAAAATTAGCATAACGAAGTAAGTAAAAAGGGAAACGGCGGTAGTCCGCCTGAAATCCCAACAAAACATAAATGAAAACCGATCGGGTGTCTGAAGCGACGCCTCGAAAGGTGAACAAATAAATAGAAGAGGGCTTTAAAAGAAATGCCACAGTCGGGCGTCTGAGCGACACCACATAAAGGGCTTTAAAAGAAATGCCACAGTCGGGCGTCTGAGCGACACCACATAAAGGGCTTTAAAAGAAATGCCACAGTCGGACGTCTGAGCGACATCACAAAAAGGGCTTTAAAAGAAATGCCACAGTCGGACGTCTGAGCGACATCACAGAAAGGGCTTTAAAAGAAATGCCACAGTCGGACGTCTGAGCGACATCACATAAAGGGCTTTAAAATAAATGCCACAGTCGGACATCTGAGCGACATCACAAAAAGGGCTTTAAAAGAAATGCCACAGTCGGATGACTGAGCGACATCACAGAAAGGGCTTTAAAAGAAATGCCACAGTCGGACGTCTGAGCGACATCACAGAAAGGGCTTTTATTCACAAGTAAATAATACTCATAATCAACATTCAATTCATGAAAATAAACGGGTTAGTCCATCCACAGGAATAATCATTTAACCGGACTTAGCACTCATGTGATTCACCGGAGTCTCTGTCATCAAAACTGGCACTTGTCAGGATAAGATGATACTGAACTTGGACATAGAATAGATGATTCAAGGAATATATGACTCTGCAGAGGTTGTACAAAAATTTCCCACAGCCAACGGATTTCCGTAGTCACGAAGGACTAGTTCCGTCTACGGTATTTCGGAATAAAACACAGCTAACCAGTACACACCCATCCTACCTCTCGATGCTAGGAATCACCCTAGACATCGTCCAAGAAAAACTTTTGAGACGGGGAGATCACAATCTCGAATAGCATGGGATCAAATTTATATACGCGCGCTCTAAGGGGTGCCCCCCTCTCGGTCCCAACCGGAAACACCCATGCCCCCTGACCGGATGACTGGCTTTAATCCAGGGCCATGGAACCATCATCACGGCCTCTCCTTTTGGTGTGTACCAGGAAAGCGGTTTGCAACTTACTAAGCCATATTCCTTGCGGTAAACATGTGGTAGTACAGGGAAGGAAATGGGAGGAACTGGACCGATACGGTTTGACACTGCAGTCACATAGTCTGGCATAAGACTGGCGTGCTACAACACTGCCATCTTACCCATCCTCATGCCAACACATGGCCATTCATATCCACATCCATACACTTATGGATCATCGAACTCACTTACCCCAACAGTGCATGGAAATAACATTCATCGGTATGCTCATCAACATGCCATGAGACTAACTAAATGCAAAACATGCCAATACACTCATCATATCAAAAGTTCAAACATGCTTGCCTGGTTCGGAGTAGTCGGAGCCTAGCTCGGTGAAGTTTGCGGTTCCGTCACCTCCTTCGGTATCTACGGTATAAAGAAAATATATGTGCTATCATAAGTACCACGAGGTGCAAAAAAAGTATTCCAAATTTTTTTCAAATAAATATGATAAAAAACTAGACAAAAATCTGAAGAGAATAGAAAAAGAATCAATCAAAAATATTATTCTGTTTAAAAGTTATAAAGGTTTTTGTCCAGGGACTCATCTATAATGAAACAGAAAGTTCCCAGGGGCTAGCTCATAAAAACAGAAAACGTTTCCGTATAGAATACGCCAGCCCAGAGGGGAAAGCACATTTTGCCCGAAGGCGCTTCCAGAAAACGATTCAATAGAGAGGGCAGAGAGGCTGACGGTGGGGTCCCACTCGTCAGGTTTAAACTTTCAAATGGGGGGGGACGAAGCTCGTCGGCGCCCGAGAGCCGCGGTGGTCGCCGGCGGCGATCCACGGCGAGGCAGGGAGATCGGAGGGTACCTCCGTGTTCAGGGCACCCTTCCGCGTCGGTTGGTGGTGGTGGTGGTCGCCGGCAAGTACCACGTCGGCGGCGAGCCTTGCTCCGGCGGACGGCGGCTCGGGTGATCGAGGGGCTCGTCGGAGAGAGCGGAGCGAATCGAGGTGGAGGCCGAGGCGAATCGGGGCGGCCGGAGCTAGGGGAGGAGACCTCCTCGAGGTCCTCCTGGTGGCCTGGCGGGGCGTTGGTGAGGTGTAGAGATGATGCGTGCACGAGGGTGAGCTCGGGGGCCCTTTATATAGGCGGTCCGAGGCGGTGGCCGTGAACGGGGGTCTCCGGTGAAGATTACGGCGGCGCAGAGCTCGGTCGGGGGTGCTTAGGGAGTTGGGCGCCATCACGGAGGTCCACTGGCTCCATTTAGGTGCTAACCCGGCTGGGATTTGATGCTTAGGGCGAGCTCGACAGAACGGGGCGGCGCGGGCCCGTCGGCGGCAGGGAGCACGTCCCGTGCTTGCCGGGCCACGGTGACGGTGCCACGGGCGTGCGCTGGCATGCATGGGCCACGCGTAGAGCCAGGGAGCAAAGGGCGGCGTGGAACGGCGTTGAGCCGCCGTTCTTGTTCCCTGTCGGCTGTAACGGGGTTTCGGCCGCCGCAAGACACGCCGGCGCGGGCGGCCAGGGGCACCACCGACGCCGGGAAGACGCCAAGCGCGCGTGCGGGGGTGCTGGCCAGGGAGAAGAGGCCGCGCGCAACGCGCCAAGCGCACTGTGGACGGTGACCGATCACTGACGAAGAAACGGCGCGGCGTCTCTGAACTTTTCTGAATTTCTGAAAATGCAAAGGAACAGTGCAGCTCAGGTGTTCGACAGAATGTTTTTGGCCTCTGGGAATTTTTCCTTGAGCTGATTTTTGGTGTAGTGGCTTCTCATTGCTCAAGTAGGCTGCCTGAATTTTTGTGGAATTTTTGGAGAAGTGTAGATATGAATTTCACCAAATTTGGCAAATCTGGTCCAAACTTGCAGAGACTGAATTTTGAAAATTTTGAAAAGGGGAGGAGTGGATCAAGATGGTTCTGGGTTGTGGGTTAAAAGGACTATCCAGGAGAGTTGGTTTGAGGTCAAAACTCAAATGAAAAAGGGTACTTGCTTTCAAAATCTCTTAGGCTCCAAATAATTTTCAGAAATGATTTGAGGGGAAAATAATTAGAATAAAATCCAAAACTTGCTTGGATGAGTTGGGACAGAGAACTTAGGTTGATTACAAGGAGTAGGGGAGGTTTTGGAGAGGCTTTACCACATGGACAAAATACAAAGCCATGGGTGGTTAACAAGATATGAAAATCCCAAATTTTCATAGAGTTTCTTTTTAAAAGAAAAAGATTAAACTCCCAAGGAAATTTTGAGAGGAAACCAACAGAGAAGAAGTTTCAAAAGATCAAACACCATAGTTTTAAAAAATAAAAATCCTTGCCAAAGAAAAGGAAGTTTTTAAGAGGAAGGTTTTCTGGAAAAGAAATTTTAAATGCCTTCTTTTAAAAAAAGAAATCCAACAATTTTTTTTGATGAAAACCAAATTAAAATTTTTGGAGTTTCACAGTATTACCTGGGTGAATCGAATATGGTGAATCTTGTTCCTCTTGCAAAATCAACTTCCTGATCTCCGGGTCATTGGGCACATAAACGCGGTCTTCAAACCATAGGGTGTCGTGCTCATCCTCACGAAATCCTTTAGCTTTTCCTTTGCTCAGTTACTCCTTTATAGCGGCAATCTCTTTGTCAGTTTTCTGAGCTTCTCTGATTCTATCCATCAAAGTTGACTGAATCTCCAATGCTGCTACATAGCCTCTTGGAACTATTTCCAAACATAGTTCACGAAGATTATCCGCTAACTCCTTGGGTATTTCTCCCGTCATTAACGTATTGACATGGCTCTTATGGCTTAATGCGTCAGCTACTACATTAGAATTTCCGAGGTGATAATGCAATTTCATATCATAATCCTTGATAAGCTCCAACCATCTCCTTTGTCTGAGATTCAACTCCTTTTGTGTGAAAATGTACTTCAAACTCTTATGATCCGTGTACACCTCACAATGATTTCCAATGAGGAAATGTCTCCATGTTTTCAATGCATGCACTACGGCTGCTAACTCCAAATCATGCGTGGCATAATTTAACTCATGAGGCTTCAGTTGTCTTGAGGCATATGAAACAACTCTCCCTTCCTGCATAAGCACTGCTCCAAGTCCTCGACGTGAAGCGTCACAATACACCTCATAATCTTTGGTCGGGTCTGGCAAAATCAACACTGGTGAGGTAACCAAACGTTTCTTCAACTCCTGGAAACTAGCCTCACATTCCTCCGTCCATATGAACTTGGTATCTTTCTTTAACAACTCTGTCATAGGCTTCGCAATCTTTGAGAAATTCTCAATAAATCTCCGATAGTATCCCGCGAGTCCAAGAAAATTCCGGATCTCTCCAACTATTGTTGGGACTTCCCACTTGGTCACGGTATCAACTTTAGTGGGATCAACTGCTATACCTTCTCCAGATATAACGTGTCCGAGGAATCCTACTTCCTTCAACCAAAACTCACATTTGCTGAACTTGGCATATAATTGATGTTCTCTGAGCTTTCCAAGTACCATACGCAAATGCTCCTTATGCTCCTTTTCATTCTTCAAGTAAACCAGGATATCATCAATGAACACTACGACGAACTTATCCAAAAACTCCATAAACACTTTGTTCATCATGTTCATAAAATATGCGGGTGCGTTAGTCAGACCAAATGACATAACGGTATACTCGTACAGCCCATACCTGGTGGTAAAAGCTGTCTTAGGAATATCCTGTTCTCGAATCTTCAACTGGTGGTATCCTGATCGCAGATCGATCTTGGAAAATACCTTAGCTCCTTGCAATCGATCAAACAGATCGTTGATCATTGGTAGTGGGTACTTGTTCTTGATCGTTACTTCATTCAATCCTCGATAATCAACAACCAACCTTAATGATCCATCCTTCTTCTCCACTAGAAGTACTGGCGATCCCCAAGGTGAAGAACTTGGGCAAATATATCCTTTATCCATTAACTCCTTAATCTGCTTCTTAATTTCCACCAAATCCTTTGCTGGCATCCTATATGGTCTCTTTGATATTGGCCATGTGCCTGGCAATAGCTCAATCAAAAACTCAATATCTCTATCCGGTGGCATGCCTGGCAACTCTTCTGGAAATACTTCAGGAAAATCCCTTACCACTGGTACTTCCTCCTGCACAACTCCTGTTAAGCAATTTACTTGAGTCCTCTTTGGCACATGTCGGGATACATACTTGATCCTTCTCCCTTCTAGGGTGGTAAGCAAAATTGACTTACTAGCACATTCAATATTCCCTTCATACTTTGATAACCAATCCATGCCTAATATCACATCCAATCCTTGAGATTCCAATACTATTAGGTCTGAGGGAAAAACATAGTTACCAATCCTTAATGGTAACCGATCACACCATAGACTAGCCACATACTCTGCTTCGGGCGAGGTTACTAACATGGGTGACCTAAGGGCTTGGGTTGATAGGTTATATGTATGAATGCGATGCACCAGTATCAAAAAGAACGAGTGCAGTAAATGACTTAACCAAAAACTTACCTATTACTGCATCGGGCTGAGCTTCAACCTCCTCCACGCTAACGTGGTTCACCTGTCCCCTGTTGAAAGGGTTCGGCTTCTTCCCAGAACTTCCATTGCCATTTTGGCCTTCAGGACATTCATTGGCATAATGTCCGGTCTTCTGACACTTAAAACAAGTGACTTGGCTCAGGTCCTTCTTGGCTGGGGTTGAGGGGTTGGTGCGGTTCTGGCCGTTGCTTCCTCCATTGCCATTTCCATTCTTGGTGCCATTGTGATTGTGCGAGCTACCTCCTCCATGGGTACGCTGAAAATGTCCTCCCGGTCTAGGGGTAAAACATGGCTTCTGCTGAGCTCCTGAAGTGTACTTTCCTTGTCCATACTTCCTCTTGCGATTCTCAATTTGCTACTGCTTCCCTTCAATCATAAGATCACGATCTACCAACTCCTGGTAGTTGTTGAAGGTTGCTACCATCAACTGCATGCTCAACTCATCATTCAGTCCTTCCAGAAACTTCTCCTGCTTAGCTGCATCCGTAGCGACGTCATCTGGTGCATAACGTGCTAACTTGCTAAATTCCTCCACGTACTGGCCAACTGTCCGTCCTCCTTGGCGCAAGTTGCGAAACTCACGCTTCTTCATGGCCATAGCTCCTGCTGAAACATGTGCAGTACGAAAAGCCTGCTGAAACTGGTCCCATGTGACAGTGTCGACAGGGAAAGTGGCTATGAAATTCTCCCACCATGATGCTGCGGGTCCTTCTAGCTGATGTGCGGCAAACTTCACCTTCTCCGCATCTGTGCATCCTGCTGTGGTCAACTCCCTAGCTATCTTGCGGAGCCAATCATCTGCTACTATCGGCTCGGTGCTACTGGAAAACACCGGCGGATTCAGCCTAAGAAAATGGGCTAAGTGGTCAACAGGTGGTGGTGGTGGTGGGTTGTTGTTGTTGTTCCCTTGATTCTGATTCTGGACTAGCAACTGCATCAATGATTTCTGCTGCTGGATCAGCTGGGTGAGCTCCGGTGGAAAGGTAAATCCGGGGTCACGTCTCGGAGGCATCTGAGGGTTTACAAAAGATGAGATGTAAGAATAGAGGGGGGGTCTAAAGAGAAAACACTACCCATATGCACATGAGGCAAAAGCAAACAATTCACTTCATTCAATCAAACAAGGGCATACAATCGATCTAACTATCGCAAAAGTGCTCGGACTACTATATTTACATGGTGGACTACTACTACTGATGAGGTGGTCTACTAGAAATATTCTTCGGTTGTAGACTCCATGATATCTGCTCCAGCTTCATCAACATAGTCATCATCGCTACTATCTGGTTCCGAGTCGGTGCCGTCGATGATGATGTAGTCTTCCGGGCTAATCTCATTGGGTTCTTCATCTTCATCTACTGGCGTAGGGCCTCCCATAAATATTCCAATCTTCTTGATTAGGTCGTCATTCTTCTCCACCAATACTTCAATTTCTTCTTCATAATCTTCACGTGTAGCCTTGAGTTCTTCCTCCAGTTCCTTGATTCTAGTCTTAGCCTTCTTCAGATCTATCATGTCGGCGCACATCTGGTTCTCCTATCGTCGAATGTGATGGTTTAACTCCTGGATAAAAGCTGCGATTGATCTATCCTTCCTGGTGCTGATCATCTCCCAGTGTTCATCTCGGCGCCCACAAATCTGGTAGATAGTATCCTTGAGATTCTTGCCGTAGACTTCTCCAATGCATCCCATGGCGATGTGAGCTGCCATGCTCTTTCCTAGACTCCAAGTTGGTGCATCAAAAGAAAACTCTATGGGCTCAGTGACTGGCATGAACGTCCTTCTTGGAACTTGAACTTGAATCATCCAGCGCTCTTCTTCAGGTAAAGTGGCATTGTAGGTTCCGGTGAAGCTTGGTACTCCTATGTTCAGGTATCTAGTGACTTCCTTCAAGTGTCGTCCAAAGGGTGTATCTTCATCTGGTTGTATGAACTTGTTCCTTGCATCCGCCATCCTAAAGAGTAGAAAAGATGAGAGGTCAGAAGAGAAGAGAGTGAAAAGTGATCTAGGTCTTTTAGCTTAGTGGTCGTGTCCTACAGTCAGCGTGTGCTCTGATACCATCTCTGTAGTGACCAGACCTCAAACAGTCTGATCTCTATGCTTCGGTGTCATCCCTGGATCAGTAATGCTGACACCACACAGTACTCGGAGGATTTATAACATAGTAGCAATCACACACTTATTACATCGAGTGTCTCATAAGAGAACTTATTACAATAAATATGGCTTAAGGCCATCTAATAACGATAATGGCGGAAGGCTTGGAATATAAGTGAGTCCATCAACTCCAACGGCATCACTGAGTATAGAACCACGACCTAAAAACTCCTTAATCGTCGTTTGAAAAGTTTGCAACATTAACGTTGCAGCCCGAAAACGGGTCAGCACATGGAATATCCTGGCAAGGTAACACATAGAGAGTAATGGAATGAAACAGCTATACTATATGCATATTTGGCTAGTGGAAAGCTCTATGGTTACAGTTTTGCGCAAAGCCAATTTTTGCCTGCTGCAAAGGAATAAATTTATTTAACTATCATGGTGGTTGTTAAACATTGAGAATGGTTGACAGCATTCTCAATCCCAATTAAGCATCATCTTTAACATAACCCAACAAAATTAATTTAGAGTAACATGTTGAGATTCACATGAAAATCCAAGTACTAGATACTCAAGATGTCCATAACCAGGGACACGACTAATCATGATCAGTTTATTACACTCTGCAGAGGTTTGCGCACTTTTCCCCACAAGACTCGATCGCCTCCGTTTGGTTTCTCGCACTACATGGTGTTTGAGAAGATGGATGACCGAGACATAGTCTTTCAGAAGCGCTAGCACCTTACGATCGGGTAGACCGTACCACCTACATCCCCTACATCTTCTAGTCTACCACTGTAAGAGTTCGCACAACTTAGTCAACTATGCTAGAGCCTATAATAGCTTGTGGCTGCACACGGAAGTTTCTAGTATGAATAGTCTCATGATCCCTTTGAGCCTGGGTGGCAGTCCAAAAGAAAACAGGCAAGTCCTGGAATACCCAGGTGCCTCAATCCACCCAGATGTGTGTTTAAGTTGCCACCTTAGATAAACCATTAATTAACAAACTCACATCTGTCATGGATATCACTCACCCAATCCACGTCTACTAGCATAGCATGGCATAATAAGCAAACGTAGAAGTAACTCCCAAAGGTTTGATAATAAACAGGTAATAGGTACTACCTCAACTACTTCCCATCCCACAATTTAATTAGATCCTAATCATGCAATGTGTGAGGATTGATCTAATGCAATAAAACTGGGTAGTAGGAAAGGTATGATCAAAGTGTTACTTGCCTTGCTGATGATCCGCGAAACCTAACGATTCGAAGTAACAGGCGGCGCACTCCGGGTATTCTATCGCAGACAAACAACCAAGCACACAATAAGTACTCATCTAATGCACAAGTAAAACTCAAATAAGAGATCTAACCAGAAGGTTCAACTTAAGAACTCCGGTTGGCAAAAAGAAACAAATCGAACGAAGCAACGAAAGTCAAACGGCGAAAGAAAATAACTTTGTTCTAGTAATCTGGATCTAGGGCAAATTTTACAGTAGCAAAATCTTGTTTAAGTTGGTTAAACGGATAGAGGGTTTCGAGACGGAACTCTAGGCGCTTGAATCGCCTGATTCCGATAAATGAGCGAAAAGTTATACTAAAACGAAAATCGGATCAGGAATCGCGATCAGAAAAATCGCGGATTTAATCCGAGAAAAAGAAAAACGACGAACGCTCGCTAGAACGAACGAACGGACGAACCCTCGCTATTTAAATAAACCGGAAAAACCGATCTATTTAAAAAACCGAATCTAAAAAAACCGTCGGAAAAACCGACGAAAAACCGATCTATTTTTTTAAAAAAAACCGATGGCACGGAAGTCGAGGCGGCGGCAAACCTCGGCGGCGGCGGGCAGCGGCGGCGGCGGGGAGTGGCGGCGGCGGCGGCTGGCAGCGTGGGCGGGGCGGCTCGGGCTAGGGTTTGCCCCGGGTGGGCTGCCCCGGCTTTTAAAGCCTGCCGGGCCAGAGTCCCGGAAGGACACGACCCGGTTAGGTCGGTTCGCGTTTTTTTTATTCTGCTCGGAAGAAAAATAAAAAGAAATACTAAACGGACTCCAAAATTTCTGAAATAAATTTTCACGGGCTTCTAAAATCAAGCCGCACAAGGTGAACATTTATTTGGGACCTAAATGCAATTTTGAAAAACGCACATTTTTCCTAAATTCAAATAAAACACCGAAAAACTCCGAGATAAAATCTTATTTGATTTTATTATTAAATCCTCAATATTTCTTTAGTTTGGGAAAGTCATTTTATTCCCTCTCTCATAGTTTTGTAATAGAAATAATTGATGATAGAATAAATAAAATCAAATGATCCTATTCTCAAAATTTGAGAAAACTCAAATATGAAAATAACGAAATCCCCAACTCTCTCCGTGGGTCATTGAGTTGCGTAGAATTTCTAGGATCAACCAAAATGCAAAATAAAATATGATATGCATTGACGATCTAATGTATAACATTCCAAATTTAAAATTTGGGATGTTACAGACCATTAGAGCAAAGAGTTGCTCCTCAACCAACTGAACCTACTGAAAATGAAAATGTCTGCTTTGAAATTCCTCCGGGTATGATAGAAAAACTGCTAGCTAATGCTTTTGTAGGAGATGGAACAAAGCATCCTAATGAGCATCTAATATATGTGGATGAAGTTTGTGGATTATTTAAGCTTGCAGGTGTACCCGGAGATGTTGTTAAGAAGAAGGTCTTCCCTTTATCTTTGAAGTGAGATGCATCGACATGGTATAGGCTATGTGATGATATGGGGTCATGGAACTACAAACAATTGAAATTGGAATTTCATCAGAAGTTTTATCCTATGCATCTTGTTCATCGTGATCGCAATTATATATATAATTTTTGGCCTCGTGAAGGAGAAAGCATCGCTCAAGCTTGGGGGAGGCTTAAATCAATGTTATATGCATGCCCCAATCATGAGCTCTCAAGAGAAATTATTATTCAAAAAATTTATGCTCGGCTTTCTGATAGCAATCGCACCATGCTTGATACTTCTTGTCCTGGCTCTTTTATGATGAAGACTATTGAATTCAAATGGGATTTATTGGAAAGGATTAAACGCAACTCTGAAGATTGGGACCTCGATGAAGGTAAGGAGTCAGGTATGACACCTAAGTTTGATTGTGTTAAATCTTTTATGGATACCGATGTTTTCTGTAAATTTAGCACTAAATATGGACTTGACTCTGAGATAGTAGCTTCTTTCTGTGAATCTTTTGCTACTTATGTTGATCTCCCCAAGGAGAAGTGGTTTAAATATCATCCTCCCATAGAAGTAAAAGTAGCTGCACCTATTAAAGTTGAAGAAAAGATTATCACTTATAATGATCCTGTTGTTCCTACTTCTTACGTTGGGAAACCACCTTTCCCTGTTAGGATAAAGGATCATGCTAAAGTTTCAACTGTGGTTCGTAAAAGCAATATTAAAACTTATACACCTCCTGAGCAAGTTAAAGTTGAACCTAATATTGCTATTGTTAAAGATCTCTTGTTTGATAATATTGATGGGCATGTTATTTATTTCTATGATGAAACTGCTAGAATTGCTAAACCGTGTGCTAAAGATAAACCTAGACATGTGGTAGGCATGCCTGTTATTTCTATTAAAATAGGAGATCATTGTTATCATGGCTTATGTGATGTGGGTGCCAGTGCTAGTGCAATACCTATTAGCCTATATAAAGAAATTATGCATGATATTGCACCTGTTGAGTTAGAAGATATAGATGTCACAATTAAACTTGCCAATAGAGATACTATTTCACCAATGGGAATTGTTAGAGATGTTGAAGTCTTGTTTGGAAAAACTAAATATCCAGCTGATTTTCTTGTTCTTGGTTCCCCACAAGATAGCTTTTGTCCTATTATATTTGGTAGACCCTTCCTGAACACTGTTAATGCTACCATAGATTGCAAAAGGGATGTTGTTACTATCGGTTTAGATGATATGTCTCATGAATTTAATTTCTCTAAATTTAGTAGACAACACCATGAAGAAGAATTACCTAGTAAGGATGAAATTATTGGTCTTGCTTCTATTGCCGTACCTCCTAGTGATCCTTTAGAACAATATTTGCTAGACCATGAAAATGATATGTTTATGAATGAAAGAAGGGAAATAGATGAAGTATTCTTTAAATAGGAACCTATTCTGAAAAACAATTTACCTATTGAAATCCTAGGGGATCGTCCTCCACCCAAGGGTGATCCCGTGTTTGAGCTTAAACCGTTGTTTGATACTCTTAAATATGCTTATCTTGATGAGAAAAAGATATATTCTGTTATTATTAGTGCTAACCTTTCAGATCATGAGGAAGAGAGATTATTGAAAACTCTGAAGAAGCACCGTGTTGCTATTGGGTATACTCTTGATGATCTTAAGGGCATTAGTCCCACTCTATGTCAACATAAAAAAATTTGGAAGAAGATGCTAAACCAGTCTGTGATCATCAACAACGGTTGAATCCTAAAATGAAAGAAGTGGTAAGAAAGAAAATACTAAAGCTCCTTGAGGCAGGTATAATCTATCCCGTTGCTGATAGTCAGTGGGTAAGCCCTGTCCATTGTGTCCCTAAGAAAGGAGGTATTACTGTTGTTCCTAATGATAAAGATGAATTGATTCCTCAAAGAATCATTACAGATTATAGGATGGTAATTGATTTCCATAAATTAAATAAGGCCACTAAAAAGGATCATTACCCCTTACCTTTTATCGATCAAATGCTAGAAAGGTTATCCAAACATACACATTTTTGCTTTCTAGATGGTTATTCTGGTTTCTCTGAAATACCTGTGTCAGCCAAAGATCAATCAAAGACTACTTTTAATTGCCCTTTTGGTACTTTTTCTTATAGACGTATGCCTTTTGGTTTATGTAATGCACCTGCTACCTTTCAAATATGCATGATGGCTATATTCTCTGACTTTTGTGAAAAGATTTGGGAGGTATTTATGGACGATTTCTCCGTCTATGGGTCTTATTTTGATGATTGCTTGAGCAACCTTGATCGAGTTTTGCAGAGATGTGAAGAAACTAATCTTATCTTGAATTGGGAAAAGTGCCACTTTATGGTTAATGAAGGAATTGTCTTGGGGCATAAAGTTTCTGAAAGAGGTATTGAGGTTGATAAAGCCAAGGTTGATGCTATTGAAAAGATGCCATGTCCCAAGGACATCAAAGGTATAAGAAGTTTCCTTGGTCACGCCGGATTTTATAGGAGGTTCATTAAGGACTTCTTAAAAATTTCTCGGCCTCTGACTAATTTATTACAAAAAGATATGCCATTTGTTTTTGATGATGATTGTGTAGAAGCATTTGAAATACTTAAGAAAGCATTGATCTCTGCACCTATTGTTCAGCCACCTGATTGGAATTTACCTTTTGAAATTATGTGTGATGCTAGTGATTATGCTGTAGGTGTTTTTCTAGGGCAAAGAGTTGATAAGAAATTAAATGTTATTCAATATGCTAGTAAAACCCTAGACAATGCTCAAAGAAATTATGCTACTACTGAAAAAGAATTCTTAGCAGTTGTATTTGCTTGTGATAAGTTCAGACCTTAAATTGTTGATTCTAAAGTAACTATTCACAATGATCATGTTGCTATTAAATATCTTATGGAAAAGAAAGATGCTAAACCTAGACTTATTAGATGGGTTCTCTTGCTACAAGAATTTGATTTACATATTGTTGATAGAAAGGGAGCTTAGAACCCCGTTGCAGACAACTTGTCTAGGTTATAAAATGTGCTTGATGACCCACTACCTATTGATGATAGCTTTCCTGATGAGCAATTAAATGTCATAAATGCTTCTCATACTGCTCCATAGTATGTTGGTTATGTTAATTACATTGTTGCCAAATTCATACCACCTAGTTTCACATACCAGCAAAAGAAAAGGTTCTTCTATGATTTGAGGCATTACTTTTGGGATGGCCCACATCTTTATAAAGAAGGAGTAGATGGTGTTATTAGACGTTGTGTACCTGAGCATGAACAGGAACAGATCCTACGCAAGTGTCACTTCGAAGCTTATGGAGGACACCATGCTGGAGATAGAAATGCACATAAGGTATTGCAATCTGGTTTTTATTGGCCTACTCTCTTCAAAGATGCCCGTAAGTTTGTCCTATCTTGTGATGAATGTCAAAGAATTGGTAATATTAGTAGACATCAAGAAATGCCTATGAATTATTCACTTGTTATTGAACCATTTGATGTTTGGGGTTTTGATTATATGGGACCTTTCCCTTCCTCTAATGGATATACACATATTTTAGTTGTTGTTGATTACGTTACTAAGTGGGTAGAAGTTATTCCAACTTGTAGCACTGATCATAACACTTCTATTAAAATGCTTAAAGAAGTTATTTTTCCATGATTTGGAGTCCCTAGATATTTAATGACTGATGGTGGTTCACATTTTATTCATGGTGCTTTTCGTAAAATGCTTGCTAAATATGATGTTAACCATAGAATTGCATCTCCTTATCACCCACGGTCTAGTGGTCAAGTAGAATTGAGTAATAGAGAGCTCAAATTAATTTTGCAAAATACTGTTAATAGGTCTAGAAAGAATTGGTCCAAGAAACTTGATGATGCATTATGGGCCTATAGAACTGCGTATAAAAATCCTATGGGTATGTCTCCGTATAAAATGGTTTATGGGAAAGCATGTCACTTACCTCTCGAACTAGAACACAAGGCATATTGGGCTATTAAGGAACTCAATTATGATTTTAAACTTGCCGGTGAGAAGAGGTTATTTGATATTAGCTCACTTGATGAATGGAGAACCCAAGCCTATGAAAATGCCAAGTTGTTTAAAGAAAAAGTTAAAAGATGGCATGACAAAAGAATACAAAAGCGTGAGTTTAATGTAGGTGATTATGTATTGCTATACAACTCTCGTTTAAGATTTTTTGCAGGAAAACTTCTCTCTAAATGGGAAGGTCCTTACGTTATCGAGGAGGTCTATCATTCCGGTGGCATAAAAATCAACAACTTCGAAGGCACAAATCCGAAGGTGGTGAACGGCCAAAGAGTTAAACATTATATCTCAGGTAATCCTATAAATGTTGAAACCAATGTTATTGAAACCGTAACCCTGGAGGAATACATAAAGCACACTTTCCAGAATGTTCCAGACTCCGAAAAGGAATAGGTATGTGGTACGGTAAGTAAACCGACTCCAAAATAGTTTTTAAGGCAATATTTCTCCGTTTTGGAATATTTAGAAAAATAGAAAAATAAGTAGCAGTCCGGGAAGGACACGAGGGCTCCACGAGGGTGGAGGGCGCGCCCTACCCCCCTGGGCGCGCCCCCTACCTCGTGGGCACCTCGTGCGCTCTCCGGACTCGTTTTCTTACACGACACGTATTTTGGTTGGTAAAAATTCATTATATAATCCCCCGGGGGTTTTGACTCCCGTATCATGCAATTATCCTCTGTTTGTGTTTCGAGTTGTTGCTGCTGCAGATTAGAGCAAGATGTCTTCGCAAGAGTCAGTCGGGGAGAGCCGGGTGTCTCATCCGGCATCGAGATCAATGACAAACAACAATGTTGACCTCTTTGGGCCAGCAACGGAGGAAGAGATGGAGGCCGAATTGAAGAGGATAGATGCCATGGAAGAGGATCAAGAAGTCACTTCCCGCTTCCGAGCTGGATTCACAATGGGAGAACTGCAGAGCTCAGCTATTCCAAACTCGGTTATCCCTTCTAATGTTAGATTTCTTTCTTATGATAATATGAAAAAGAGTGTCACTGGTTCTCCCGCAGCTATGCAGCACCCTTGGGTGCAGGGAGCTTTGGCTATTACAGGAAAACTCCGAAAGGAAATAATGGACCTCAAGCAGCAAGTCAATAAGCTCGAGGAGGAGAATCGTATCCTGAGGGGCATCATCGCCAAGAACATCACATCACCACCCACGAAAAGAGAGACATAATCACCTGGGTATGTGCACTCCCCTTGGCAACTGCCAAGCTTGGGGGAGTGCCCCGGTATCATATCACCATCACTTTTATCTTTACTGTTTTTCTTAGTTCGATCCTTTTGGTAATATCTTGGTTTAGTAGAATAAAAGTTCTTAGTATGATCTAGTTGTGAGTTTTGCTTTATGATCCTTCTATGTAATTGAGTCCGTGAGCTATGTATAATAAAGATTAGTGTTGAGTCAAGGGCTTGATTCTTTTGCCATGATCTTAAGTGAATAAAAGAAAAGAGAAAGAAATAAAAAGAAACAAAGAGATCATATGGATCTCATGGAGAGTAACGAGCTCACATAGAAAAAGTATGATGAATAAAAGTTGTTGAGAGTTGACAAACATAGTTTTGGTCATCGTTGCAATTAATAGGAAGTAATAAAGAAAGAGAGGTCTTCACATATAGATATACTATCTTGGACATCTTTTATCATTGTGAGCACTCATTAAAATATGACATGCTAAAGAGTTGACGTTGGACAAGGAAGACAACATAATGGGTTATGTTTTCTTGCATCTGAGATAAATTATATTGGCATGGATCATCCAACATGGTTGAGCTTGCCTTTCCCTCTCATGCTAGCCAAATTCATCGCACCAAGTAGAGATACTACTTGTGCTTCCAAATACACCCTTAAACCAGTTTTGCCATGAGAGTCCACCATACCTACCTATGGATTGAGTAAGAGCCTCCAAGTAAGTTGTCATCGGTGCAAAGCAATAAAAATTGCTCTCTAAATATGTATGACTTATTAGTGTGGGAGAAAATAAACTTTATACGATCGTGTGATATGGAAGAAATAAAAGCGACAGATTGCATAATAAAGGTCCATATCACAAGTGGCAATATAAAGTGATGTTCTTTCGCATTAAGATTGTGTGCATCCCACGATAAAAGCGCATGACAGCCTCTGCTTCCCTCTGCGAAGGGCCTATCTTTTACTTTTATCTCCTACCTTGCATAAGAGTCATGGTGATCTTCACCCTTCCTTTTTACATTTTATCCTTTGGTAAGCACAGTATGTTGGAAAGATCCTGGTATATATGGCTAATTGGATGTGAGTTTTCATGAACTATTATTGTTGACATTACCCTTGAGGTAAAACGTTGGGAGGCAAAACTATAAGCCCCTATCTTTCTCTGTGTCTGATTAAAACTCCATACCCATAAGTATTGCGTGAGTGTCAGCAATTGTGAAAGACTATATGATAGTTGAGTATGTGGACTTGCTGAAAAGCTCTTATAAGTTGACTCTTTCCTATGTTATAAAAAATTGCAATTGCTCCAATGACTGAGATTATAGTTTGTTAGTTGTCAATGAAGTTTACGAGTCATACTTGAAATTGTGATTGAATTATTACTCTAGCATAAGAAATTATATGACAAGAATTGTATAAGTTGATGTTCTAAGAATGATCATGATGCCCTCATGTCCGTATTTTATTTTTATCGACACCTCTATCTCTAAACATGTGGACATATTTTTCGATTTCGGCTTTCGCTTGAGGAAAAGCGAGGTCTAAGCTTGGGGAAGTTGATACGTCCATTTTGCATCATGCTTTTATATCGATATTTATTGCATTATGGGCTGTTATTACACATTATCTCACAAGACTTATGCCTATTCTCTCTTATTTTACAAGGTTTCCATAAAGAGGGAGAATGTCGGCAGCTAGGATTCTGGGCTGGAAAAGGAGCAAATATTAGAGACCTATTCTGCACAGCTCCAAAAGTCCTAAAACTTCACGGAAGACGTTTTCCAAATATATAAAAAATACTCAACAGAAGAAGTTCACCAGGGGGGCACACCCTGCCCACGAGGGTGGGGGCGCGCCCTACCCCCCTGGGCGCGCCTCCTACCTCGTGGGCCCCTTGGTGGCCCTCCGATGACCATCTTCTGCTATATGAGGTCTTTCGATGAGGAAAAAGTAATAAGCCATCTTCTCGGACGAAACTCCGCCGCCACGAGGCGAAACCTTGGTGAAACCAATCTAGGGCTCTGGCGGAGCTGTTCTGCTGGGGAAACTTCTCACCGGGAGGGGGAAATCATCGCCATCATCATCACCAACGCTCCTCTCATCGGGAGAGGGCAATCTCCATCAACATCTTCACCAGCACCATCTCCTCTCAAAACCCTAGTTCATCTCTTGTATCCAATTCCTATCTCCAAGTCCGGGATTGGTACATGTGGGTTGCTAGTAGTGTTAATTACTCCTTTTAGTTGATGCTAGTTGGTTTATTTGGTGGAAGATCATATGTTCAGATCCTATATGCATATTAATACCCCTCTGATTATGAACATGAATATGCTTTGTGAGTAGTTACCTTTGTTCCTGACAACATGGGAGAAGTCTTGCTATTAGTAGTCATGTGAATTTGGTCTTCGTTCAATATTTTGATGAGATGTATGTTGTCATCCCTCTAGTGGTGTTATGTGAACGTCGACTACATAACACTTCACCATTATTTGGGCCTAGAGGAAGGCATTGGGAAGTAATAAGTAGACGATGGGTTGCTAGAGTGACAGAAGCTTAAACCCTAGTTTATGTGTTGCTTTGTAAGGGGCTGATTTGGATCCATATGTTTCATGCTATGGTTAGGTTTATCTTAATACTTTTGTTGTAGTTGTGGATGCTTGCAATAGAGGTTAATCATAAGTGGGATGCTTGTCCAAGTAAGGACAGTACCCAAGCACCGGTCCACCCACATACCAAATTATCAAAGTACCGAACACGAATCATATGAGCGTGATGAAAACTAGCTTGACGATATTCCCATGTGTCCTCGGGAGCGCTTTTCTCTATATAAGAGTTTGTACAGGCTTGTCCTTTGCTACGAAAAGGATTGGGCCACCTTGCTGCACTTTATTTACTTTTGTTACTTGTTGCTCGTTACAAATTATCCTATCACAAAACTATCTGTTACTACTTATTTCAGTACTTGCAGATAATACCTTGCTGGAAACCGCTTATCATTTCCTTCTGCTCATCGTTGGGTTCGACACTCTTACTTATCGAAAGGACTACGATAGATCCCCTATACTTGTGGGTCATCAAGGATGTGGAACCCCTTCAAAATGCTAAGGACAAATGATTGGCTCAAGCTCCAAGCTCAAGGCTCTACATTTTCTATTTTAGTGATCCAAGATCACATTGAGTCTATAGGAAAAGCCAATACTATTAAGAAGGGATGAGGTGTTGCTTAATGGCTTGCTTGCTCAAAGTGCTTAGTGATATGCTCCAAAGCCCTCAACCACTTTCTCACATCCACATATGACCTAAACCAAAAGTTAAACTCGGCCCCACCGATTCTTTCTATCCGGAGCCACCGAGTTCAGTTGACATAGCCACTGCCAGAAACCCTAATCAGTTCGATCTCACCGATGGGATCTCGGTCTCACCGAGATGGGCTTGCAAACTCTCTGTTACCCATTGCAATATTCTCGGTCCCACCGAGATATGCAATTGGCCCCACCGAGTATGCTTGGACAACTCTCTGTTTCGCTTATTACCCAAATCGGTCCCACCGAGTTTGAGTAATCGGTCAAACCGAGTTTTGGATTTACCCTAACCCTAGCACATCGGTCCCACCGAGTTGATCCAGTCGGTCCCACCGAAAAACCTAACGGTCACTAGCTTTGCTGAATCGGTCCAATCAAGTTTATCAATTTGGTCCCACCGAGATTGGCAGGTTGTGTGTAACGGTTAGATTTTGTGTGGAGGCTATATGTACCCCTCCACCACCTCTTCATTCGTGGAGAGAGCCATCAGAACAAACCTACACTTTCAACTTACTTTTTCTGAGAGAGAACCACCTACACTTGTGTTGAGGCTAATATATTCCATTCTTACCATATGAATCTTGATCTCTAGCCTTCCCCAAGTTGCTTTCCACTCAAATCCTCTTTCCACCAAATCCATATCCTGTGAGAGAGAGTTGAGTGTTGGGGAGACTATCATTTGGAGCATAAGAGCAAGGAGTTCATCATCAACACACCATTTGTTACTTCTTGGAGAGTGGTGTCTCCTAGATTGGCTAGGTGTCACTTGGGAGCCTCCGACAAGTTTGTGGAGTTGAACCAAGGAGTTTGTAAGGGCAAGGAGATCGCCTACTTCGTGAAGATCTACCGCTAGTGAGGCAAGTCCTTCGTGGGTGACGGCCATGGGGGGATAGACAAGGTTGCTTCTTCGTGGACCCTTCATGGGTGGAGCCCTCCATGGACTCGCGCAACCGTTACCCTTCATGGGTTGAAGTCTCCATCAACGTGGATGTACGATAGCACCACCTATCGGAACCACGTCTCAAAAATCTCTGTGTCTCCAAATTGCGTTTGCACACTCCAATCCCATCTCTTTACATTCTTGCAAGTTGCATGCTTTACTTTCCGCTGCTCATATACTCTTTGCATGCTTGCTTGATATGTATTGTGATTGTTAAACTTGTGCCAAAACTCCACTTCAACTTAAAGAAATTAAAAACTGCAACTTTTAGCACTTAGTGTCTAATCACCCCCCCCCCTCTAGACACCTCTTCTCGATCCTTTCAGTAAAGCTCCAAGAAAGCGTCGGGGTCTCCAATTAGGTTGTGGAGATCGCCCTGAGCAATTTGACGGGTACCGGTGACCGCCCCAAGGGTTTCCAAAGTGTACGGATTCAGTGACCGCCCCCAAGGGTTGCCATTTGTACGGGTTCGATGAACGCCCTCAAGGGTCCCTTAGTGGAATCACGACATCTTGCATTGTGTGATGGCGTGAGGAGATTACGGTGGCCCTAGTGGCTTCTTGGGGAGCATTGTGCCTCCACACCGCTCCAAACTGAGATTAGCACCCGCAAGGGTGTGAACTTCGGGATACATCATCGTCTACGCGTGCCTCGATTATCTCTTACCCGAACCCTTTACTTGTGCACTTTAGTTTGTGATAGCCACATTGTTTCTTGTCATATATCTTGCTATCACTTAGGAGTTTATATTGCTTAGCATAAGTTATTGGTGCACATAGGTGAGCCTAGTTGTTGTAGGTTTTGTGCCTGACAAATTAACCACCAGGTTTATTCCGCATTTGTTCAAGCCTTAACCATAAATATTTTAAAACGCCTATTCACACCCCCCTCTAGGCGACATCCACGATCTTTCAATTGGTATCAAAGCCTCGTCTCTCCTTTTAGGGCCTAACCACCTAGAGAGTAAGGATGTCTACTAGGGGTTTAGGATTATTTGACACTCTTAGTTTCGATGGCACAAATTTTGATGTTTGGGTAATTCGCATGCTTAATCTCTTTAGGGCCATGGACCCAAATTTAGAGCGAATTGTAGATATGGGTTTTTCTCCTCCAAAGGATCCCCAAAGATTATCTTTAGAGGATGAGAAACACTCTTATCTCAATGCTCAAGCTTCTAATGTGATTTTCGATGCTTTGAGCAATGTCGTTATACTTCAACTCATGCCATTCCGGGATGCTCATGAGTTGTGGACAAAACTTCAAGATAAGTATGGTGTGTCCAAGATTTGTGGGGATGATTGTTCTCCCTCCACCTCCGGCTGTGTTGCCTTCTCAACTTCTTCTACTTCACCTACATGTGGTTTGCCACAAGGTAATGACATGGTGAGTAGTGGTGTACATTGAAATGATGATAGTGGGCCTATTGTTGATAATCCTTCATCACTTTCCTATTGCAATGCTTCATCTTTGGAATTTAGCACTCCGAGCACTCCAAATGTTTCACATGCTTGTGTTGATAGTCCTTGCATATCATGTAGAAATTGCTTGAATAAATCTCATGATGATATGTTTACTATGTCTTGTTGCCATGATAAAAATGCATATATTTCCTCAAATTGTTGTGCTAACAATGTAGAGGAAGCCCAACACCCCATGGAACAAGATGTGGTCTTGAATGGTGCTTCAACGGATCCTACATCATCATCTATTGCATTTTGCCTTATGGCCAAGGCTTCAAAGGTATCTCCCACTTTGAATCCCAATATATCTTGTGATGATATTGATGATGGCAAGAGTGATGATGATGTTGATTATGATGAAGAGAATGATGATGTTGCCTCCTTAAAATTAAGGGGGAAATGATTTTTAAAGCTCTTCTTAAGAATAAAATTGCTCGTTCCAACTTCATGGAAATCATGTCTATTGCTATTGAGGGCAAGAAATATATTGATAAGTTGGAATCTCATCTTGAGGAGCATGAGGTCACCATTGATAAAATGGAACGTCATGAGCGTGATTACGCTAATGAGATTGCGGACCTCTCTCAAGCTCTTGATCTTGAACAAACCACCAAGGAATCTCTTGAGGAGACTTTTGCTCTAGAATTATATAGAGTGAAGGAATCTCATGATAGAGCTCTTGAGGTGGCCAATGTTTTTGAAACTAAAAATGCTAAGCTTGAAGTTGCTCATGCTAGACTCCTTAAGGATTTTGAGCACCTCGAAAATGGCTCAAGGGTCATCAAGGGTGAGCTCATCAAACTCACCGAGTCTCATGATCAACTTGAAGCTTCTTATTTAAAAGATCTTGCCAAGTTGTCCTCTCCTATTGTTGTTAATGATGATGCTTGTGCTACTAACTCTATTACTTGTGAAGCATCCATTTTGAAGGAGAACGTTGAGCTACGGGCTCAACTTGAGTTGCTATCTAGCAACTATGGCAAATTGGAAGAAAGCCATGAAAATCTCTCAAGCTCTCATGATGATCTTCTAGTATCCCATAATGTGCTAAAGATAGATCATGAGGCCATGATTGCTAAGGTAACATCTAGCGAGCCTCATGTGGATACTAGCACTACTTCTAGTCAAAATGCTATGTTGCCATGTGCTAGTCCTTGTAATTCATCTATTCACAATGTTGGTACATCTTGTGATGAATTGCTTTCCCTGCCTTGTTGCTCTAACGATGAAGCTTATACTTCTTCTAGTACTTGTGTTGAGACTAACCATGTATAGGAAATCAAAGAGCTCAAGGCCCAAGTCACTTCTGTGAAGAAAGACTTGGAAAAGAGTCATGAAGAGAAATTCACACTCAACAATATCTTGAGTGTGCAAAAATCCCCCAATGACAAAGGTGGACTTGGATTCAACTCCAACAAGAAGAAGAAGTCCAAGGTGAACAAAAATAAGGGCCAAGAACAAGTCAAGAATTCAGCCAAGATTGTTTGCTTCAAGTGCAAAGTAGAAGGGAATCATGTTAGATCTTGCCCTTTGAAGAAGAAGCCCATTAGTGACAAGCAACAAGGGAAGCAGACACAAGTTCACTCTCATTCTCAACCTCAAGTTGAAGAAAGGCCTATTCCCAAGAAAAATCAAGATAATGCTTCTCAAGTTGAGAAATCAGTGAGAAGAAAGTAAAGAGTAGACGTTGCTTCGTGAAAAAGGTCATGTCGCTTCTTCATGCACAAATGGTACCTTATCCAACCCTATTCTAATTAATGATATCTATTCTCTTGGGAAGGATAAGTGTCGGTGTCAAAACCAATGGATCTCGGGTAGGGGGTCCCGAACTGTGCGTCTAAGGCGGATGGTAACAGGAGGCAGGGGACACGATGTTTTACCCAGGTTCGGGCCCTCTTGATGGAGGTAAAACCCTACGTCCTGCTTGATTTATTCTTGATGATATGAGTATTACAAGAGTTGATCTACCACGAGATCGGAGAGGCTAAACGCTAGAAGCTAGCCTATGGTATGATTGTATGTTGTCCTACAGACTAAAACCCTCCGGTTTATATAGACACCGGAGGGGGCTAGGGTTACACAAGGTCGGTTACAAAGGAGGAGATATACATATCCGTATTGCCTAGCTTGCCTTCCACGCCAAGTAGAGTCCTATCCGGACACAAGACGAAGTCTTCAATCTTGTATCTTCATAGTCCAACAGTCCGGCCAAAGGATATAGTTCGGCTGTCCAGAGACCCCCTAATCCAGGACTCCCTCAGTAGCCCCTAAACCAGGCTTCAATGACGATGAGTCCGGCGCGCAGTGTTGTCTTCGGCATTGCAAGGCGGGTTCCTCCTCCGGATATACCACAAAAGAGTTCGAATAAAAGGATAGTGTCCGACCCTGCAAAATAAGTTCCACATACCACCATAGAGAGAATAATATTTCCACAAATCTAATCTGCTGACACATTTTGGCAACATGACATCATGCCATGGCTCGGTGATTATTCGAACCGTTTTTTCTTTAACTAGCCCCGCACATAACGCGAGGCAGTTTCTTGACACGTCTTGTCAAAGCAGATATCGTGTCCCCCTTATTACGGGATTCTCATTAATACGGTCGTGGGTAACCCAACCGCGCCTAGGACTCCAAGATTTTAGGCAAGTCCCAAACGGCCACGAGGAGGACGCTTGATATTCACCCTCTTTGTCGGATTTCGGGTTCCGGCAGACCCTTGAGGTTCGAACACTGGGGTGCGTGCGGAGATTTCGCCTCCTACCTACCTGCACCCCTCCGCCATGCTTGGATCTAAACTAAGGAAAGAACAACACAAGAGACACAGGGTTTATACTGGTTCGGGCCACCGATGTGGTGTAATACCCTACTCAAGTGTGTGGTGTGTGGATTGCCTCTTGGGCTGATGATGGTGAACAATACAAGGAAGAACAGCCTCGCGAGGGTCTGTTCTTGGCTGGGGCGATGAACTGCTCGGAGGAGTTCGGTCACCTTTCTCTCTCTCTCTGCCCTCCTCTGACCGACCCTTCTAACGAGCCTCTTCCTTCCTACCTCTTTTTCGTCCTTCCTTAGCTATGTGGGTGGCTGGTCCTATTTATAGAGGCCCTGGTCCTCTCCCCAAATATTGAGCGGGAAGGGAGCCAACAATGGCGGGCTAATTTGAAGGGGGACAGCAAGATGACGCCGTCTTGGGCTCCACGGTGACCTCCGTCTCGTAGTCCTCCTGGTCTTGGTCTCGTTGCACCGAAATGGCAACCTTTGCCTGATGCCTCGGTACTCCGCGGCTGCGCTTGCCCCCTTTGCACCAAAGAGGAAAGGAGGACGCTGTGCGGGCTGGCACCCGCCTGGCACCCTGAGTTGTCACGGCTTGCGTCATGGGCACCTCGTGAGGTACCCCGCCTTTATCTCTCCGCCTCCTCCTGAGCCAGCCTGATGAGGCCATGCCTAAGGAAGCTCCGCGTCGTCTGCCCCGCGAGGCTTGGACCCTCGCGAGGGTCTTGGGTTTGTGTTGGTGAAGATGGGCCGTGGTGGGCCCCCCTTTGAGCCACGCCGCAGGCTGCAGGCAGGCAAGTCTGGGGACCACCGTTCCCAGAACGCCGATAGTAGCCCCCGGGCCCAAGGCGCGCCCGGACTTGGCTGTGCAGGGAGGCGGAAGGGCAAGAGCGAAGCGCCGCGGGCCCTAACAGCCTGCGGCCTTGGGCGCCGCGTGGCAGTTGATTGGACGTGGGCGCCTCCACTTTCCCATGGTGCCTCGGCAACTGCACTGACTGGACAAGTCCCTGCATGCAAAAACGGGTCATGATTACCTGCGATTGTGGAGGCCGGCGGTTGGCCTTCGCCGGCTATAAGTACGGGACGGCGTGCGCCCTTCCGGTTCATCTCTCCTTGCTTCTCCTTCCTCCCGATCCTTGCTCCGTCTTGCCGCGATGGCTCTGATCCGCCGGTTCTCGACGGCAGAGAAGGGAAAGGCTCCCCGACAGGGGCCAGACCCTCTCCCGCCGAAGAAACGGCTCATCCCCCGTGGCCCGGACGAAGGGGCCCTTCAGGTGGTGCTGAGGCCTTGGGGCGAGCGGGCGCCGCCGGGGTTCCCGCTTCCATTGTACGCCCACGTCGAGGGCCCCGAAGGAGCTGATGCCGACCGCCACGGGCGGCGCCGCCGTCGGCGCCGTCAGGTCACGAAGGTGTGGGTCGTCCCCCCTGGGGTCCACACCGAGGGATCCTCCCAAGAGTTCGTGCTCCATGTCGCCATTCCTCTTCAGTCTTGGATTCGCCTGCCTCCCTTGTTCGCCTCCATCATCCCACAGGGGGAGCCCCTGGAGCTCTGTCTGCAGCACGCCGGCTGCAGCACCCTCGCGACCGAGGCAGAGGTCGTGGTCGTCGCCCCGGGCGAGGTCTACATGACCCGGGGCTGGAGGGAGATCGCCCGGGTTTGCAGAACAAGGGGAGTCTTCGCGATCCACTTGGACTACGACGGTGCTTCGGTGATGCTCTTAAAGGTCTTCGATGCGAGCGGGCGCCGGCTGGAGTGCTGCCCCGGGGAAGGTGGCCAGGGCCCTGCTATGATGAGGACTGGGCACGCCACCCACTCCCTTGGAGGCTACTCAGGTGGTGGAGGCGTCAGAGGTTCCAGCGACTCCAGCGAGCTCTTCGTGACTCCGAAGACGAGCGACGACACCTACGAGCCCCCGAGCCGGTGCCGCTCCTGGAGCAAGGCGGGCTCGTCAGGCCACCGCCGACTCTGATATGGATGGGGTTGGCGTCGGTGCTTGACGGCCCACTGTTGATGATGGCGTCTTTTGCAGGGACGCGCGTAGCTTGCGCCCCTTTAGGATCTGTTCCCTGCGAGGAATCAAAAACGCGTCCCGTAGGGGCTTGTAAGGTGCCTGTGATCCTGTCTTGTATACATAACACTTGTCGTAGAATTGCGCGAGTTGCTCATTCCATCTTAGCTCAGTCCTCCCTTTCGAACCTTACAAGGGCTTGGTGCTCTGCGCCGACAGGTCCCAGTCCCAAGGCGGCTTCAGCCGTCGCTGGTATGCCAGGTCGCGATGCCGTGGTCAAGGCCAGGAGGTGAGCGACCTGGAGTCCGGTAAGAGCCCCTGAGTCGCGATGCTCAGGAGGTCCCCTTTGGCGCCCAAGCAGCCGTCATTTGGTGAGAAAGGGGAGCGGCGTCGCTAACAAGGGATAGCATTAGGTGCGGGGATGGTGCCACGGCAGCTGGCGCTTCCAGGTGATAACTTATCTCGAGGATCAGGGGCCGCTCTCTGGTGTGTGGCCAGGTCCGTGCATCGGCAGGAGCGGGGTTGCTTGGCGAGGTCCTCGTGTGTCTCCTCCCTCTCGCCTTAGCTCCCCTTTCTGCTCTACGTCCTTGGGTCCCGGCCCTCGAGCGAATCTCAGCCGTCGCTGGTATGCCAGGTCGCGATGCCGTGGTCAAGGCCAGAGGGTGAGGGCTGGAGAGCCAGTAGGAGCCCTAAGTCGCGATGCTCAGGCACCCCCCTTTAACGTGCAAGCGGTTCGCGCGGACGAGAGCGAAGGAGGCTTGGCAAGAGCCTCGCCTGATGCAGCTCCTTCAGGAGGTCCTGCAGGTCCATCATAGAAAAAGCAAGGGGTTGCTATACAATTGACGGTCAGCCGTTGGTTGCTTCCGAGGGGTAGTGAGGCACTGAAGGCTTGACGAGGTGACGCTATGTGGGGCTGCCGCGACCAGAGCTCAGCCATCCAGGTTTGTCGGTATTGCAGGGACGGACCCATGCGCAAGCGTCGTGCCGTTCGAGAGCAGCTCTGTTAGTTGGCATCAGCTGAGTGGGTAACTAGGTAAAACACGTTAGCCGCGAAGGAGTGGATTCGTTCGAATAGATGCTGGGAATGCGGAGATCACTGGGTCAGGCCCGAGCGACTTGGGGGTGATGCAGCCTGAGGGGCGTCCCCAACAAGGTAAGCTAATCGACGCGAAATAAAAGGGATAAACGCCGCAGGGACGGACCCACGCGGCCTGGGAATAATGCAGCCCTGGGGGCGCTCCCAGCTGGAAGTAAATCTTGAAAGATGTCACCTGATGATGTTGAGGACGAAGGGGTGTTGGTGTAGCAGGCTCGGGGGGCTGCGGGAGCCGATCCTCACGAGCCCCCAGGCCCAGGGGCCTCGGGAGGCTCCGGAGGCGCTGGCGGCTCCTCGCGGGCCATCTCCATCCCTGCCAGGGCTGCAGAACGCCTGGCCTCTCGTGCCTCCGTGATGCCCCTCATGAGGCGCTGGTACGCGTCAGCCGCGTTCGGCAAGCTGTAAGGCATGCGAATGTAGCTGTGGGGTGGACCTCCGCAGCGCCCCACTCGCGAGGGCCAGAGGCGCTCCAGAGAGACGACTCGGTTGAGCCTTGGTATGTCGATGCAGACGCGCAGCCCACCATCCTCGCCTGGATGGGGGGCCACTGCTGGTAGGCAGCGGGCGCCTCTCATGACTCTTGACTCCTGTAGCTCCTGAATGGCCTTGCTGACGAACTCCTGTGGGTCTGGATCTCCTTGCCTTGCTCCTTCTTGAGGGAAACGTGCTTCAAAACAGGCCTCCATGTGGTGCCCAAGCGCCTCCCTCGTGACCCTAGCTAGGCCGGTGGCCCTCCAGGGAAGAGCCCCTGAGCCCTGCCTAGGGAGGGCGCCGGGCGCGCTTTCCTATGCGATGGAAGGAGGCTCCCCCTGGGCAGGCGCGGGCCCTGAGGGGCCGGGCCGGACGATGTCTTCTTCTTCTTGGGGGCGGTCTCGGGAAGCCTCCTGCTTCCGCGATCCGGGTCTTCCAGTGATGCGGCCTGAAAGGCTCGTTCTAAGGAACACACCGCGTCCTTCTCTTCACAGGGCACCGTGATGACTCCGCCACTTCCTGGCATCTTGAGGACGTTGTAGCCGTGGTGAGTCACGGCCATGAACTTGGCCAGCGCTGGGTACCCAAGGATGGCGTTGTACGGCAGGCGAATGTGAGTGACGTCGAAGTCGATGAGCTCGGTGCGGTAGTTGTCACGTGCCCCGAAGGTGACAGGGAGGCGGACCTGCCCAATCGGGACCGTTGAGCCGTCAGTGATGCCGGAGAAGGGCTTGGTTGGCTGAAGCTGGCTGTAGGGCACTTGGAGGTTGTTGAACATCTCCACGGACAGGACATTGAGCCCTGCCCCGCCATCGACGAGGGTCTTGGTGACCACCATGTTGCTGATGATTGGGGAACAAAGCATCGGGAGGACTCCGGCTGTTGCCGCACACTTGAGCTGATCTGCCGAGCTGAACGTGATGGCGCACGCCGACCATCTGAGAGGGCGTGTGGCTTCGAGTCGGGGGAGTACTGCGTTCATTTCACGGGCGAACTGCTTGAAGATGCGCTGAGAGGCTGGGGCTTGAGCTCCGCCCAGGATGCAGGCGATCGCACACGGCTCCTGGAAGCCCCCAGCCTCCTCGTCCTGATGGCGGTCCTCGATTCTCCTTGGCTGCGGCGGCAGCGGTGGGAGGCCTGCGTTGCCTAGAGGGCGATCCTCGCGAGGCTGATCCCTCCAGTCTCCCTCGCGAGGCTGATCCCTCCATCCTCTCTCGCGAGGTGGGTCTTGCCAGCGATCCTCGCGAGGTTGGTCGCGCCACCCTTGGCGCGGCCCACGGTCTTCCCAGCGTCCTGCATTTCTTCCTCCTCCCCGACCGTAGCCCCGGTCACCGCGGTCGGGGCGACGGCCGATCCTTCCTTCACGCACGGCTCGGAGTTCTTGGCATTCGTTGGTGTTGTGGGTGTGGAGGTCGTGGTACACGCAGTACCGGCTGCCCTTGGGAGGTTTGGGCTGATCTCTGCCCCGCTTGGTGTCTGGTTCTGCCGCGAGCACTGCAGCCCCCTTGCGCTTCACATCCTTGGCCTTGAGCTTCTTCTCTTCTGGGTCTGCGGCAGGCAGCTCGAGGAGGGAGAGACGCCCCTCCTCAGCCCTGGCGCACTTGTTTGCCAAGTTGAACAGCTCCAAGGAAGTGCACAGGTCTTCATGCATCGCCAGCTCCTCCTTCATCTTGACGTCGCGCACGCCGTCGGAGAAAGCTGAGATGATGGCCTCCTCAGTCACCTTGGGGATCTTGAGGCGTGCGTTGTTGAAGCGCTGGATGTACTTCTGTAGGGTTTCCCCGGGTTGTTGCTTGAGGCGGCGCATGTCGCTCATGGCGGTGGCCGGTCGCGAGTACCTTGGAAGTTGGCGATGAAGCGGGTGCGCATCTCTTCCCAGGAGAAGATTGAGCTTGGAGCCAGGTTCAGGAGCCAGGTGCGGGCCCCGTCCTTGAGCGCCATGGGAAACCAGTTCGCCATGACCTTCTCGTCTCCGTTGGCAGCTTCGATGCCCAGCTCGTAGAGCTGGAGGAACTCCGCAGGGTCGGCCGTGCCGTCGTAGCGAGGAGGCAGGTCTGGTTTGAACTTGCCGGGCCACGCGACGCTGCGTAGTTCGGTGGTGTAGGCGCGGTAGCCTGCTGTGGCCACGGGAGGCCTTGGGTGACGGAGAGCCTGGTCTTGCATGTCCTCACGCGCTGGAGCAGGGGGATGGTCGCGACGTGTTGGAGCAGGGAGCGCCCGGGCAGCTTCTGGCAAGCGAGGGACTTCTTGGCAGCTCTGTTCTTGCTGCGCTGGCACCTGACGGAGCGGGTTCCGCCCAGGGGCCATGCGCCTTGGAGCCATGGCGTCTTCTTGAGGAGGAGGCGGTCGGGGCGCCGCCGGAGCCTCTTCGCCCGCGCGGGGCGGGGTGCGGTGCAGCGGAACGGACGGCGCGAAAGAGTCCCCTGCAGCGCGGACGAGCTCGGCGACGCGGTCAAGCCATTCCTTGTAGACGTCGTCGACAGGACGGTAGCGCAGGAGCTCGTTTGCCGCGATGAGTGCAGCCCGAGCCTCCATGGGCGCGCAGAGCGCGCGGGACGAAGATCCAGCTGGGGCGAGCGAGGGAGTTGCGGTGCGGCCGTCTTGCCGCACGGACGGATGCTGGGACGATGCTTGCCGCTCGTCCCCCGCCGGGCCGGTGGCGGCGTTGATGGCAGGTGACGGGGAACGGTGTAGATGCCCGCCGACAGGGGCCGTCTGGGCGACGCGGGAAGCGAGTGCGGCCCGGCGCTGGGCGCGGGCCCGACGAGCGTCAGACATAGGCGTGACGGTCGGAGGAGAACGGGGCGGTGGAAGACAAATTCCGGCGCACCCCTACCTGGCACGCCAAATGTCGGATTTCGAGTTCCGGCAGACCCTTGAGGTTCGAACACTAGGGTGCGCGCGGAGATTTCGCCTCCTACCTACCTGCACCCCTCCGCCATGCTTGGATCTAAACTAAGGAAAGAACAACACAAGAGACACAGGGTTTATACTGGTTCGGGCCACCGATGTGGTGTAATACCCTACTCCAGTGTGTGGTGTGTGGATTGCCTCTTGGGTTGATGATGGCGAACAATACAAGGAAGAACAGCCTCGCGAGGGTCTGTTCTTGGCTGGGGCGATGAAATGCTCGGAGGAGTTCGGTCACCTTTCTCTCTCTCTCTCTCTCTCTCTCTCTCTCTCTCTCTGCCCTCCTCTGACCGGCCCTTCTAACGAGCCTCTTCCTTCCTACCTCTTTTTCGTCCTTCCTTAGCTATGTGGGTGGCTGGTCCTATTTATAGAGGCCCTGGTCCTCTCCCCAAATATTGAGAGGGAAGGGAGCCAACAATGGCGGGCTAATTTGAAGGGGGACAACAAGTATCAGCTATCCTGACAAAAGTAGTCTTCGCCTGCGCAAAGCTCTGGTGATGACGCCGTCTTGGACTCCATGGTGACCTCCGTCTCGTAGTCCTCCTGGTCTTGGTCTCGTTGCACCGAAATGGCAACCTTTGCCTGATGCCTCGGTACTCCGCGGCTGCGCTTGCCCCCTTTGCACCAAAGAGGAAAGGACGACGTTGCGCGGGCTGGCACCCGCCTGGCGCCCTGAGTTGTCACGGCTTGCGTCATGGGCACCTCGTGAGGTACCCCGCCTTGATCTCTCCACCTCCTCGTGAGCCAGCCTGACGAGGCCGTGCCTGAGAAAGCTCCGCGTCGTCCGCCCCGCGAGGCTTGGCCCCTCGCGAGGGTCTTGGGTTTGTGTTGGTGAAGATGGGCCGTGCTGGGCCCCCCTTTGAGCCACGCCGCAGGCAGGCAAGTCTGGGGACCCCCGTTCCCAGAACGCCGACACTCTTTATAAAGGGTCAAGGCTTTTACTTTTTTCCTCCCGTGCTCAATCGAATCCTTCCCCCGCCTCGAGTTCTAACACCCAAAGCCCAGGTCAGGTGCTTCGGACCTTCAATCATGTCCGGATCCAGCCTCCAGGGCCGGTGGATGCCCTCCTCCGTCACGAAAGAGGATATCAAGAAGTTGAGGGAGGCAAGATACTTGACCGCCGAAGTCTCGCATCGGCTGCCTGCCCGAGGGCAAGTCGTCCCTACTCCTGAACCCAATGAAGACGTCGTGTTTATCTCCCACTTCCTCCGAGGACTAGGCCTCACTCTGGATCCCTTCGTAAGGGGTTTGATGTTCTATTACGGGCTTGATTTCCACGATCTAGCCTCGGATTCCTTTCTCCACATCTCGGCATTTATTGTCGTATGTGAGGCCTTCCTCCGCATTACCCCTCACTTCGCCCTGTGGCTCAAGACCTTTGATGTGAAGCCGAAGATGGTTGAGGGGCAGCATGCAGCGTGCGGAGGGGCATTAATAAGCAAGATCGCTGTAGCTCCGTGGCCAAAGGGTTCTTTTCCAGAGTGTTCAAATTATGGCAACGGGAGTGGTTCTACGTCACCGCTCCTAGAAGTGCCAAGTGGGTAGCTTCCCCCGCCTTTCGCTCAGGCCCTCCACCACAACTGATGTCATGGATCAGCAGGGGGCTGAGCTGGGGTCCAGCCAAGGATGTGCCCATACTGCAGAGCCGCATCCGAGATCTCTTCGAGGGAGATTTTAGTTTGGTTATGGTAGTGCAAGTCATGCCGGTTCGTCGAGTCCAGCCTTGCAAACACCAGCCCCTCCACTTGTGGGAATTCAACCCAGAAGGACCGCGCGCTATTCAGAATTTCCTCGGCCTGACGCACGAGGAGATGTACAAGTCGTTCTTCGGACCCCAAATAGAGTGTCCGGACACCTCTGAGGACGTGGGCCTAAGCAGCAACCGCACCGCGGCCCAAGTAAGTAATCCTCTAGCCGAACATACTGTCTTTCATTTATCATGACGTCATTCTGAAGAATCGCTTTTTGACCAGGACTGGATAACAAAGGGGAAGATGATCCGGTGTTCGGCCCCCCTTCCCGAAGGCTTGGACAATCCGGTGCTGGAAAAGATGCTTGAGCCAGCACCTTGCCCGGTGCCCTCAAAGGAAGATAAAGGGGGGAATAAAGAGGGCGAAAGCGGGCCCCCACCGCTACCTATTCCAACCGAGGGAACGAGCGCCTCCGTGAGGGAGGATAACCAAGGGTAGGAATCTGACATTCCCTCGCCCCGGGGAGGAAGAGGACTACCTCTGATGATCCGAAAACCAAGGTTTCCAAACGGGAGAAGAAAACTCCACCAGAGGGTCCCGCCTCGGAGGGTGCTCTTTCCGCACAAAGTCCGTGCGGGGATCGGCCCTCTAACGAGCTGTAAGTAATCAAAAAGTACTTAATAGTGAAGATATGCTACCTTACTTCTGAGGAAGATAACCGAAGCATCTATCTTGCAGTTCGGATCTGAGCCCTTCTCAGCAGAGCTCGTCTTCGGGGGATCTTCTTCCAGAGATGATGGAGAGCGAAACGCCTCCCCCGGGCTCCCTGGCTCAAGAAGAGGGCGACCTTGAAGTGTCATCACGGAGAGTTTCTCCGGATCCGGCAAGGCCAGAAGGTAATCCCATGGTCACCCGAAGCCCTCAGTATCCGGCTCTTGAAGAGAGCAATCAAAATAGTCCGGCACCATCTGGTATGCGGTCGGATGTACTGAAGGGTCTGCTAGAGCGAGCGACTATCTCAGAAGAGCACCGTACATTAATGTGTACGGTGATTGAAACGATTTCGTCCGCCGAAAACGGGTTGCATGAAGCCTTTATGAGTCTACTGGCGGGCTTTGAGGTACGTGAAATGGTATGCATTTGTGATGGTACCGCGCATTTTTAGGTGTGTCCTGTGTAGATAGTAGCCCCTGAGACTCTGGTTGTCGTTGAAAACGGCGGCGAACAGAGGATCGTTGTCGGTGTCAAAACCGGCGGATCTCGGATAGTGGGTCCCGAACTGTGCGTCTAGGCCGGATGGTAACAGGAGGCAGGGAACACGATGTTTTACCCAGGTTCGGGCCCTCTTGATGGAGGTAAAACCCTACGTCCTGCTTGATTAATATTGATGATATGGGTAGTACAAGAGTAGATCTACCATGAGATCAAGGAGGCTAAACCCTAGAAGCTAGACTATGGTATGATTGTTGTATATGGAGTTGATGTCCTACGGACTACTACCCTCCGGTTTATATAGACACCGGATAGGGTTAGGGTTACACAGAGTCCGTTACAATGGTAGGAGATCTTGAATATCCGCATCGCCAAGCTTGCCTTCCACGCCAAGGAAAGTCCCATCCGGACACGAGACGAAGTCTTCAATCTTGTATCTTCATAGTCCAGGAGTCCGGCTGAAGGTATAGTCCGGCTACCCGAACACCCCCTAATCCAGGACTCCCTCAGTAGCCCCCGAACCAGGCTTCAATGACGATGAGTCCGGCGCGCAGATTGTTCGGCATTGCAAGGCGGGTTCTTCTCCAAATCCTGTGTACCTGTAGGAATAATGTAGCGCTCCTCGACTCCCACGCCCAATAATGGCCGTCTTCCACGTGTCAAACGAATGCGAAAAGCCAGGGCGTTTTACATCCACGCCCCTAACCGTATAAACGAGCCGCCTATTTAACAGGATGGGGATTTAGGTCCAAACCACATCTTCTCCTCTCCGTGAGTTATCATCAGAGCGCTTCCAGCAAAGGTCCATTCCAACATGACCAGCCGTCGCAGCTCCTCCCCTCGCCCCTCCGGTCCCAAACCCGGGGACTGGGAGAGTGGCACCATCCCGCATAGCGAGTTAGTGTCGCTTCAGGCCAAGGGATTTCTCCCTCAGGCATACATGGTCCCGGTCCGAGCCGATCTCGCCACCTATAATGGCGGAAAACAAGCGGAGAGCACCCCCAATCCTTCTAAAGGAGAGCGGGTGTGCCTCGTCCCCTATCTAATAAGGGGACTGGGGTTTCCAATTCATCCATTTCTCCGCGGGCTTCTGGAGTTCTACGGCCTCCAGCTGCACGATCTCACGCCCGCCTCCGTATTACATATTGCGGGTTTCGTCGCCCTTTGCGAGCTATTTTTAGGCGTTGAGGCTCATTTTGCGCTGTGGAAGAGGTTATTCTGCCTGGTGCCCCGTTCTCGAGAGGGGTCTATATACCAAGTGGGCGGAGCCGAAGTATGGCGCATCACCGGGACCGGATACCTATCCGGAACCCCAAAGAAGGCATCCGAGGACTGGCCTTCGGAATGGTTTTACATAGATGACGTCCCGCTACCGGACCCTATCCGGGTCGGTCTCCCTGAGTTCAATAGTGCCCCATTGAAGAAACGCTTGAGCCGGCGTCCGTGGAGCTCTCAGAAAGAAAGCGACAGAGACGTCCTTTACCTGATGGGCCGGATAAGACTATTGGCTCATTCTGGACTAACCATGATTGGAGTCATGGCCGCATGCATTATGCGAGGGGTGCAACCGCTTCAATATAGAGGCCACCCCATGTGGGATTTCAACGGGGAGGATGACGCCACCCGTTACGGTCGTAAGGGGCCGGCCTCAGCCGCCGCCCTAGTAAAGATCTTATCCTCTTTGTACAAGGGAGAAAAGGAGGAATTCCTCCACGTTAATCCGCAGGCCGGATTTACTATGTACGATCCTCCAAGTTGGGTAAGTGAATAATTGCACTTGCCCGTCTGTTTTATACTCCCACGGTTAGATATGTAGTCTAACGACTTCAGTGCAGGAACTGCGACAGGAGGTAAAGGATATAAACAGCCGCCCTCCACAGCCCGAGGACCCAGAACGGTCCCTCGATCCGGACTCCGAAGAGGACCCGGACATATCGGTGGAGCTTATCGACGGGGTGTTCCATCAGCTAAGCAAGGACAATACCTTGGTAGCCATCACGGCTGATTACCCAGGGTTAATCCCGGCCTCCCAGGTGACAGAAACTGGAGTCTCATTCCCTTGAGAGAGATTCCACTCTCATGCATTCCAGTGTTTCTGACGACAACCGTGTTTTGCAGGGGAGATTTCTGAGGCAGGAGGCCGAACCTGCGGCGGCTAGCCAACGAGGGGCCGCAGGACCCCGTGGGGCAAAAAGGAATGCAGTCCGGACTGAGATGCCGGTGCAAAGGTATAGCGCACCCTCTGTTTCCCTGGTGTTATTCTGTCAGGGCATATTAACGTTCGTGCTATCTTCAGAACGAAGAGACCTCGCCGGACTACATCCGGAGAGGTTGCCAATCGCGCCCCCACCAGCCAGGCTCCAACGTCTGGCCAGGAAGCGGAGGCGAGCACAAGGCGTGCACCGGACGCTCCTTCGACAGAGGATGCGGACAGGCTGTCTGCCACAAATTCTGAAGTGGAGAGTGCCATGAACCACAGGCATCGCCGGACAGTTCTACGCGACGCTTGTTTCTCCCAAGAGGCTTTAGATGCCTTTAATTCGGGAGATGCGTACCTCCGTGCCGCTCAAAATGGTTTAGCCAGAGCCACGGAGCAGTATGTAAAAGACATACGGGTAAGAAAATTTTGGTCAAATATAGATATACCAGTAGCCCCCAAGACTTGAAACAGTTAGAGCAACTGATTTAAGGATCATTTAATAAGCAGGTTCTTACAGAGAAGAATACCGTACTGTCCCAGGAGCTGGAAAAGTGCAAGGCCCAAATAGAGGCCGCACTAGCCGCGGCAGGGGAGCCCAAAGAGACCCCCTCAGGTAAGATACGCTTCGAAAGATTAGTATTGTGCGGTGTGGGTGCAAATCTGACAAATCATGTTGCAGATGGCGCCGGATTCGATCCGGAAAAGCAACAACTCTTACGCCGGCTAAAGAGGTGACTTAGGTTGGGTTGTCTGGATCAATCCTACAATGAATAGCTCTCTTTCCTTTTAATGGAACACTCACTAGATTCCGGTGAGAGTACATTGACAAAGGTGAGGTGAGAGAAGAATGATCTTCAGGATGCCAACACCAGGCTGGACGTCGAACTTAAAGATGTTCGTGGCCAGCTGTCGGACTCCACGAGGGAGAATCAGCGGCTTCGACGCGGCATATTCAGTAAGTGCTTGAACGAACTTTAAAAAAAAAGAGTTCGGCGAGGAAGTCGACTAACAGAGTAATGTCTGTAGGTATGCTCACAGGTCGTCCTGCAGAGGAGATGCCCGGTTCTACAGGTGACCTTCTTCCCAAACTCATGCAACTGCACGAGCGAATTCGGCAGGCGAAGCAAGGTGTTGCCCAAGCCTTATGGCCTGCCCACTCCATGCCCGAGGGCCTTGGAGAGCTTGCGGAGAAGCTGAAGGGAGCTCGGCGGCGCTTCCAGTTGTGGAAGATATCGGCCTGCCGACAAGGCGCTAGGGAAGCCTGGGCCATGGTGAAGACCCGTTTTACGAAGTCTGACCCAAACCACATGGCCGAGGTCGGACCAGTGGGGCCTGACGGGAAGGAGATCCCTGTGAGCTTAGTATACGGCCATGTAGAGTTGGCCGCGAAGTATTCCCAGCAGGACTGTAAATTAGACAGCCTGTTAGATGGTATAGAAGAGGAATACAATCAGTCAGAATGACTATGTAATTTTGAATTGACATGTGTAATGCCTTCTAGCCGGATTGTAGATCGTTTGTCGTTGCCGACCTTTTCGCTTCAACCTCGGGACCTGATGGTCCGGAGTGTGTCCGAATACCATAGCGGTTATATAAGAACCGTGGTATGCGTGGAGACCAAGCGTAGGGGTCATTAGTGCTTTATCAGACAAGTGCCCAACTAGTTATGTTATATTACATGGTTAGTAAGAAACATCTTCCAGAGAGAATAGTTCCGTTAGGGGTTCCTTTCGCTGGGAGGCATGCCCTAAAGTGCATGTCCGGACTGCGTAAAAAGACGCAGAAAAAAGCATCTGGAGGCACATAAAATGAGTAAAAAGATCATCTTTTATCTCACCGACCGAATATTCCCTTAAGAACACTAGCTTTCGGCTTCACCCAGTCTGAGGTACACATCCGGCTGACCCGGCAGTAACAATCACAGAGGTGCTCCCTTTACCGCCTAGCCGAACAATCGGGAACGTAGGGGTAAGCACAAGAGCCAGGCAACCTAGCTTGGCCAAAACTTAAGTCATATCGATGCATATAATGGTGAAGAAAAAGGTACATGCGGAAGTTTGACGCATGTGTTGGGCATGAAGCCCGTATAAATAAGCTTCTGTTAAAGAAGCCCCCAGGTTTAATGAGCGCGAGTGGCGCATCACTAGATGAGCCTTTAAGGGCTATAAAAGAAAAGAGGGGAAGGAGAGAAATGTAAGACAGAAAAATGCAAAAAATGGACAGAGGAAGGAGACAAACACAGAGTCCGGCGCTAGGCATAGAATCTTCGGAGACGGGTGGCGTTCCACGGGTTCGGCTCGAGTCGGTTATCCGACGCATCTCGCAGGCGGTACGCCCCGCCAGTCAGGACTTGGTCGATTATGAATGGACATTCCCACTTGGGCTTGAGTTTGTCCTTTTTCCTATCCGGCAGGCGTAGAACTAGTTCACCAACATTGTAATTTTTGGCCCGTACTTCTCTGCTTTGGTATCTTCGGGCCTGCTGTTGATAAAATGCGGAACGGGCTTTTGCCACATCACGCTCCTCCTCCAGGGCGTCCAAGTTGTCCTACGATCGAGCTCGGCTTCTCTTTCTTCGTACATGCGCACTCTAGGTGAGTCATGAATTATGTCGCAGGGCAGAACTGCCTCTGCACCATACACCATAAAAAATGGTGTGTATCTGGTGGTGCAATTTGGCATGGTCCGCAGCCCCCATAGCACGGAGTCGAGCTCCTCTACCCAGTGCGTGTTAGATTCCTTGAGGGACCGCACCAGTCTAGGTTTAATGCCGCTCATGATAAGACCATTTGCACGTTCAACCTGGCCGTTGGTTTGTGGGTGATAGACGGAAGCATAATCGAGCTTGATGCCCATGTTTTTGCACCAGAGTTTTACCTCATCGGCGGTGAAGTTTGTACCGTTATCGGTTATGATGCTGTGGGGGACGCCATAACGGTGTACAACCCCGGATATGAAGTCTATCACAGGTCCGTACTCGGTCGTTTTAACAGGCTTGGCTTCTATCCATTTGGTGAATTTATCCACCATGACCAGTAAGTATTTTTTCCTATCGGTCCCACCTTTAAGGGGTCCGACCATGTCAAGCCCCCAGACCGCAAAAGGCCAGGTGATGGGTATAGTTTGGAGTGTGGTGGGTGGCATATGGCTTTGGTTGGCAAAAAGTTGGCAACCAGCGCATCGTTGGACTAAGTCCTGAGCGTCTGCCCGGGCCGTCGGCCAATAAAAGCCTGTACGGAAAGCCTTGCTAACAAGGGACCGAGCAGCGGCGTGGTGACCACCGAGTCCGGCATGAATTTCAGCCAGAAGGTTCCGCCCTTCCTCTTCCGAGATGCACCTTTGAAGGACTCCGGTAGTGCTTTTCTTATAAAGCTCTCCCTCATGGACTCTATAGGCTTTAGATCGCCGCAGTATGCAACGGGCCTCGTTTTGGTCCTCCGGGAGTTCCTGCCTAGTAAGGTAGGCTAGGAGTGGTTCTGTCCACGGGGCGATGACTGCCATTATTACGTGGGCTGAAGGTGTAATTTCATTGGCAGAGCCTCCAATTGTGTCAGATTGTTCGGCGTCGAGTGGTGCGGCTGGGTCTGGGCTGTTATTTGCGGGTTCCCCCTCCCATGCTACGGATGGCTTGAACAATCTTTCCAAAAAGATGTTGGGGGGACTGCATCGCGTTTTGCTCCGATGTGTGCCAGGACGTCCGCTGCTTGATTGTTTTCTCGGACTATATGGTGAAACTCCAGCCCTTCGAACCGAGCTGACATTTTTAGGACGGTGTTACGGTAAGCTGCCATTTTTGGGTCCTTGGCGTCGAAGTCTCCATTTATTTGGGATATCGCGAGGTTTGAATCCCCGCGTACCTCTAGGCGCTGGATACCCATGGATACTGCTATCCGGAGACCATGTAGGAGGGCCTCATATTCTGCTGCATTGTTGGAATCCATGTACATGATTTGGAGCACATATTGGACCGTGTCTCCTGTGGGGGACGTCAGGACGACGCCAGCCCCCAGTCCAGCCAACATTTTGGAGCCGTCGAAATGCATAATCCAGTTTGAATATGTGCCGTACTCTTTAGGGAGCTCGGCCTCCGTCCATTCTGCGACGAAGTCGGCCAAAACTTGCGATTTAATAGCTCGTCATGGCTTATAGGTTATATCGAACGGGAGAAGCTCGATGGCCCATTTTGCAATCCGGCCCGTTGCGTCGTGGTTGTTGATAATATCGTTGAGTGGTACTTCCGAGGCTACTGTTATGGAACACTCTTGAAAGTAGTGTCGTAGCTTCCGGGATGCCATGAATACCGCGTATGCAATCTTTTGATAATGCGGGTACCGTGATTTGCATGGAGTGAGGACAGTGGATACGTAGTAGACCGGCCTTTGAAGGGGGAATTTGTGTCCATCCGTTTCCCGCTCGACAACGAGCACTGCGCTGACAACTTGATGTAATGCTACAATGTACAATAACATTGGTTCGCCGGTGTTCGGCTCGGCCAGGACTGGGTTTGTTGCCAATATGGCTTTTATTTCATCAAGTCCGGCTGTGGCGGCCTCCGTCCACTCGAAGTGTTCGGTGCGCCGAAGGAGGAGATAGAGGGGTAGTGCCTTTTCTCCCAAGTGGGAGATGAAGCGGCTTAAAGCCGCCACGCATCTGGTTAATTTTTGTATTTGTTTGAGGTCCTTTGGGATATCCAATTGTGACAAAGCTTGGATCTTGGCTGGATTTGCTTCAATTCCTCTACCGGATACAATGAAGCCCAAGAGCTTTCCGGCTGGAACGCCGAAGACGCATTTTTCCGGGTTGAGCTTGATGTCATATTTTCGGAGGTTATCGAATGTAAGCCTCAAGTCGTCTACTAGAGATTCGACATGTCTTGATTTGACGACCACATCATCAACATACGCCTCCACTGTTTTGCCGGTCTGATTTGCCAGACATGTCTAGATCATGCGCTGATATGTTGCGCCGGCATTTTTCAGCCCGAAGGGCATTGTGTTGAAGCAGAATGGGCCGTATGGTGTGATGAATGCTGTTGCGGCTTGGTCTGATTCTGCCATCTTGATTTGATAGTATCCGGAGTATGCGTCAAGGAAACACAACGAGTCGTGTCCTGCGGTGGCATCGATAATTTGATCGATACGGGGGAGGGGGAAGGGATCCTTTGGGCAAGCCTTGTTGAGGTCTTTAAAATCGACACACAGGCGCCAGGATTTGTCCTTCTTTGGTACCATCACCAAGTTTGCTAGCCAGTCCGGATGTTTTATGTCTCTAATGAATCCGGCCTCCAATAGCTTGGCTAGCTCCTCTCCCATAGCCTGTCTCTTGGGTTCGGAAAACGCCGAAGGGCTTGTTTGACAGGTTTAAATCCTTTTAGGATATTTAAGCTGTGTTCGGCCAGCCTGCGTGGGATCCCTGGCATGTCTGAAGGGTGCCAGGCGAAAATGTCCCAGTTCTCTCGTAGGAACTCTCGCAGTGCGGCGTCTACATCAGGGTTCAGTCGTGCCCCTATGGAAGCTGTTTTATTGGGGTCCGTTGGATGGACCTGGAATTTGACTATTTCGTTAGCTGGCTTGAAGGATGTGGATTTGGATCTCTTATCAAGTATCATGTCATCCCTGTTAACCGTGGAGCGCAGCGCAGTCAGTTCCTCGGCCGCTAAGGCTTCGGATAGTGCCTTAAGGGCTAATGCGGCCGTCTTGTTTTCGGCGCGGAGTGCTACGTCCGGATCACTAGCTAGAGTGATAATTCCGTTTGGCCCGGGCATCTTAAGCTTCATGTACCCGTAATGGGGTATTGCTTGGAAGATTGAGAATGCTTCTCGTCCCAATAAAGCGTGATATCCGCTTTTGAACGGGGCCACCTGAAACATGACTTCTTCGGACCTGTAATTATCCGGCGTGCCGAACACCACATCTAGTGTGATTTTTCCTATGCAGCGCGCTTCCCGACTGGGGATTATTCCTCTAAAGGTTGTGCTGCTTCGCTCGATGCGGTTCCAGTCTATTTCCATTTTTTGAAGGGTTTCCTCATAAATGAGGTTCAGTCCGCTGCCTCCATCCATGAGCACCTTGGTGAGGCGAAAGCCGTACACTATGGGACTAAGGACCAATGCGGCTGGTGCTCAGGCTGTTCGGAATCTAGGTTCATCACTTGCGTTGAAGGTAATAGCAGTGTCGCTCCATGGATTTATTGTTGCAACTTGATAGACTTCGGCGAGGCTGTGGAGTGTTCTTTTTCGCATACTGTTTGATGCGAAAGTCTCGAAGACTACGAGAACGGTACTGGTGTCCTCGGGCTGGCTTTCTGCGGCCTCCAGAATTAAGAGGTCCTCGCTAATTTTGGCCACCTGCCGGAGTATCCAACATGCTTTAAGGCTGTGAGTTGGTGTGGCGTCCTCTGTAGTGTCGATTCTACAGGGTCCATCCAGCCACCTTTCCAGTACGGTTCCATGCCCTGTAGAGGGTTTTGGCTTTTTGGTGTTTATCCCGAGTGTCCTATGATGATGCACCCTCTTAGTTCGGACGGGATTACTATTCAAGGCCGGATTATCCCAAAATTTTATTTCGGTTTTCCAGGCGCTTTCCATCGCATAGTATTTTTGTACTATGGACGCCAAGTCAGTGAAGCGTGTAATATCACGAAGACTTACGGTGTTAAGGATTCCCTCGTCCGTGCAATTACTGCAGAAAATTGAGATTGCGTCTCCCTCGCGGCAATCCTTTATCCTGTTCATAACCAGGAGGAATCTGGCCCAGTAATGATGTACTGTTTCCTCGGGCCTCTGCCTGATTTGGGAGAGATCGCTTATGTTCGGGTGGGCGGGTGTCGTTGAATCTGAAACCTCACCCAATCCAAGATTCGGAGGCCGAAGAGTTTCCGAACTCTAAAGTTCGGATTCTTGGATGTTGTCCAATGAATCTAGCCCGTTGCCTGATCCTAAGCTCAGGTCTTGAGTTACATCCTCCTCTCCGCGGGTATCCGGCTTGGAGGAGTCGGGAATTCGGTCGTAGCTAGTCCTTAAAATAGATGAAGGGTCGCCGCACTGCGCCTCTACCACGGCAACATGGTGGGTGACTTGGGGAGAGTTAATTTCTCTTAGATCGGGTTTAAGCCCAACCTGGTCATAATCTGTAGCGACCCCCAGGGCGGCGATGCGATCCAAGAGCTCGTTTACGGAAGAGAGCTCCATTGGATCTAGCTGCTCGACGAGCTCCGAGCCGACGTGTAGGTTGCTTTTGATGACCCGAGAGGTCACCGTCGGCGCAACAGCCGAACAGGCGGTCATGAGGAAACCACCTAGCCGGAGAGTTTGGCCGACAGCCAAGGCTCCCTTAGCAATGGTGCCGTCTTTAAAGACGGGAGGAGGCATCCTTCCTTATTGCGACGGCACAGAGGAACTCTCAATGAAAGCACCAATGTCGGTGTCAAAACCGGCGGATCTCAGGTAGTGGGTCCTGAACTGTGCGTCTAGGCCGGATGGTAACAGGAGGCAGGGAACACGATGTTTTACCCAGGTTCGGGCCCTCTTGATGGAGGTAAAACCCTACGTCCTGCTTGATTAATATTGATGATATGGGTAGTACAAGAGTAGATCTACCACGAGATCAAGGAGGCTAAACCCTAGAAGCTAGCCTATGGTATGATTGTTGTATATGGAGTTGATGTCCTACGGACTACTACCCTCCGGTTTATATAGACACCGGATAGGGTTAGGGTTACACAGAGTCGGTTACAATGGTAGGAGATCTTGAATATCCGCATCGCCAAGCTTGCCTTCCATGCCAAGGAAAGTCCCATCCGGACACGGGACGGAGTCTTCAATCTTGTATCTTCATAGTCCAGGAGTCCGGCTGAAGGTATAGTCCGGCTACCCGAACACCCCCTAATCCAGGACTCCCTCAATCATAGTCCCAGGTAATAACCAGACCACCTTTATGTGCAGGTGTCTGAAGCTCCGGTGGCTAGCCGGACTGATGGGGTTGCCGAACTAAAGCGGCGACTGGATGCGGCGGATGCCGATATCGAGCTTGTTAACAAGCGGCTTGACGAGGCACAGGGTAGGTGATGTTTATAGTGAATGTCACATAGTAAGAGTAGCGTGATGCCAGTATCTTTAATATGTTGTGACTGCAGATGGATCTGACACCGTGGAGGCCCTGCGGGCGGAGCTTGCCCGAGCCAAGGAGCAAGCAAGGAGTGGTAATGCGGCCGCTTTGAAGGCGGTCGAAGAGTTGAGAGCCGAGAAGGTCATTCATAACGAGAGCAAAGATAAATGGCCAAAATGGTTGTGAAGTTAAAAGACACTGCCGACCGCTGCCAGTTTCTTGAAGAAGAAAGCCGGGCGAAGGCTACGGACCTCGAAAAGGCCACAATGGCGACCAAAGACACCCGCTCTGCAATGAGAGCAAAGAAGGAGGAACTGCGTGAAGCCGAGGATATTGTGGCTGGGAAGCCCTTTATGCTGCGGAGGAAGTTCGGTGATCCGTGGTATGCCCCTCTGGATCGGCTGTGGAGTTCGGCCGACACATATCTGGACTTAGCGGCGAGCGTTGTCGATGCGGCCGAATACTTCCGAGATCAGACAGATCGGGAAGTGGACAAGCTGTTCTGGTCGCAATTTAACGTTCCAGAGCGTCCGCTTCCATTGATTGATCAACTTGCCGAATGGGCCGAACTCAATAGATTGTCTGCACTCGCCATGAGGTCTGTCGTGGATCATCTGTGGCCAGAAAGGCCAAAGCCGAACAGCTATTTCAGCTTGGTGCAGCAGTTCCTTGGTGCGGTGTCACGCATTAATGCGATGAAGAGGTCGGCATGCATAGAAGGCTCGCGGATGGCCCTTGCCCGTGTCAAAACATACTGGGCGGAGATGGATGCCACCACTGTCGCGGCGCAGGGTTCGGCCATAGGCCGACTGGCTGCCGAGCACTATTTTGAAGAAGTTCTTGAGGGCGCTCGTTCGATAGAGGCCCAGTGCTCGAAGAATGTTATGTTTGAGTGACATGTATTCCCATTGTAAAAACAACGTTTCATTGAATTTATCAAGGCTGTATTTATACTTTTGCCTGAAAGTATTGTGATGCCTCCTGTGCAGCCGTTTATGTATACCTGTATATAACCTGAAAGATTGCAGTCATCGGCTTCAGCCCCCACGCATATAATGTGGGGGTGTTCGCAGAAGACGCGTATTCACACTTAATCCAACGTCTTGGTCCTATTAAGGAGGTGATAGCGCAGCGAACTAGCCAACCGGACTATAATGCTTTAACACTTTCACTTAGCCATAGGAGTTTGACAGTGTGGCTACTATATAGCCCCTGGTGGCTCCACACTCATCCGGATTCAGGGTGCGTACATGCCTGGCCGGGAAACGGCCCTTCGTTAATGCGGAGGAATCCCTAAGATTCCAATAAGTCATCGAGTGGTTGACCAGTCTCACGCTATATCATGACAGTCCGTTTTCGGCTTTCTCTACTGAGGTGCTCGTCCGGATGAACCAGGGAGCGGAACATAAGGCAGCAAAACACAGGAGCCGGGAAAACCCAACATTTGACCAAAGACATGATTTGGAGCTGATGCATATAAGGCCAAACTCGCGACGCCGAACACTCCCTAAGGTATTCGGTCTTTATGGTGTAAACTGGGTCTAAACAGTACCCTTTGTAATAAGCCCCTGGTGTCCAGGTACGTGCATTATTCTGGCGTGGCCACATGCCAAGACGTCAGCATCCTTCTCAGTTGTACTGAGAATCCGAGGGATGTAAATCAACAAGAAACAGTAAAAAAAGGTTTACGCAGGGTCTTAATCTACAAATAATCCTTGGAACGGGTCCCTGCTGCACGTCTGCGCCTGTGTCTCCGTTGTGCCATATCCTGGACAGGCGTAGCACGATGGTCATCTGAAAAAGAGAGCAACTTAATTGAAAAGTTGCCATGCAAAAGTTAAGTTATACTAAATAAACAATATGTAGTTGAAAATGAGTAAAGGTGAGCCTTATTGCCACTTTTGCGCGTGCGTTGAGCCCCTTGTATTGTAATAGGGGTATAGCCATCAAACCTGTATTAATTACATATAGCTGAGCCGGACTCGTCTAGCCGTGTCCGTGGTCTTAACGACCTGTCAAATGCTTGAGTTGGTGAGGCCGTTTAGTGTGCGGCGGCCAAGGCGGTCGCACCGTCTTCGGCGCGCAAGGAGCGCTCAATATTTCCATTTACTGTAATGATGCCGCGTGGACCGGGCATCTTGAGCTTGAGGGAAGCGTAATGCGGTATTGCGTTAAAGCGAGCGAAAGCTTCGCGTCCGAGTAGTTCTTGATAGCCACTTTGGAATGGAGCGACGTGGAAAGTTAAATTTTTGCTGCGGAAGTTATCAGGGAAGCCGAATATAACCTCTAGTAGCAGGGAGCCCCTTTAGTGAGCCTCCGGGCCTGGCACTACTCCTTTAAAGGTAGCATTGCTGCGGCAAATTTTTGTTGGGTCTATCCCCATTTTGCGGACTGTGTCCTGATATATCAGATTTAAACTGCCGCCACCGTCCATCAGGACTCGGGTGAAGTCGTATCCATCAATTATTGGATCTAATACCAAGGCAGTCCATCCTGCACGCCGGATACTTGCCGAGTAATCCCGATGGTCGATGGTGATTGGTTGGGACGACCAGTGGCGGAGCTCCGTGGTGATAGGCCCTGGGGCATGTTCCTCTAAAGGTGCCGCTTTGTTTCTCCCTTTTATCACGTGTAACACGTTGATTGTTTTGACTTCTGGTGGGAATTTCTTCTGTTCCCCTGTGCTTTGCTCGCGAGTCTCGTCCTCGTCTTCACTTGGTGTATCCTGCCCCTTGTGTTCGACGTTGAGCTTGCCGAACTGTTTGAAGACCCAACATTCTCTGGGGGTATGATTTGCAGGTTTATCTGGGGTGCTATGGATCTGACATATTTGGTCCTGAATTTTGTTTAGGCTGGACAATTCGTCTCTGTTGCCTTTGGAGGGCGACTTCTGCTTCCCTGGCCGAGAGCTTCTAAATCTGGCGTTTACAGCCGTGCTCTTCGGGTTGTCTTCTTTATTCCGGCGCTTATTCTTGATGCGTCGTGATTTCCTGTTTCCATCCCTGACATTGGATGTACTTGGGTCGCTGGTGCTGCATCGGGCTAACCAGCTGTCCTCGCCCGCGCAAAAATGGGTCATGAGGCTTGTTAATGCTGCCATTGTTCTCGGCTTTTCTTGACTGAGGTGTCTGGCAAGCCATTCGTCTCGAACGCTATGCTTGAAGGCTGCTAAGGCTTCAGCGTCCGGACAGTCAACTATTTGGTTCTTTTTAGTGAGGAACCTGTTCCAAAGTTTCCGGGCTGACTCACCGGGTTGTTGAGTTATATGACTTAAATCGCCTGTATCCGATGGTCGAACATATGTCCCTTGAAAATTTGCCCGAAAGGCGTCTTCGAGCTCTTCCCAGCTTTCGATGGAATTTTCGGGGAGGCTTTTAAGTCAGTGCTGAGCTGGCCCTTTGAGCTTGAGGGGTAAGTACTTGATGGCGTGGAGATCGTCTCCTCGAGCCATCTGGATGTGGAGGATGTAGTCCTCAATCCAGACCCCAGGGTCCGTTGTTCCTTCGTATGCCTCTATGTTTATGGGTTTGAATCCCTCTGGAAATTCATGGTCCAGCACCTCGTCGGTGAAACATAGAGGGTGTGCGGCACCCCCATATTTGTGCGTACCGTGGTGTTTAGATGTTTGTTGTGTTGCATTGTATGTTGGAGCGCGCCTACGTGGTCCATAGATGGATCTGGTTGCGTCGTCCTTTTGATGCGAGCCCTTACACGGATCGCGTACTAGTTTATGTGCAACGTCGTTTGCCGCTTTATGTTGGCTATGAGGTCGTCTATCCGACCGGATGGCCGTTTTATTTTTTAATTGTGGAGGATCTAAGGCCTCCTCATCAAATTCAGGTAGCAACTTTCGCTTCGGATAGCTCTTGGTGTGGTGATTACTGTCGTACTTCGCTGCAGTGTTGAGTACTTCACTCCATTTGATTTTGAGTGTGTCTTGTGTAGCCTTGAGCCTTTGCTTCTGTTTTTTCAGACTCCTCGCCGTGTCAACAAGCCTTTGGTGGGCATTATGTTGCTCCTGGCGCCTGTCCGGTGTGATGTCGTCCGGACTATTATCTTCGACGGAGTCAGGTTGTTCGGTTTGATTCCCCGTGTTGCCCTGGGCGGGCGATGGTGCACCCTGCTCTATTGCTGGGTCTATATGATTGTTATTTCTGCCGAGGCGGGATTTGGAGCGGCGTTTACGCCGCTGCGTTGACTGCTTTTCGAGGGAACAACCCTTCGCTGCGTCCTTCCATTCCTCGTTGTTGTTTTCTTTGGGTGTGTCCACCATGTATACGTCGTGTGATGAAGTGGGCGTCCAGTGCCCTGTGGGCAGTGGTTCCTCTTCGTCTCCCGCATCGTCGTCCATACTTTCGATGTCTTCGGAGTCGAAGTCGAGCATGTCGGTTAAGTCATCGACAGTGGCTACTAAGTGGGTGGTGGGTGGGCGGCGAATTTCTTCGTCATCCGCATCCCAATCCTGCCGGACGTAGTTCGGTCAGGACTCTCCTGACAAGGAGAGAGACCTTAATGAGTTCAGTATGTCGCCAAAGGGAGAGTGCTGAAAAATATCCGTGGAGGTAAACTCCATGATCGGCGCCCAATCGGATTCGATAGGAACGGGCGCAGGCGGTTCAGAGTCCGTGGCCGGAGAAGGATCCGGCAATTTAGCAACACAACTCTCGTGAAGGGTAAGGTCGATATTCGGCTTGATCACCGTAGAGGATACGGCCTCCGTGGCGGGGTGTATCCACCCGTCCATGGATGGCGCAACTGGCTCCAAATTGAGGGTCGGAGCGGCTGGCGGTGCAATTTCTCAAACACTGTCCGATGGTAGAGCTAAATCGTACTCATCGTGACCGCGTGGCGCACAAGGCAGGGGCTCGAATCCGTCGAAGATCAAGTCTCCACGGATATCGACCGTGTAGTTTAAGCTTCCAAACCTGACCTGGTGGCCAGGGGCGTAACTTTCGATCTGCTCCAGATGGCCAAGCGAGTTGGCCCGTAGTGCGAAGCCGCCGAACACAAGGATTTGTCTGGGGAGAAAAGTCTCACCCTGGACTGCATCGCTATCGATGATCGTAGGAGCCATCAAGCCTAACGGCGACGACATAGAGGAACTCTCAATGAAAGCACCAATGTCGGTGTCAAAACCGGCGGATCTCGGGTAGGGGGTCCCGAACTGTGCGTCTAAGGCGGATGGTAACAGGAGGCAGGGGACACGATGTTTTACCCAGGTTCGGGCCCTCTTGATGGAGGTAAAACCCTACGTCCTGCTTGATTTATTCTTGATGATATGAGTATTACAAGAGTTGATCTACCACGAGATCGGAGAGGCTAAACCCTAGAAGCTAGCCTATGGTATGATTGTATGTTGTCCTACGGACTAAAACCCTCCGGTTTATATAGACACCGGAGGGGGCTAGGGTTACACAAGGTCGGTTACAAAGGAGGAGATATACATATCCGTATTGCCTAGCTTGCCTTCCATGCCAAGTAGAGTCATATCCGGACACGGGACGAAGTCTTCAATCTTGTATCTTCATAGTCCAATAGTCCGGCCAAAAGATATAGTCCGGCTGTCCGGAGACCCCCTAATCCAGGACTCCCTCAATAAGGTTGGCAATGTGTTTGCCAAATTTGTTGGTGCTCAAAGTGGTGTCAAGAAAAGAACCATTTGGGTAGCCAAGGCTACTGTGACTAACCTCTTAGGACCCAACTTGGTTGGGACCAACAAGCTCAAACTTGATCAATAGGTGATGTTGGAGGTCATTGGAGACTTGGCTACATTATTAAGAATTAAGGGGACTTCATCATTCTTATTGTCTCAAGCCAAGTCATTCGTATTATCAAGTTTCTATCTTATATCCAATGTTCCTCCTTGCGGTAACTCGTGCTTAAATTGTTTACATTGAAAGTTACTTGCCCCTTTGCATGTTTGGCTTTGTTCCTTGCATGTGTTTGTATATTTTATGCTTCCAACTTGATTATCTTGAGCAATCAAGTATGTGTGTGTTGGTTTGCACATCATGTACATGTGTGTCATTCGTTGAGCCTTTGTGCATCTTGGTCATATCTTAGTTGGCTCTTGTGAGAGATTAATGGAATATCCCATTATGGGGAGTGATGTGCTTTGTGCACTTCACAATCCTATAAAGGTGGGTACATGGGGAATACCACTTAGTATTGATATTGCAAGCTTATCTAGTCACTATGTGGTATGTCTTCTCATGAGAAATTCAAATTCTAAATAGTCCATTAATTATCTCTTGTTGGATCCTTTTATTTGCCTCTTGTTTATCCTTAATTGGTATCACATTATGGGGGAGTAATATGCTATGTGTATATTACTAGCCTAGAAAATGTGTACATTTGAGATATTTTCACCTAGTGTTGATATTGTAAATTATCTTGTTCCTAGGTGGCATGTTAGCTCTACAAGTTGCAATTTGCTTGTGTTTGGTGTGAAGATGATGTTGGATATCCTTGCAATCTACCACCGGGAATTATTTCCAAATACTTCTTGTCTTTTGACAATTGGTACTCACTTGTGTGGTAGAAATTATTGATCATCTTTACATTAGCCTTTGCTTTTATTTGCCTTATCTCTTGCCTAGGATTGTGTCAACTCCCATTGTATTCCATACCACTTGTGGATCTTGTTATTTCCTAAAGCTTGTCTAGTGTTTGTATAGATATAGTGAAAGTGGTGATCCCATCTTGTGCTTTTTGTATTCAAATGCAAATTCTCCATAATGCACAATGCTCGGGGGAGCTATCCTATTTTTCTTAGAACACTCACCTTGTGATCCTTTTCAACTGTGTGTTGGTGGAATGCAAATCGTTTCTTTTGGTACTTTGTGCCATCATGAAACTTTGTAGAGCACTTGGTTTGTTTGGAACCATTCTCTCTTTTGGGAGTTTGACATCTTCCTTTTTGTGTATCAATGGATATCTCATTCCTTGATGTATCGTTTAATGATATCCTCCAAGTCATGATTTATTCATTTGGTATCCTTTCTTCACTTGGCTTTTCTTTTTCTTTTGGTTTCGGTTCTTGAAAGTCTTGAGCATGCATATTTACTTTGTGTAGTATCTTTGGCATGTTTTCTTCTTTGACCCAATGTATAGGGGAAACTCCACCAAGCTCAAATTGGATGAGATGTGCATGAAATTCATTTTCGTATCTATATGCACATTTTTATGTGGAGTTTGTCCTATGTATTGTTGGTTCTCTAACTATTTGGTCCCAATGAGTTTGGGTACCATTTTGTTTGTGTTGTTGTTCTAGGAACAATTGGAGATACATTGGATGCTCGGCTCACTCACAAGGAAGGTGTTGTCATCATGTGCTTATTGGAGTTGAGCTACGATGATCAATTAACTACTATCTACCTTAAATTGGTATCTACTACATCCTTCCAATGTTAACTCGGTAACAAGTATCTTCATATTCTTCATGCACACATTTCTTGCATCAACCTTGTGTAGGTTGTATCATGGCATGTTATTCATTCATTCTTGTGATACTTGTTTCCTTTCTCAAAGCATCCCAACAATGATCTCTTGTTGCTAGTTGTGATGTCTTTGTTGTTCGTGTGTGGACTTCATTTATATACAATAAGACCATATCTAGCCATGTGCTATGCTCCCAATCAAATATCTTATTGGTATATGTATGACCTCCCTTTGGATATCTTGTTCCTCGTGTTGTAACTATTTCGGGTATGCATCCTTCTTTGTAGATATATATATCATCATGATTTCATCTACATAGAATCTTATACACTTGAGAGAAGTTGCATATCTAGTTGATATCCTTTCTTTCATGTCCACCTTGTCTTTCTCTTGTTATTTCTTTGGTGGCTCCGTGAAATCTTTTGCCTTGAGTGCGTGTCTTCTTTCGTTGCATCTTGATGCACTCTTGTGTGGTGGAGATTATTTTCCTCATGCTTATCTTTACGAGGCTTTTGCCATCTTAATTGGTATCCCTCGTCTTGATGAGGCTTTCATCTTCTATCTTCACCACGGGTTGTCACAAGCATAGGTTCTTTATATGCTTATTAGTAAGCTTGTGAACCCATTTGCTAGTTGTGTGTGGGAATGATAGGCCTTGCACCATGTGCCTCATTCTTTCAAGACTTTATGGATGCTTAATGCTCATCCGTACTTTAGTCTTCTCAAGTGCATTGCCTTGACTCACACACATCATTTTGGTTGAGCCCATTCTTAAATTGCTTATTTTACTTATTGCTCAACCATGTGTTTGTTGCAAGTACTAGGCTTAGTTTCCTATTTGCTCACTTGCACTTGTTGTAAGTTTCTATTGATTTTGGGGGAGCTATGATCCTATTTTGTGCACTTTGTATCCAAATACAAATATTCTTATGTGTGCACAAATCATGGGGAGCTTCTCTAGTTTCTCTAGAAGAACACTCCTTTGCTCATATCGTAATATCTTTTATTCTTGTGGCTCGTAGGATCATTGGTCTAGTTGGTTCAATTGGTATCTTTTGATAGCTTGCTTCAATTGGTATCTTTTGATTGCTTGATTGCTTGTGTCTCTCTCGGTTATGTCTTTGTGGCATATCTTCCTTTAGCAATCTTTGTGCCTCAATATAGTTTGTGTTCCTCCAAGTATTTACCTTTAGATATGTGTATGGCATTCCACTCTCTTTTTGAGAAATACACAATTTATGGAGGAACTCAATCTATATTGGCCTTCTAAGCTTTTCGCCCATTTTGGCAATCGATGCCAATGGGGGAGAAGTTTCAAAGAGTTTTGTGGAGAAGTCTTTAGAGTTTTCTCCTTGCTTTGGTTTTGTTCCTAAGCATTTGCATCTCATACGCATGCATCATTGGTTGTTGCATTGCATGGTGATGCATAATTCCTTGTATAAACTCTCTTGAAAGTGATTGTCATCAATTATCAAAATGGGGGAGATTGAAAGAACATGTGGTGCCCCCATGTTTGGTTTTGGTAATTGATGACAATCTCTATGGACTAATGGTTGCCCTGAGTTATATTTGAAGGTTTTGTCCATAGGCTTTTCTTGGAGTACATGTGTTGGTTTCAAGGAGAGTTTGTGTCGACCAAGGTGCTATTCAAGGAATTATCCAAAGATTGGTCATGTGAGTGTTGAGCTTATTGCAAGCATGTCTTGAAGAAGAAGATTGTGTGATCATTCATGTCTACCTTCAAGACATCATCCAAATGAAGAGAATTGGAAAGATTCAAGGTTGATCAAGATTAAGTCAAGAATGAATCAAGTTGATCAACACACAAAGCATACAAGATGTACCGAGGGATCAAGTGATCCCATGGTATGGTAAGCATTGTCCATTACACTTTGTTTGCTAACCCATGGTTTTCATGAGAGTTCTTTGTGGGGTTAGGTTGCGATGTGCAAGTTCAAGTGGAGCATCATGAAGAGATCAAATGCTTGAAGCTTGCCGTCCATTTTGGTAACAATGGATTTATGAAGATATGCTGAAGAGTGGCTCACCCATAGTGGAGTATGGGGGAGCAATCAACTAGTCTTTATCGAGCCAACACAATCTAGAAAGGTGGTCCAACTTGAGGAAGTCAAGATCGTCATCATCTAGCTCAAGTGGACTATGTGCAAGACAAAGGTTTGCCCTTGATAGGTTTTCTATTTTACCGGTCTCATAGTGGTAGTTGGTGAAAGAAATATGCCCTAGAGGCAATAATAAAGTTATTATTTATTTCCTTATATCATGATAAATGTTTATTATTCATGCTATAATTGTATTAACCGGAAACATAATACATGTGTGAATACATAGACAAACATAGTGTCACTAGTATGCCTCTACTTGACTAGCTCGTTGATCAAAGATGGTTATGTTTTCTAACCATAGACATGAGTTGTCATTTGATTAACGGGATCACATCATTAGGAGAATGATGTGATTGACTTGACCCATTTCGTTAGCTTAGAACTTCATCGTTTAGTTTGTTGCTATTGCTTTCTTCATGACTTATACATGTTCCTATGATTATGAGATTATGCAACTCCCGTTTACCGGAGGAACACTTTGTGTGCTACCAAACATCACAACGTAACTGGGTGATTATAAAGGTGCTCTACAGGTGTCTCCGAAGGTACTTGTTGGGTTGGCGTATTTCGAGATTAGGATTTGTCACTCCGATTGTTGGAGAGGTATCTCTGGGCCCTCTCGGTAATGCATATCACATAAGCCTTGCAAGCATTGCAACTAATAAGTTAGTTGCGGGATGATGTATTACGGAACGAGTAAAGAGACTTGCCAGTAACGAGATTGAACTAGGTATTGAGATACGGACGATCAAATCTCGGGCAAGTAACATACCGATGACAAAGGGAACAATGTATGTTGTTATGCGGCCTGACCGATAAAAGATCTTCATAGAATATGTAGGAGCCAATATGAGCATCCAGGTTCCGCTATTGGTTATTGACCGGAAACGTGTCTCGGTCATGTCTACATTGTTCTCGAACCCGTAGGGTCCGCACGCTTAACGTTACAATGATAGTTTCATTATGAGTTTATATATTTTGATGTACCGAAGGTTGTTCGGAGTCTCGGATGTGATCACGGACATAACGAGGAGTCTCTAAATAGTCGAGACATAAAGATTGATATATTGGACGACTATATTCGGACACAGGAATGGTTCCGGGAGTTATCGGATATAAAATGGAGTACCGGGGGTTACCGGAACCCCCCCCCCCCCCGGGGGGGGTTAATGGGCCTCATGGGCCCAAAGTGGAGCAGAGGAGGGGCGGCCAGGGCAGGCTGCGCGCCCCCTCCCCCTCTAGTCCGAATTGGACAAGGAGGGAGGGGCGGCGCCCCCCCCTTTCCTTTCTCTCCTCTCTCCCTTCCTTCCCCCTCTCCTAGTTGGACAAGGAAAGGAGGGAGTCCTACTCCCGGTAGGAGTAGGACTCCTCCCTGGCGTGCCTCCTCCTGGCCGGCCACCCCTCCCCCTTGCTCCTTTATATACGGGGGCAGGGGGCACCTCTAGACACAACAATTGATCCTTGAGATCTATTAGTCGTGTGCGGTGCCCTCCTCCACCATAATCCTCGATAATATTGTAGCGGTGCTTAGGCGAAGCCCTGCGACGGTAGAACATCAAGATCGTCACCACGCCGTCGTGCTGACGGAACTCTTCCCCGACATTCTGCTGGATCGGAGTCTGGGGATCGTCATTGAGCTGAACGTGTGCTAGAACTCGGAGGTGCCGTAGTTTCGGTGCTTGATCGGTCGGGCCGTGAAGACGTACGACTACATCAACCGCGTTGTGCTAACGCTTCCGCTTCCGGTCTACGAGGGTACATAGACAACACTCTCCCCTCTCGTTGCTATGCATCACCATGATCTTGCGTGTGCGTAGGAATTTTTTTGAAATTACTATGTTCCCCAATAGTGGCATCCGAGCCTATGTTTTATGCGTTGATGTTGTGCACGAGTAGAACACAAGTGAGTTGTGGGCGATATAAGTCATACTGCTTACCTGCATGTCATACTTTGGTTCGGCGATATTGTTGGATGAAGCGGCCCGGACCGACATTACGCGTATGCTTACGCGAGACTGGTTCTACCAACGTGCTTTGCACACAGGTGGCTAGCGGGTGTCAGTTTCTCCAACTTTAGTTGAACCAAGTGTGGCTACACCCGGTCCTTGCGAAGGTTAAAACAGCACCAACTTGACAAACTATCGTTGTGGTTTTGATGCGTAGGTAAGAACGGTTCTTGCTAAGCCCGTAGCAGCCACGTAAAACTTGCAACAACAAAGTAGAGGATGACTAACTTGTTTTTGAAGGACATGTTGTGATGTGATATGGTCAAGACATGATGCTAAATTTTATTGTATGAGATGATCATGTTTTGTAACCGAGTTATCGGCAACTGGCAGGAGCCATATGGTTGTTGCTTTATTGTATGCAATGCAATTGCGCTGTAATGCTTTACTTTATCACTAAGCGGTAGCGATAGTCGTGGAAGCATAAGATTGGCGAGATGACAACGATGCTACGATGGTGATCAAGGTGTCGCGCCGGTGACGATGGTGATCATGATGGTGCTTCGAAGATGGAGATCACAAGCACAAGATGATGATGGCCATATCATATCACTTATATTGATTGCATGTGATGTTTATCTTTTATGCATCTTATCTTGCTTTGATTGACGGTAGCATTATAAGATGATCCCTCACTAAATTATCAAAGTATAAGTGTTCTCCCTGAGTATGCACCGTTGCGAAAGTTCTTCGTGCTGAGACACCACGTGATGATCGGGTGTGATAGGCTCTACGTTCAAATACAACGGGTGCAAAACAGTTGCACACGCGGAATACTCAGGTTTAACTTGACGAGCCTAGCATATAACAGATATGGCCTCGGAACACGGAGACCGAAAGGTCGAGCGTGAATCATATAGTAGATATGATCAACATATTGATGTTCACCCTTGATACTACTCCATCTCACGTGATGATCGGACATGGTTTAGTTGATTTGGATCACGTGATCACTTAGAGGATTAGAGGGATATCTTTCTAAGTGGGAGTTCTTAAGTAATATGATTAATTGAACTTAAATTTATCATGAACTTAGTACCTGATAGTATCTTGCTTGTCTATGTTTGATTGTTGATAGATGGCTCGTGTTGTTGTTCCGTTGAATTTTAATGCGTTCCTTGAGAAAGCAAAGTTGAAATATGATGGAAGCAATTACACGGACTGGGTCCGTAACTTGAGGATTATCCTCATTGCTGCACAGAAGAATTACGTCCTGGAAGCACCACTAAGTGCCAAGCCTGCTGCAGGAGCAACACCAGATGTTATGAACGTCTGGCAGAGCAAAGCTGATGACTACTCGATAGTTCAGTGTGCCATGCTTTACGGCTTAGAACCGGGTCTTCAAAGACGTTTTAAATGTCATGGAGCATATGAGATGTTCCAGGAGTTGAAGTTAATATTTCAAGCAAATGCCCGGATTGAGAGATATGAAGTCTCCAATAAGTTCTATAGCTGCAAGATGGAGGAGAATAGTTCTGTCAGTGAACATATACTCAAAATGTCTGGGTATCATAATCACTTGACTCAACTGGGGGTTAATCTTCTTGTTGATACTGTCATTGACAGAGTTCTTCAATCACTGCCACCAAGCTACAAAAGCTTCGTGATGAACTATAATATGCAAGGGATGAATAAGACTATTCCTGAGCTCTTCGCAATGCTAAAAGCCGCGGAGGAAGAAATCAAGAAGGAGCATCAAGTGTTGATGGTCAATAAGACCACCAGTTTCAAGAAAAAGGGCAAAGGGAAGAAGAAAGGGAACTTCAAGAAGAACAGCAAACAAGTTGCTGCTCAGGAGAAGAAACCCAAGTCTGGACCTAAGCCTAAGACTGAGTGCTTCTACTGCAAGCAGACTGGTCACTGGAAGCGGAACTGCCCCAAGTATTTGGCGGATAAGAAGGATGGCAAAGTGAACAAAGGTATATGTGATATACATGTTATTGATGTGTACCTTACTAATGCTCGCAGTAGCACCTGGGTATTTGATACTGGTTCTGTTGCTAACATTTGCAACGCAAAACAGGGGCTACGGATTAAGCGAAGATTGGCTAAGGACGAGGTGACGATGCGCGTGGGAAATGGTTCCAAAGTCGATGTGATCGCGGTCGGCACGCTACCTCTACATCTACCTTCGGGATTAGTATTAGACCTAAATAATTGTTATTTGGTGCTAGCGTTGAGCATGAACATTATATCTGGATCTTGTTTGATGCGAGACGGTTATTCATTTAAATCAGAGAATAATGGTTGTTCTATTTATATGAGTAATATCTTTTATGATCATGCACCCTTGAAAAGTGGTCTATTTTTGATGAATCTCGATAGTAGTGATACACATATTCATAATGTTGAAATCAAAAGATGCAGAGTTGATAATGATAGTGCAACTTATTTGTGGCACTGCCGTTTAGGTCATATCAGTGTAAAGCGCATGAAGAAACTCCATACTGATGGACTTTTGGAACCACTTGATTATGAATCACTTGGTACTTGCGAACCGTGCCTCATGGGTAAGATGACTAAAACGTCGTTCTCCGGTACTATGGAGAGAGCAACGGATTTGTTGGAAATCATACATACAGATGTATGTGGTCCAATGAATGTTGAGGCTCGTGGCGGATATCGTTATTTTCTCACCTTCACAGATGATTTAAGCAGATATGGGTATATCTACTTAATGAAACATAAGTCTGAAACATTTGAAAAGTTCAAAGAATTTCATAGTGAAGTTGAAAATCATCGTAACAAGAAAATAAAGTTTCTATGATCTGATCGTGGAGGAGAATATTTGAGTTACAAGTTTGGTCTACATTTGAAACAATGCGGAATAGTTTCGCAACTCACGCCACCCGGAACACCACAGCGTAATGGTGTGTCCGAACGTCGTAATCGTACTTTACTAGATATGGTGCGATCTATGATGTCTCTTACTGATTTACCGTTATCGTTTTGGGGTTATGCTTTAGAGACGGCTGCATTCACGTTAAATAGGACACCATCGAAATCCGTTGAGACGATGCCTTATGAACTGTGGTTTGGCAAGAAACCAAAGTTGTCGTTTCTGAAAGTTTGGGGCTGCGATGCTTATGTGAAAAAGCTTCAACCTGATAAGCTCGAACCCAAATCGGAGAAATGTGTCTTCATAGGATACCCAAAGGAGACTGTTGGGTACACCTTCTATCACAGATCCGAAGGCAAGACTTTTGTTGCTAAATTTGGAGTTTTTCTAGAGAAGGAGTTTCTCTCGAAAGAAGTGAGTGGGAGAAAAGTAGAACTTGATGAGGTAACCGTACATACTCCCTTATTGGAAAGTAGTACATCACAGAAACCGGTTTCTGTGACACCTGCACCAATTAGTGAGGAAGCTAATGATAATGATCATGAAACTTCAGATCAAGTTACTACCGAACCTCGTAGATCAACCAGAGTAAGATCCGCACTAGAGTGGTACGGTAATCCTATTCTAGAAGTCATGCTACTAGATCATGATGAACTACGAACTATGAAGAAGCGATGGTGAGCCCAGATTCCGCAAAATGGCTAGAAGCCATGAAATCTGAGATGGGATCCATGTATGAGAACAAAGTGTGGACTTTGGTTGACTTGCCCGTTGATCGGCAAGCAATTGAGAATAAATGGATCTTCAAGAAGAAGACTGACGCTGACGGTAATGTTACTATCTATAAAGCTTGACTTGTTGCAAAAGGTTTTCGACAAGTTCAAGGGATTGACTACTGTCGTGGTTTTGTCACGGCAGATGTCCTAGAGAAAGGACTTAGTCGTGAGGCCATCGCAATGGGTTAGCTCGAAGGGGTTAAAGCGGACACAGGGACACAAGAGGGTTTATACTAGTTCGGCCCCTTCGATGAAGGTAAAAAGCCTATGTCTAGTTGTGATGGGATTGATGAGGTTTTGATGACTAGGGAGCAAACAAGCTTCGCCTAAGTCTCGAGTTGTTGTCTGTCCTTCTAAACCGCCGCCGGGTCGTCCCCTTATATATACGGGTGACGCCCGTCGGTTCACAGAGTCCTAACACCGGTTCATATTCGTATCCGGGTTGGTCTCTCCTTATTCCTATCTTACAATACAAGTTTACATATAGATGCCGGTTTACGGCTACAAGTCTTAAACCAACTACGGGCCTCAGGCCCTCATCTATCTTCTTGGGCTTTAACACTCTTGAGTTACTGATGAAGTTAATCCGGCCCACATAGGCCGGTTTACGCCCAATAGTAATATTCCCAACATTAGGCCCCAGATTGATTTGAACGGGTTCATGTCAATCCTTAGCAAAATCTTCATCTTCAACATCTTCTCGTAGTTGCTGAACTGCCATGATGTCATCCTCTCCAGTTGCTGTAAGCCGAGGTGACGTCATCTGTCATAAAGAAAACATCCATGATATCTCCTTGTTTAATAAACTCACAACAACCGAGGCGACAGCTCCGCTTCCGAAATTTTTGGTTCCTGGATTCACGCGCCTGACACATGTCTTTTTGCCTTATAAATAGGGCCGAAGGGTCATTTCTTTTCTCCCCTTCGTGCCCTTCCTCTTCGTCTTCCTCGCGTCGCCAGTCTCAGAGCTCCGCCGCCGCCATCGTCTTCTGCATCGACTTTGGCCGCTGCATCAACCTGAGCGTACCAGAAAACTGCGGCGACCTTCCGCATCTTCCTCAGCTCTGGTAGGTCTTCTGCTCTTCTCAACATAGATCTGTTCGAGGGTTTCGTGTTCTTGTTGCGTTCATCACCTGTTCATGTTCGTATACTAGCTCCTGGATACATCTGTGAACCCCTTCTCTGTGTAGTGATAACTTTTAGTATCTGCCTTTAGTTTCATGCCTAAAACCATAGATCTCACATATATTTCCGCCCATTGATTCAATACTGTTCTGCTTTGAGATTTTGAATATTTTCCTTCTTTTCTGAACTTGCTTCAGATCCATCGCTGTAGAGAAATCTTGTGAAATCTGTTTCTGTACACTTACCCATCCGCAATCTCAACTGTTTCAATGCTTAGATCCGGCGGTTTAACTTGGTGTAGAAAAAATTAACAAACCGGTATATACCATTAGTCCCCTTGTTGAACCGCTAGATGTTGTTGCTTCATAAAACTCCGGTTTAGATAGAGCTGTCTCCGGTTTAACATTGTACATACCAGTGTACTTTAATCAATGCATTCTTGAACCAGAATCACCTATCTTGTAGATTTCATCATGGCCAAGCAAGTATATGAGTGCAACTGGGTTCCTTCTCGCGTCACAGAGACTCAACTGAACAATTTAGTCCTGATCGGCGCCTTAGGCAGCAAAAATACCATCCATTGGAGGGTCCCTGGCAAAGAATGCCCTCCCACACCTCAAGAAGGAGAGGTCGTCGTTTTCGTAGATCACTTAGCCCGGGGCTTTAAGCCGCCCGGTTCTAAATTTTACCGGGATGTTTTAGCCAATTTTCAACTCTGCCCACAAGACACTGGCCCCAACTCTGTTACAAACATGTGTCACTTCCAAGTGCTCTGTGAGGTGTTCTTTCAAGAGGAGCCCACAGTTGAGTTGTTCAGAGACTGCCTCCATCTAAACCGCCGCACTGAGTTTACTGACGGTTCCAATACGGAATTGGGTGGTGTGGCGATTCAGAAAAGTAAAGAGGTCACATACCCTCACGCCAAACTGCACAGCCACCCCAAAGAGTGGAATCAAACATGGTTCTATTGCAAAGACACCTCCCCTGCTGATGAAAATCCTTTGCCTGGCTTTCGTCCGGAGCGGCTTAGCAATACACACCCATTTCCGCAAAGGTTGACTGCCAAGGAGAGAAGCAAATACGCTCCTCAACTGTCCAAGCTCAGATCCTTCATGGCCAACGGTTTAACAGGGGTTGATCTCGCTCGCTGTTGGATATCGTGGAGCATACTGCCCCTTAGTCAGCGCTCCGGTTTGATGTGCGAGTATACTGGCAGTGTTGATGACCCACTGCGACATGCTAACATCCAGCTCACCGACGAAGAAATCACAGAGGCTGTGAATAAAATGCTGAATGAACCGGAACACATCTGTGCTCGAACCGGCCTGCTTCCCTTCTGTGCCACCAACAAACTGCCAGCTGTAAGAGTTTGATTTTTCTTTTTACTAAACTTGTTTATTGATATATCTGGTCATTGTTTAATATCAATGTCTGTTTAAACATGGCAATGATCCGTTTTGGAGCAAGAAGCTTCCATAGGAGAAGCCAGAAAAAACAGACAAACCGGAAAGACCAACCTGACCAAAGACTAAAGTCGTGAAACGGCCTGCTCATAAGAAGAAAACCACTGCATCTTCTGATCCGGCCGCTGATGATGATGTGGGTAATCCGGACCTTGAGGTAGAGCTTGACTCACTTGGCTTATTTTTCACACGCCTTATTGATGATGATATTTGTCAGGGTGATGCCGAAACCAGCCATGTTGATGCTGCAGAGGTAATTACTCTCTCTTCCGATTCAAACCCTTTGCCTTCGCTAAAAATCCGTCAGGCAAACCGGAAGGTTAAATTTTCTCATCCTCTTGCTTACTTGGATCCCAAATTTCTTATGAAGACCCAACAGCACGAAGCTCGCCGCACAACCCGGCACAGCGGCCAGGTAGTTACCTCCGCCGGTTTACCGAACAGTTTGGTTCGGAAACGCCGTTCAGAGGTCTCTAATTTGCTTGTCAGTGCTTGTCCTAAAGCGGCCTGTTTTCGTCAACCTCTTAATCCATCTGACTCCGATTATCAGGTTACTTCCCACTCATCCTCTAGCGAGTCATCGGCTACTCAGCTGCCACCGCTCAAAACGGTGCTTGGATAAGCTATACTTATCATAATATTTCTGGTACATCACCTTGGAACATATGCTGTATTTGAATTTGTTATTCCTTTCAGGGCCAAGCCTAGGCCGAGCAAGAAGGCTCGCCTGGATAAAGCGGCCGAGGAAGACGCCGTCCCTAAACCTAGTAAAACACCAGATCTTGAAGCGGCTATTCATGAAGATATACCCAATGATCCACCACAGCAGGATGACGATTTTATTGCTGAAGAAATGCCTATTGACACCTCAGGCCCTGTCAACCAGCCCACAATCCCCATCCGGATTGAGAAATCCACCAGTCCATCAAAGCCTACTGATAAGCCAACGGCCCCAGTGCAAACCGGCGATGCCAAGGATGATGAGGTTGTCATTACTGGCATTGGTCGCACAGAGCCAGGAAATCCCATTGCTTTATCCAGACACACTGCCAAGGAAGAATTTGCTGCCATTGGCAAGGGAAAATGGAATGCCGATCTGACAACTTATGCCGCTTTGAACGCCCAAGATCTCCATTCCGGCTATCTGAACCGGCTATACACCAGCCGTGACTATGAAGCTGGTCTGGTTAATACGATGAAAGAGAAATATGAGGTAACTTCCATATGCTTATCTGCGTATGTACTTCAATCTGTCAACTCTCTTAGCCCCCAAGGGCCGGTTTAGAATCTCCATTCAAACCGGGACTTGTCAATGCAGACTTCAATGTTTTCTGAATTTGCTGATATAGCCCCCAAGGGCCGGTTCAACTTAGTGTAGTTAAACCGGGACTTTAGGTAATCAATATTGTAGCAGTAGTATTAACTGAACAAATAGCCATTAGCCCCCAAGTGTCAAGTTGAATACTTGTATTGAGCTTGGGACTTTTCTGAATAATTGAAGAGCAAATATGCATTAGCCCCCAAGTACCAAGGGCATAACTTGTTGTGTGGTTGGTACTTCAATTCTTGTACCGTTATCTGAATCGTATGACTGTCTATATGCAGGCTGAGCTGAACAAAAGGGAAAACCAAATCGCTGATCTGCAAGAAAATCTGAAGTGCCAACAAGCTGAAACCTCCAAAGCAAAAGAGGAATTAACCAGCGCTTTAAGCGCCATGGAAAAACTTAAGAATGGCTTCAAGAAGGAGCGGGCGGATTGGGCCACTGAAAAATCCGCTTTAACCAAACGAGCAGAAGATGCCGAGGCTGCACTGAAACTGGTGGTGGACGAACTGACCAGCATAAAGCGGCAAGTGCATGCCATGACCGCTGCTATCTTTGGTAAGCTGGTTTGATTTCTGGATTGATTCGGCCGTCTTATAGAGCTGTCGGTTTGTTAACCCTTTGTAATATTTCAGGGACACGCATTGGTCACTTGGGGTCAGATGTGCGGAAGAAATTGAAAGCCGCCTACACATTGATCGAACAACTGTACACTGGTGCACAGCGGATCATCTCTACTGCATCCCACAACAATCCGGCGCCCACTTTGATTCAGGACACTCTGAAGAGACTGTCGATGCTTCCTGCCCGGGCTGAAGAGCTGAAGAAATCTGCTGCTCGAACCGGTGCGATCAATGCCTTAATCCGGGCAAAAGCTTGGGTGCCGGATTTTGATCCTGTTGAAGCGGCTCAGGGCTATCCCAGCTTGAAGGAAGACGGGTCAGAGTTTAGTGAAGCGGATCTGCGAGCAATAAACCGGGAGGTGCGTCCGCTAGCTTGTCGATTGGTTGAAGAAGCAGACTTGTCTCATTATCAAGCCCAATATGACAACCAAAACAAGCGAGTAGTTGCACCAATTCCTGAAGTGGAAAATCTTATCCCTCCAATCCGTAAGCATACTTACGCTCCCGATATTGAACCGTCATTGCTGATCCATGATGAAGCTGTCTTTCAAGCATTAATGGGAATCGACTGGACAACTGTTGATTTCCAGCCGCTAGGTAGAGAAGCTGAAGTTGAAGCAGCGCGGGATGACCCACAACCATCAGGCCAGGCTGGTGACCAAGCTTGAACCGGAAGCCGGTTTAAACTGCTTCTCCTTTGCGAAAAAACAATGATCTTATTTTGGGCACTGTGTTGCCTTGTAATAGGCTAGCCGATACTCTTGATTTTGATATGCCTTCGTGCATAATTACTACAACTTGTTCTTCCTTTGGGTGATGAACTTTCCAAAGTATTTTCTGCAATACAAAAAATCTTAAAGTGCCACCGCGGTTGTACCGTCAGGCGGAGTATGATGTCTGCATATGTGAAATCAAAATATCTGAAATTTAAGCATATGATCAAATCTTTGGGATACATAATACCTGCCATCATTGGGCATGAAGTTGGCTTGGCTAATCTTGAAGCGGAGGTTTATAAACCCACACTGTTGGAGGAGATAGCAGCTCCTGTATATATATAATACCGGTTTCCCATGTAAACTGTGCCGGGTTATAATAAAACACCGTGTTACTCCGTAATAGGATGTTAATAAAAAAATCAAACCGGGCAAATAGTCTCCGGATTAAAAATGGACCGTGTTCCGTCAATTGACAGTTTGAACCGGTTTAAAACTTTGTCGGTTTAAAAAACGCAACAAAAAGAAAGAAATATCTATCAAAGAAAATTGTGAAGCAAAGGCAATGATAAAACCGTTTGCAAAAAGAGGCTTATTTGAGCCGATCAGATGGCGTTACCATGGTCGGACACGACCAAGCTCCCGATAGGTGTAGCTATGGTTCAAGTCAGCCAGGTCCCCAAATGAAACCGTGGCATTTATGCCGATCAAGAGGCGTGGCAATGGTTCGGGTTCGACCAAGCCCCCAAGTGATTCTGTGGCCTTAGGCCGATCAAGAGGCGTGACTGGTTCAGACTTGACCATGTCCCCAAGTGATCTGGTGGCTTTCGCCTATCAAAAGGTGTTGCATTGGTTCGGATACGACCAAGCCCCCAAGTGATATTACATGATGCTTTGAAAAGCTAACTCAAGGGGTAAACCGGAGGCCGCTTTAGAACAACTCCGTGTAACCACACATGATGTAAAAGAACAGATACCCCGCTTTAGCTGAGGTTCCGGTTTATTATATTAATCATAATATATACATTATCGTAATATGTACATAAGTAGAGCCAATGGCTCAGGTATAGTAAGGCCGAAGATGAGCTATGTTCCATGGCCTGTTGGTCTCCTCCTCTGATGTACGTGAGTCTTTATGCTCTCGAATATCGAACAGATAGTATGACCCGTTATGCAGATTCTTGCTGACCACGAAAGGTCCCTCCCAAGGTGGGGATAACTTATGCATATCAGTCTGATCTTGGATGAGCCGAAGCACCAAATCTACCTCTTGAAAGGTTCTGGTTCTAACTCGGCGACTGTGATAACGACGAAGATCCTGTTGGTAAATCGCCGAGCGAGCAGCTGCTATGTCACGCTCTTCATCCAACCGGTCCAAAGCATCTTGCCGTGCTGTCTCGTTGTCCGCTTCAACATAAGCCGCCACACGAGGTGAATCATGATAGATATCACTAGGGAGAACCGCCTCCGCTCCATAGACCATGAAGAATGGTGTGTATCCTGTTGATCTGTTGGGTGTGGTATTGATGCTCCATAACACAGACGGTAACTCTTCTACCCAACAACCCGATGTTCTCTGCAAAGGAACCATAAGCCGGGGCTTGATGCCTCTCAAGATCTCTTGATTAGCCCTTTCTGCTTGACCATTGGACTATGGGTGCGCTACGGATGAAACGTCAAGCCGGATGTGCTCCCGTTCGCAGAACTCCTTCATGGCACCCTTGGACAAATTGGTACCATTATCTGTGATGATACTGTGTGGAAAGCCAAACCGGAAAATCACTTTTTTGATGAACCGCCGTGGCCGCATCACACTTGCTAACAGGTTCTGCCTCCACCCACTTTGTAAACTTGTCAACCGCCACCAGGAGGTGGGTCTTCTTATCTTTGGACCTTTTGAAAGGCCCAACCATATCCAGCCCCCAAGTCGCAAACGGCCAAGTAATTGTAATCATTCTCAATTCTTGAGCCGGCACATGAGCACGTCTTGAAAACTTTTGGCAACCGTCACATCGTCTGACCAGATCCTCCACATCAACATGAGCAGTTAACCAATAGAAGCCATGGCGGAACGCTTTAGCCACCAAAGATTTTGAACCGGTGTGGTGACCACGATCTCCTTCGTGGATCTCACGCAAAATTTCACAGCCTTCTTTAGGAGACACACAGCGTTGAAACGCCCCTGATACACTGCAATGATGCAACTCGCCATTGACAATAGTCATGGACTTGGACCGCCAGATTATCTGTCGGGCCAGAGTCTTATCCTCTGGTAACTCGCCCCGGTTCATGTACGCCAGGTAAGGAAGCGTCCAATCCGGAATGACATGAAGAGCTGCCACCAATTGAGCCTCCGGATCAGGAATAGCCAAATCCGCTTCACCAGGGAGCTTGACCGATGGGTTGTGCAGCACATCCAGAAAAACATTGGGCGGGACCGGTTTGCGCTGAGAGCCCAGCCGGCTTAAAGCATCCGCCGCTTCATTCTTCCGTCGGTCCACGTGATCCACCTGATAGTCTTTAAAGTGACCTGCAACAATATCCACCTCACAACGATATGCTGCCATGAGTGGGTCCTTGGAATCCCAAGTGCCAGACACTTGTTGAGCCACGAGGTCCGAGTCACCGAAGCACTTAACTCGACTTAGATTCATCTCCTTAGCCATCCGGAGACCATGGAGCAAGGCTTCATACTCAGCTGCATTGTTAGTGCAAGGGAACATTAAGCGGAGAACGTAACAAAACTTATCACCTCGTGGGGAAGTTAATACGACTCCAGCCCCCGAGCCTTCCAATTGCCTGGATCCGTCAAAATGGATGGTCCAATATGTGTGATCCGGATTTTCTTCAGGTGCTTGCAGTTTCGTCCAATCATTGATGAAATCAACAAGTGCTTGAGACTTAACCGCCGTCCGAGGCACATACTTCAACCCGTGCAGCCCAAGCTCTATAGCCCACTTGGCAATCCGGCCAGTCGCTTCCCGGTTCTGGATGATATCCCCCAAGGGAGCAGAACTGACCACCGTAATGGGGTGCCCTTGGAAGTATTGCTTAAGCTTCCGGCTTGCCATAAAAACTCCATATACCATCTTCTGCCAATGTGGATACCTTTGCTTGGACTCAATGAGTACCTCGCTGATATAATAGACCGGACGTTGAACCGGATGCTCCTTGCCTGCCTCTTTTCGCTCCACCACAATAGCCACACTGACCGCACGAGCATTAGCAGCAACATATAGCAGCAACGGCTCCTTGTCAATGGGAGCGGCGAGCACAGGCGGATTGGCCAATTGCCGCTTTAAGTCCTCAAATGCTTTATCAGCAGCAGAACTCCAGACGAATTGATCCGTCTTCTTCAACATCTGATACAAAGGGATTGCCTTCTCACCAAGGCAGCTGATAAACCGGCTTAACGCGGCAATCCGGCCTGCCAGGCGTTGAACATCACGGATACACTTCGGTTTAGCCAGGGAGGTGATGGCTGTGATCTTCTCTGGATTAGCCTCGATTCCCCTGTTGGACACCAGAAAACCCAATAACTTGCCTGCAGGTACACCAAAGACACACTTGGCCGGATTAAGCATCATCTTGTACGTCCTCAGGTTATCAAAGGTTTCCTTCAGGTCGTCAACCAGAGTCTCCTTATCCCTTGACTTAACCACGATATCATCCACATAAGCATGTACATTACGGCCAATCTGCTTGTGAAGACAATTTTGTACACACCGTTGATAAGTTGCCTGGGCACTCTTGAGCCCAAAGGGCATAGACACATAGCAGAAGGCTCCAAAGGGAGTTATGAATGACGTCTTCTCCTGGTCCTTAACTGCCATTTTGATCTGATGATAGCCAGAATATGCATCCAAAAAACTCAAACACTCACAACCCGTCGTAGCATCAATAATTTGATCAATACGGGGGAGGGCAAAAGGATCTGCTGGACAAGCCTTATTAAGATCTGTGTAATCCACACACATGCGCCAGGTGCCGTTTTTCTTAAGGACCAGCACCGGATTGGCAAGCCACTCAGGGTGGAAAACTTCAATAATAAAGCCAGCTGCTAAGAGCCTGGCTACCTCTTCTCCAATCGCCTTGCGTCTTTCTTCGTTAAACCGGCGGAGGAACTGTTTCACCGGTTTGTATTTAGGATCCACATTAAGGGTGTGCTCAGCGAGTTGCCTCGGTACACCTGGCATGTCAGAGGGCTTCCATGCAAAAATGCCCCGATTCTCACGGATGAACTCGATGAGCGCGCTTTCCTATTTCGGATCCAAGTTGGCACTGATGCTGAACTGCTTGGACGAATCGCCAGGCACGAAGTCAACAAGCTTAGTTTCAGCTGCCGATTTGAACTTCAGGGCCGGATCATGTTAGCAATTGCCGCATTTTATGATTATGAAATTTGGCAAATGGATGTCAAAACTGCATTCCTGAATAGATTTCTGGAAGAAGAGTTGTATATGATGCAACCAGAAGGTTTTGTCGATCCAAAGGGAGCTAACAAAGTGTGCAAGCTCCAGCGATCCATTTATGGACTGGTGCAAGCCTCTCGGAGTTGGAATAAACGCTTTGATAGTGTGATCAAAGCATTTGGTTTTGTACAGACTTTTGGAGAAGCCTGTATTTACAAGAAAGTGAGTGGGAGCTCTGTAGCATTTCTGATATTATATGTGGCTGACATATTATTGATTGGAAATGATATAGAATTTCTGGATAGCATAAAGGGATACTTGAATAAGAGTTTTTCAATGAAAGACCTCGGTGAAGCTGCTTACATATTGGGCATTAAGATCTATAGAGATAGATCAAGACGCTTAATTGGACTTTCACAAAGCACATACCTTGACAAGGTTTTGAATAAGTTCAAAATGGATCAAGCAAAGAAAGAGTTCTTGCCTGTGTTACAAGGTGTGAAGTTGAGTAAGACTCAATGTCCGACCACCGCAGAAGATAGAGAGAAAATGAAAGATGTTCCCTATGCTTCAGCCATAGGCTCTATCATGTATGCAATGCTGTGTACCAGACCTGATGTATGCCTTGCTATAAGTCTAGCAGGGAGGTACCAAAGTAATCCAGGAGTGGATAACTGGACAGCGGTCAAGAACATCCTGAAATACCTGAAAAGGACTAAGGATATGTTTCTCGTATATGGAGGTGACAAAGAGCTCATCGTAAATGGTTACGTTGATGCAAGCTTTGACACTGATCCGGACGATTCTAAATCGCAAACCGGATACGTGTTTTTACTGAACGGTGGAGCTGTCAGTTGGTGCAGTTCTAAACAAAGCGTCGTGGTGGGATCTACATGTGAAGCAGAGTACATAGCTGCTTCGGAAGCAGCAAATGAAGGAGTCTGGATGAAGGAGTTCATATCCGATCTAGGTGTCATACCTAGTGCATCGGGTCCAATGAAAATATTTTGTGACAATACTGGGGCAATTGCCTTGGTAAAGGAATCCAGATTTCACAAGAGAACCAAGCACATCAAGAGACGCTTCAATTCCATTCGGGACTTAGTCCAAGTGGGAGACATAGAAATTTGCAAGATACATACGGATCTGAATATTGCAGACCCGCTGACTAAGCCTCTTCCACGAGCAAAACATGATCATCACCAAGGCTCCATGGGTGTTATAATCATTACTGTGTAATCTAGATTATTGACTCTAGTGCAAGTGGGAGACTGAAGGAAATATGCCCTAGAGGCAATAATAAAGTTATTATTTATTTCCTTATATCATGATAAATGTTTATTATTCATGCTAGAATTGTATTGACCGGAAACATAATACATGTGTGAATACATAGACAAACATAGTGTCACTAGTATGCCTCTACTTGACTAGCTCGTTGATCAAAGATGGTTATGTTTCCTAACCATAGACATGAGTTGTCCTTTGATTAACAGGATCACATCATTAGGAGAATGATGTGATTGACTTGACCCATTTCGTTAGCTTAGCACTTGATCGTTTAGTTTGTTGCTATTGCTTTCTTCATGACTTATACATGTTCCTATGACTATGAGATTATGCAACTCCCGTTTATCGGAGGAACACTTTGTGTGCTACCAAACGTCACAACGTAACTGGGTGATTATAAAGGTGCTCTACAGGTGTCTCCGAAGGTACTTGTTGGGTTGGCGTATTACGAGATTAGGATTTGTCACTCCGATTGTCGGAGAGGTATCTCTGGGCCCTCTCGGTAATGCATATCACATAAGCCTTGCAAGCATTGCAACTAATAAGTTAGTTGCGGGATGATGTATTACGGAACGAGTAAAGAGACTTGCAGGTAACGAGATTGAACTAGGTATTGAGATACCGACGATCAAATCTCGGGCAAGTAACATACCGATGACAAAGGGAACAACGCATGTTGTTATGCGGTCTGACCGATAAAAGATCTTCGTAGAATATGTAGGAGCCAATATGAGCATCCAGGTTCCGCTATTGGTTATTGACCGGAGACGTGTCTCGGTCATGTCTACATTGTTCTCGAACCCGTATGGTCCGCACGCTTAACGTTACGATGACAGTTTCATTATGAGTTTATATATTTTGATGTACCGAAGGTTGTTCGAAGTCCCGGATGTGATCACAGACATAAGGAGGAGTCTCAAAATAGTCGAGACAGAAAGATTGATATATTGGACGACTATATTCGGACACAGGAATGGTTCCGGGAGTTATCGGATATAAAACGGAGTACCGGGGGTTACCGGAACCCCCCCCCCCCCCGGGGGTTAATGGGCCTCATGGGCCCAAAGTGGAGCAGAGGAGGGGTGGCTAGGGCAGGCTGCGCGCCCCCTCCCCCTCTAGTCCGAATTGGACAAGGAGGGAGGGGCGGCGCCCCCCCTTTCCTTTCTCTCCTCTCTCCCTTCCTTCCCCCTCTCCTAGTTGGACAAGGAAAGGAGGGAGTCCTACTCCCGGTAGGAGTAGGACTCCTCCCTGGCGCGCCTCCTCCTGGTCGGCCGCCCCTCCCCCTTGCTCCTTTATATACGGGGGCAGGGGGCACCTCTAGACACAACAATTGATCCTTGAGATCTATTAGCCGTGTGCGGTGCCCTCCTCCACCATAATCCTCGATAATATTGTAGCGGTGCTTAGGCGAAGCCCTGCGACGGTAGAACATCAAGATTGTCACCACGCCGTCATGCTGACGGAACTCTTCCCCGACATTCTGCTGGATCGGAGTCCGGGGATCGTCATCGAGCTGAACGTGTGCTAGAACTCAGAGGTGCCGTAGTTTCGGTGCTTGATCGGTCGGGCCGTGAAGACGTACGACTACATCAACCGCGTTGTGCTAACACTTCCGCTTCCGGTCTACAAGGGTACGTAGACAACACTCTCCCCTCTTGTTGCTATGCATCACCATGATCTTGCGTGTGCGTAGGAATTTTTTTGAAATTACTACGTTCCCCAACAGTTGGGAGACTGGGTTATAGGATCTATTGTCGTACTATCAAGGGGGGCTCTCGATGAGTAGCTTGATCGTATCGTTCATAGAGAGCTCAAACCATTGCATCCTTGCATCATCTTTACTTGTTCTTGTTTGGTTCGCTTTGTGAGTCTTAGAGCTTATGGTCATCTTGATGACAAGCTCGAGTTCATCGAAAACGGAGTTCACATGCATCTTCTATGATGTTTTCGATGTTGGAGGTTTTGTCGGTTCTTCTCGGTTGGAGGTTTCACTCCTCTATTTGTTAGGCATACCTCCCCTGCCTCTTCTTACTATAACCAACCGCTATTTTGATGCTACTCGTCGTCTTGTTTCCAACAAGCTTGAGTTTGCTCAATTCGGAGCTCATATGCAGAAGTTATAGAAGTTCTTGTTTTCTTGGAAGTGGCTTTTGTCTGGTCCCAGCGGTAGTACCGTGAGCCCAAGCGGTAGTACCGCTTGGAGCTCTCAGCCGTAGTACCGTTGCAGTACTGCTCTACTCCCGCCTCGATTTTGGGTCCTGCACTTTTCGTGTCGGGTTTAGTAGTAGTTGCACGGAAGTAAGGCACGGTAGTTCCGCCTAAGCGGTAGTACCGCTCCGGTCGGGCAGTAGTACTGCTACTGCATTACTGCCGCGGTACTCTGCTCTGCCCTGCCTCTTTTGGTCCCGTGTTCTGCTCCTCCAGTGGTAGTGCCGCTGGGGTGAGCGGTAGTACCGCTTATAAGCGGTACTACCACCCCAAGGTTCATGTTTTGTTGCTCCCTTTCCCTGCTTCTTCCGTCCGAGCGGTAGTACCGCTCGTGTGCGGGCTGAGCACATAACAGTTGGTTTTTTTCCCTCCTATAAAAGGGGGTCTTCTTCCCTATTGAACCTTATCCTTTGAGCTCGTGTTCTTCCACCATTGTTGACCTTCTTCGAGCTTGCTAACTCTCAATCCCTCCATGGATTCTTGCTAGTTTTTGAGGGAAAAGAGAGAGGAGATCTAGATCCACATTTCCACCAATCACTTTCTCCTCTATGTGAGGGGAACCCCTTGGATCTAGATCTTGGAGTTCTTGGTGTTATCTTTCTTGTTCTTCCTCTCATTTTCCTCCCTAGCATTAGTTGCTTCGATGGGATTTGAGAGAGAAGGACTTGGGCACTCCGTGTGCCCTTGCCATTGCATTTGGTGCATCGGTTTGAGTTCTCCACGATGATACGTGGAAGTTACAAGTTGAGAAGCTTATTACTCTTGGGTGCTTGGTGCCCTTGAGCTTGTTCCTCTTGGGTGCTTGGACGTCCTAGACGGTTGGTGGTGTTCGGAGCTCAATCATTGTGGTGTAAAGCTCCGGGCAAGCGTCGGGGTCTCCAATTAGGTTGTGGAGATCGCCCCGAGCAATTTGACGGGTACTGGTGACCGTCCCCAAGGGTTGCCAAAGTGTACGGGTTCGGTGACTGCCCCCAAGGGTTGCCATTTGTACGAGTTCGGTGACCGCCCTCAAGGGTACCTTAGTGGAATCACGGCATCTTGCATTATGCGAGGGCGTGAGGAGATTACGGTGGCCCTAGTGGCTTCTTGGGGAGCATTGTGCCTCCACACCGCTCCAAACGGAGATTAGCATCTGCAAGGGTGTGAACTTCGGGATACATCATCGTCTACGCGTGCCTCGGTTATCTCTTACCCGAGCCCTTTACTTATGCACTTTACTTTGTGATATATAGCCATATTGTTTCTTGTATATAGCTTGCTATCACTTAGTAGTTTATATTGCTTAGCATAAGTTGTTGGTGCACATAGGTGAGCCTAGTTGTTGTAGGTTTTGTGCTTGACAAATTAACCGCTAGGTTTATTCCGCATTTGTTCAAGCCTCAACCGTAAATATTTTAAAACGCCTATTCACCCCCCCTCTAGGTGACATCCACGATCTTTCAGCATGGTTCGCAAGTACCAAGTGATTCATAATCAAGTGATTCCAAAAGTCCATCAGTATGGAGTTCTTCATGCGCTTTATACCAATATGACCTAAACGGCAGTGCCACAAATAAGTTGCACTATCATTATCAACTCTGCATCTTTTGGCTTCAACATTATGAATATATGTATCACTACTATCGAGATTCAACAAAAATAGACCACTCTTCAAGGGTGCATGACCATAAAAGATATTACTCATATAAATAGAACAACCATTATTCTCAGATTTAAATGAATAACCGTCTCGCATCAAATAAGATCCAGATATAATGTTCATGCTTAACGCTGGCACCAAATAACAATTATTTAGGTCTAAAACTAATCCTGAAGGTAGATGTAGAGGTAGCGTGCCGACGGCGATCACATCAACTTTGGAACCATTTCCCACGCGCATCGTCACCTCGTCCTTAGCCAGTCTTCGCTTAATCCCTAGTCCTTGTTTCGAGTTGCAAATATTAGCAACAGAACCAGTATCAAATACCCAGGTGCTACTGCGAGCTCTGGTAAGGTACACATCAACAACATGTATATCACATATACCTTTGTTCACCTTGCCATCCTTCTTATCCGTCAAATACTTGGGGCAGTTCTACTTCCAGTGACCAGTCTGTTTGTGGTAGAAACACTCAGTCTCAGGCTTAGGTCCAGACTTGGGTTTCTTCTCCTGAGCAGCAACTTGTTTGCTGTTCTTCTTGAAGTTCCCCTTCTTCTTCCCTTTACCCTTTTTCTTGAAATTGGTGGTCTTGTTGACCATCAACACTTGATGCTCCTTCTTGATTTCTACCTCCGCTGCTTTTAGCATTGCGAAGAGCTCGGGAATTGTCTTATTCATCCCTTGCATATTATAGTTCATCACGAAGCTCTTGTAGCTTGGTGGTAGTGATTGAAGAACTTTGTCAATGACACTATCAACAGGAAGATTAACTCCCAGTTGAGTCAAGTGATTATGATACCCAGACATTTTGAGTATATGTTCACTGACAGAACTATTCTCCTCCATCTTGCAGCTATAGAACTTATTGGAGACTTCATATCTCTCAATCCGGGCATTTGCTTGAAATATTAACTTCAACTCCTGGAACATCTCATATGCTCCATGACGTTCAAAACGTCGTTGAAGTCCCGGTTCTAAGACGTAAAGCATGGCACACTAAACTATCGAGTAGTCATCAGCTTTACTCTGCCAGACGTTCTTAACGTCATCAGTAGCATCTGCAGTAGGCCTGGCACCCAGCGGTGCCAGTAATGAGGATAATCCTCAAGTTACGGACCCAGTCCGTGTAATTGCTACCATCATCTTTCAACTTTGCTTTCTCAAGGAACGCATTAAAATTCAACGGAACAACAACACGGGCCATCTATCTACAATCAACATAGACAAGCAAAATACTATCAGGTACTAAGTTCATGATAAATTTAAGTTCAATTAATCATATTACTTAAGAACTCCCACTTAGATAGACATCCCTCTAATCATCTAAGTGATCACGTGATCCAAATCAACTAAACCATGTCCGATCATCACGTGAGATAGAGTAGTTTTCAATGGTGAACATCACTATGTTGATCATATCTACTATATGATTCACGCTCGACCTTTCGGTCTCAGTGTTCCGAGGCCATATGTGCATATGCTAGGCTCGTCAAATTTAACCCGAGTATTCTGCGTGTGCAAAACTGGCTTGCACCCGTTGTAGATGAACGTAGAGCTTATCACACCCGATCATCACGTGGTGTCTCGGCACGACGAACTTTGGCAACGGTGCATACTCAGGGAGAACACTTTTATCTTGAAATTTAGTGAGAGATCATCTTATAATGCTACCGTCAATCAAAGCAAAATAAGATGCATAAAAGATAAACATCACATGCAATCAATATAAGTGATATGATATGGCCATCATCATCTTGTGTTTGTGATCTCCATCTCCGAAGCACCATCATGATCACCATTGTCACCGGCGTGATACCTTGATCTCCATCGTAGCATCGTTGTCGTCTCGCCAACTATTGCTTCTACGACTATCGCTACCGCTTAGTGATAAAGTAAAGCAATTACAGGGCGATTGCATTGCATACAATAAAGCGACAACCATATGGCTCCTGCCAGTTGCCGATAACTCGGTTACAAAACATGATCATCTCATACAAAAAAATACAGCATCATGTCTTGACCATATCACATCACAACATGCCCTGCAAAAACAAGTTAGACATCCTCTACTTTGTTGTTGCAAGTTTTACGTGGCTGCTATGGGCTGAGCAAGAACCGTTCTTACATACGCATCAAAACCACAACGATAGTTTGTCAAGTTAGTGTTGTTTTAACCTTCTCAAGGACCGGGCGTAGCCACACTCGGTTCAACTAAAGTTGGAGAAACTAACACCCGCCAACCACCCGTGTGCCAAGCACGTCGGTAGAACCAGTCTCGCGTAAGCATACGCGTAATGTCGGTCCGGGCCGCTTCATCCAACAATACCGCCGAACCAAAGTATGATATGCTGGTAAGCAGTATGACTTGTATCACCCACAACTCACTTGTGTTCTACTCGTGCATATAACATCTACGCATAAAACCTGGCTCGAATGCCACTGTTGGGGAATGTAGTAATTTCAAAAAAAATTATATGCACACGCAAGATCATGGTGATGTATAGCAACGAGAGGGAATAGTATCGTCCACGTACCCTCGTAGACCGTAAGTGAAAGCGTTATGAGAACACGGTTGATGTAGTCGAACGTCTTCACGATCCGACCGATCCAAGTACCGAACGCATGGCACCTCCGAGTTCAGCACACATTCAACTCGATGACGTCCCACGAACTCCGATCCAGCAGAGCTTCACGGGAGAGTTCCGTCAGCACGACGGTGATGATGTTGCTACCGACGCAGGGCTTCGCCTAAGCACCGCTACGATATGATCGAGGTGGATTATGGTGGAGGGGGGCACCGCACACGGCTAAGGGATCAATGATCAACTTGTGTGTCTAGAGGTGCCCCCTGCCCCCGTATATAAAGGAGCAAAGGGGGGAGTCCGGCCGACCCTCTATGGCGCGCCAGGAGGAGGAGTCCTCCTCCTAGTAGGAGTAAGACTCCCCTCTTTCCTACTCCTACTAGGAGGGGGAAAGGAAGGGGGAGAGGGAGAAGGAAAGGGGGGCGCCGCCCCCCTCCTAGTCCAATTCGAGACCAGAGGGGGAGGGGCGCGCGGCCTGCCCTAGGCCAGCCCTCTCTCTCTCTCCACTAAGGCCCATAAGGCCCATTATTTCTCCCGGGGGGTTTCGGTAACCCTCCGACACTCCGGTTTTCTCTGAAATCACCCGGAACACTTCCGGTGTCCGAATATAGTCGTCCAATATATCGATCTTTACGTCTCTACCATTTCGAGACTCCTCATCATGTCCGTGGTCATATCTGAGAGTCCGAACTACCTTCGGTACGTCAAAACACAAAAACTCATAATACCGATCGTCACCGAACTTTAAGCGTGCGGACCCTACGGGTTCGAGAACTATGTAGACATGACCGAGACACATCTCCGGTCAATAACCAATAGCGAAACCTATATGTTCATATTGGATCCCACATATTCTACGAAGATCTTTATCGGTCAAACCGCATAATAGCATACGTTGTTCCCTTTGTCATCAGTATGTTACTTGTCCGAGATTCGATCGTCGGTATCTCAATACCTAGTTCAATCTCATTATCGGCAAGTCTCTTTACTCGTTCCGTAATGCATCATCCCGCAAATAACTCATTAGTCACATTGCTTGCAAGGCTTACAGTGATGTGCATTACCGAGAGGGCCCAGAGATACCTCTCCGACAATCGGAGTGACAAATCCTAATCTCAAAATACGCCAACTCAACAAGTACCTTTGGAGACACCTGTAGAGCACCTTTATAATCACCCAGTTACGTTGTGACGTTTGGTAGCACACAAAGTGTTCCTCCGGTAAACGGGAGTTGCATAATCTCATAGTCATAGGAACATGTATAAGTCATGAAGAAAGCAATAGCAACATACTAAACGATCAAGTGCTAAGCTAACGGAATGTGTCAAGTCAATCACATCATCCTTCTAATGATATGATCCCGTTAATCAAATGACAACTCATGTCTATGGCTAGAAAACATAACCATCTTTGATCAACGAGCTAGTCAAGTAGAGGCATACTAGTGACACTATGTTTGTCTATGTATTCACACATGTATTATGTTTCCGGTTAATACAATTCTATCATGAATAATAAACATTTACCATGATATAAGGAAATAAATAATAACTTTATTATTGCCTCTAGGGCATATTTCCTTCACCAACCGCCGTCCCGCACCGAGAGTTTTATTCTACGCGCACACATGCAACTGCCGCCGCCTCCTCCAAAAAAGTTAGAGTTCCTTTGTCTCCCGCCAGAGCCACAATTGGTGCGTCTCATCTCCGGTGGCCCTAGGGCCATGGGGGTGCGATGGATCCTGGCACTTGCCGGCAAAAGGGCTCCGTTTTTAGATATTTATTTTGGTTTTGTTAGGCTTTGTGTCTTGGTTAGAAAGACGAGACAACGACGAATCCCTGAAAATGGAATAAGGTTATGCCCGTCTGGCCTCCGTTCGGGTGGTGCATCTAGCATCGTCGGAGGGTGTGTGGAGGTGTGTCTCCAACAGATCTCGTAGGATTTGGCCGTTGGTTGTTTTTGGTGAATCTACTCGAATCCGGTTATCGTTCGTCTCCGTTTGTGTGTCTTCAGGATGGATCCTTTTGATCTACGCGTTTCTTCATCAGTGGCGGTTGTTGTTCTGGTGCGATGGTCCTATAGGTCGTTAGCACAATGACTTCCCGACTATCTACTACAACAAGTTTTGCCCGGCTCCGGCGAAGGAGGAACGATGACGACGGTGCGCCTTCAGCTTGTTTCATTGCTTGTAGTCGTCGCCAGGTGGTCTACGATTACAGACGTAGTTTTTATTGTTTTTGTTGTTCATTATTCTAACATGATTTTAAATGAATAGATCGAAAGTTTCCCCGAAAAAAAGTAACGAGAAATTTTAAGGTGTTCCAACTATTATAGATCATTCATTATTTCTAATTCAATGGCTAAGATTGAACTTACGAGCTAATAGATCACCAATGAGAGATAATAGGTTACCTACCTCTCATATTTGGTAAGCATCAGAAAAGAATTGATTATAAAATATTTCTAGTATTGCATATATCCTAGTAAAAGGAAATTATCGCATTCCTATTTGGTGCAACTAAAGCCATTAAACGTTGCGGCTAACACGGAAATGTTAGGAGGTCAGAGAATAATGTGACGACAAATTAAAATTTATTCTTTATGACAACTTTAGTTACTTGAGGGTGACAACTTCAGTTGTGAAACATGATAACTTTCTGTTTGGATGGTAAATTTTATTTTTTTTGGCTTTTTTTGGATAACAACTTTAACTGTAAAAACGTCAGGACGGTGTTATTTCGTGCCACACGTGTGGCACTCATCATTTAGGCAAAAAATTGTGAAAATAGAGGTTGTAACGTGAGAGCAGATTAAGTTGGAACACAGAACTAGATAAAATATTTACACTGATATTGTAACGTGACAGTATTGATATTTTCCCTGAAGCCGTTACACATGGGTACACGACATTTGGACATGGACGCGTCTTCGGAGCACATGGTCGGATTTTATTTTAAGGTCTGTCTAGGACACATCTAGATGTGACATAGTTATGTCACATCTAAGCTGATTTTTACTTTGTTTGTGATCTATTTCTTTTGTCTTGATTTTTTTTGTTTCTTATTGCTTCATTATATATTTGTGGGAGGTTAGATGTGACATTTTTAAAAAACATCTAGATGTGAATTAAACAAACTGTTTATTTTACTCCGTATTATTTTGCGCGAGAGCACATGGTTGGATTTGACGGAGAGACCAGGAATATGTAAATCCAAAAATCTCACGTACTACGATTGCGTACCGCATATTCCGATTGGTGAGCAGCAAATCATGTTTGATTGTGCTAATTAAATGCTCAAGATCACAGCGGGACCGACCGGCGCCGGCGACCGGGCTTGGGAGTAGGCACCAGCCACGCCACACTAGCGAGAAGTACTACTAGTAGGAGAATTGGCGTGCGTCATGCATGCACAGCCAGAATCCATGACTGGCTCGGCTGGCCGGGCGCGTCCGTCGGCCTGGATCCATCTGCGCGCGAGTGCGGCGGTTCACTCGATCCAACTCTATCTTGGCTGACGTGCCGCCCCCTCCATCGGCTCGGCCCAGTCAACCCGCCCCCGCTGCCTTCGCTCCATACTATACAGCGCGCGGCAGCCACCAGTGCTCCTCCCCACCCCACCCCACCCCCCGCTCGCGCTCACTCCTTCGCTCGCTCGGTCAGTGGCGGTAAGCCGGCAGGAAGGCTCCCTCCCGGCCCACTCACAGCTGCCTGCTGCCATCGACAACGCGCGCTCGCGCACGGGAAGGAGCGCGCGGCGTCCGTTCCGTTGTTTCCATGGCTCCATCCCGCGCCGCCGCCGGCGCCGTGCTGCCCGTGGTGGTGGCGCTCCTCCTCGGCGTCGTCGCGGCCGCCGCCGCCACCGGTGGCGCCAGGAAGATGGCGTCCCACGGCGAGGTGCGGTATCGATCCCTACGAGATTACTACAAAGTTGTCTAGTAGTGCTGCAGTATCCGATTGTCACACGGCGCATCCTCTGCATTTACTATTCGACTATCATGCGGCGCATCTGCTGCATGCGTCGATACCGCATGCGGCGGGGTTATTTCTTTTAGAGAGGGCTAGTTGATACTGATGGACGGAGACTTCACGTGGTGGTGGGCAGGTAACTCCAACTGGGGTCTATCTATCCTCTATCCCCTTGCCCGCGTGACGGCAATCAACGAATCCATCTGACATTCTGACTATATATCTATGTAATCTAGGCAACGTGCGGGCGGGTGACCCCCCTGCTGAGCTGCGAACGGAATGGGCTACTGTCGAACCCGATTTCGCTTCAACGTACTAGCAGTAGTAGTACTTGCTACGATCTGTGTCGAATATTACCGCTGGGTGCTCTCGATCTTGATAGGCGGTAGTTCACGCTGTATTATCATCACGTGGAGCGTGGGTTCGTGTTGTACCCAATCTTTGGCTATCGCCGATAAGCTAGCTATCGCATTCTCACGTCCGGTCGGCTGGCCGGAAGGCGCAAATAACAGTTAAAAGTCGCCGCAAATCTGAAGATAATGATTGTGTCCATAGACACTAAGAGCTCCAGATTTTGTAAATGTTTTAATATTTTTTTGTAGATGTCACCAGAGGCACAACAAAGCTGGAGTGCACGTGATTCTTTCTCATAGATATTTTAACACAATAGGAGGACTATATGGGTCAAATCTTGATGTCAAACAAATACACAAAATAAGATTTATGTTTTGGTTATGAAGTATAGATTTTCCGTGTTAAAAGCATAGATTTTCCAGCTATTTCTCTAACTGATAAAATAGATATGTTACCAAATAATTAATTGTTACTTATGTGCTTCTAGTCATACATTTATTGCTATTTATATGGCCGACACTTATCAGGTTTTACCATAAGAAACAAATTTTTTATAGACCATGAATTATTGCTATACCGTAAATTGATCTGTTTTATTGGGTAAAAATTGGTTTGATAAAAACCAAAAGGGGGTGAAAAACGTAAGGGACGGTGTGTGTGTGTGGGGGGGGGGGGGGGGGGGATAGAGTGAAAGATGGAACCTTAGGTTCTTTTTAAGTAAGTAGAGATAGAGATTATTAGATATTTTGATTAATTATATTGTTTATTGGATTCATTATTAGGTGTATGAAAATGGCTACCGATTTGTGAAACAGGAAGAAAACAATACAATATGCATCTTTACAACAAAAGATCAGATACACTATAAATAATATAACATCAATAGAATTTCATAATTAATATTTTGCTTTAAAATCACATCTGGATGTATTAAGTGAGTACTCTATTTTAGTGGTAATTACTAAATGTGTACGTGCAATGCACATTGATGCTAATAGGAAGTATCAATTGAGCGGAGATATTAGGTAAAATAGCTGATATTAGATAATATATTAATTGCACGTAAATAGTTGGTAGGATATTTTTACGCATTAACTACATGATTAGTGCTAACATTGATAGTAAGTTAGGTAGGATGCTTTTTACGCATTAATTACATGATTATCGCTAACATTGATACTCCCTCCGTCTAGGTGAATAAATCATTTTAGGTTGTGCACCATGACCAAGGAGGAGAGGAAAACGAGAGAACTTAATGTTTATTTGCTAATTAATAGCATTGCATGCAATAAACTAACCACTGCATGTCATGTTTGGTAGTCTCAAGTCATTAAAAGCATGCACACCCACAACTCTTATTGGTTGATATATCAAGAAACAAGAAACGAGGTAGAAGTTAGTGCATCGTGCCTAAGTGTTTTGGGATTATTTGATTTTCGTAAGATAACTTACATACATAGACGGAGGGAGTAGTAAATTGAGTGCTAAACATGTTAAACACTCGTCGTTGAAACAATCTAAGTCGTTGAATTGACCTGGTTTGATGGTTGAGATTAGTTGGATCTCTCACTTTGAGTTTTTTATATTGGTATATAAATATATAGATATAGATGAAAAAGGAGAGAATTGACAAAAAAGAGAGAAAATGCATTTTCGAAAATGGCGCACAAAATGTATATATTCTAATCGCAAAAAAATATTCTAGAAAGAAAAGAAAATTGTAAAAGCTTTTCCCCCTTCCCTTTGCTGCTCTCGTCTTTTCTCTTCCGTCGCGCTAAACAACAACGGGCCGGATGCACACGCACGCAGGGCGCGAATCTCAAGGCATCTCCCGGCGCGCCTGCGGCGGGCGGCTCGGCGGACCAGTTCCGGGGCAAGGCGCGGCTGCCGAGCTTCGCAGCGCCGCGCCGCTACGAGCTCTTCCTCCGCCCCGACCTCGTCGCCTGCACCTTCTCCGGCTCGGTGGCCATCTCCGTCGCCGTCTCCGCGCCCACCCGCTTCCTCGTGCTCAACGCCCTCGACCTCTCCGTCAACCGCGCCTCCATCCGCTTCCAGGTAAGGAGAAAGAAGGAGAAGAAATATGAAATTCGTTGAGACCTCGCCCTGTCCTCATCGTCCTTCGCCGGCACGGTTCTCGCAGGCTTTGGAGCCCACGGAGGTGGTGTTCTTCAAGGATGACGGTTTGTTGGTGCTCGGGTTCGCCAAGCAGCTGCCCCTCGGCGAGGGCCTGCTCAAGATGGACTTCAACGGCACTCTCAACGACCAGATGAGAGGTTTCTACAGGAGGTATGCAACGACTTCTTCTGGAATCTGCCGCCCTTGGTATTTACACCGCACATCATGATCAACGACCCCCCAACATTTGTAGGAAACCATGTCATGATTTGTTCCAAAAGATACCAATAGAAAATGACAAAAGGGGAAAAGTTGAACTGTGTTCTGTATTAACTACTCCCGATTAGTTACTCACCGACCAACCAAGTGACCAGTTCCAACTCCCGAGAATGCACTTACTATGAATTCGACGAATTTTTGCACTAGTTTGTGCTTAGGAAGTTCACTGTGAAGCCATTATAGTATTATATGATCTATTTCTAAAACTAGTAAATGAGCATGTGCAATGCACATTGATATTAGGGAGAAAATTAACTGCACGTTGATATTAGGTAGGATATCAATTACATGTTAATTATAAGATTAATATAGATGTTGATGTTTGGTATGCTATCAATTGCATGCTCAACATGTTGAGAGCTCACCATTGGAGCAATCTAGGTCGTTGGATTGACATGGTTTGATGGCTGAGATTAATTGGATCTGCCCCTTTGGGTCTTTTTATATTGGTATAGATATAGATAGATATATAGATATAGATATAGATAAGAGTTCAATCGAGCAATTTGGTATGAATTTCTTTCCTGCTATTTATGATTTTCTGATTCTATTTGATTGCAGTAAGTACCAGTATAAAGGAAAGGAGAGAAATATGGCGGTGACGCAGTTTGAGTCCGTGGATGCACGGCGGTGCTTCCCCTGCTGGGACGAGCCTGCATTCAAGGTGAATATATATGATAGCTGGAAGGAGTGTTCACGTAATTAGATTTTTCCCGCTCCGATCAACTATTTTGGTACTCTTGATTGACATTCTTAGTCCCTTATAAGTTGAGTATGTATATAATTAAATATATGTGGAAGCATATTCTCCCTGCCCAGCACACGACTTTATGTTCCTCAAATATGTGCACATAGAGCATCGGTGAGGTCAGATATATTTTCTAACATTTCTTGTTTTGCCGTTTCGATTTTCCAGGCTAAGTTCAAGCTTACACTTGAAGTTCCATCTGAGCTGGTAGCACTGTCCAACATGCCAGTAGCTAACGCGACATTTGCTGGTCCTATCAAAACTGTGCGTTACCAGGAATCACCACCTATGTCAACTTATTTAGTGGCCATAGTTGTCGGTTTGTTTGAATATGTAGAGGGTATGACAACAAAAGGTATCATCTCTGTTTCTGAAATCATCCATTCAAAGAGTGTGCATGAGACCTTTCTCTTTCCCTTTATTTTATTTGTTTGTTTAATTTTATTCAGGCACGAGAGTTCGTGTGTACACTCAAATTGGTAAGAGTAACCAAGGGAAGTTTGCACTAGATGTTGGAGTGAAGTCGTTGAATCTCTATAAAGAGTAAGATATCTACCCGTGCTTCCACACTTTGGTTTCTAAAGAATAGACATGATTGATGTTAATGAAATACTGTGTCAAAGCCATGGTTGTTGCTGAAACAGTAACATTAACAAAAAAACTCATTTCCTCAATTGTTCAGTTACTTTGACACTCCTTATCCACTCCCCAAGTTGGATATGATTGCTATCCCCGATTTTGCTGCTGGAGCCATGGAGAACTACGGATTGGTCACTTACCGGGAAGTAGCTTTGCTTTTCGATGACAAGTCTTCATCAGCATCCAGCAAACAGAGTGTATCTATCATAGCTCAGAAACTTATTTAACTTATCTTTTCATCGTTTACAGTTCACCTCTTAACTAACCGTGCTATGTTACTATACATAAATCGGTTCAGTAAGAAAAACTAAACTATCTCATGATCATCTATAATTCACTAATAATTCAACATTTTTTCGTCATTAAACCTTTTATATGTGTAAACATCCTTTTTATATTGACCTCAGCATGTATTTTGTTAGGTTGCAATTACTGTGGCACATGAATTGGCTCATCAATGGTTTGGCAATCTTGTAACCATGGAATGGTGGACTCACTTGTGGTTAAATGAGGGATTTGCTACATGGGTAAAACAATTTGATCACTCAAAAGTTAAAAGAATGAAATATCAGGTTACCAATGTATACTGAATGAATAGGCTTTTTGTTTTCCCAGATGAGCCATCTAGCAGTAGATTCTTTTTTTCCACAATGGAATATCTGGACACAGTTTCTCGATAGCACAACCACTGCTCTTAGGCTGGATTCACTAGAGGCGTCTCATCCTATTGAGGTAATCTCATTGTTTATAGGGAAACAGCAGGATTCTGCTGCGTATTTTTATTAATTTTTGTAAAATGAATACAAGAAGTTCCACAAAAAATAAGAAGAGCTATACAAAAACATGCGTCTCATCCTATTGAGGTAATCTCATTGTCTATTACTGTGCAATAGCCTGCTTCTGTGGTTGGATATGTTGTGCACTACATTCTCCGGAACCATAGTTGTCATTTGTCAATGTCGTGCACTCTACTATCATACCGAAAAAGGCTTTCGCCCCGCTTTATATATAAAGCAAAGATCAACAACAACCCGGTACAAACGCACTCCACCACAACACACACACCCAAGACAGGATACATAGGCGCCAAGCGCAGCAACACGACCCCTAGCACTACAAGAGCAATCGGGGGCTCCAACAATGAACACGCCACCGTGAAGATATGAAGCCACATATGACGAACCGTGGACTCCAAGACGGTGCCTTCAGGAAGGTTACGACACTGGAGTGCCGACACCGCCCGATTTGAGGATTAGAGTTTCCCCTGGAGCCAAACGACGAGCAATGAGAGACGTGACGACGCCTTCAAGAAGGGAACGAGCTACGCCGCCGCCGGTCTGTCCGAAGATAGAGTAGGTTTTCACCCCGGCCAACACTCACCGCCACCGAAAGGCACTCCCCGACAACCACGCCGCCCATGCGGCCATGGCCATCAGGCAGTACCGAGCGTCGGGCTCTGCCCATGAGCACCGTGCTACCACTACCAGGGCCACCGCCCCGGCATCCAAGACCTAGATCCGCCTCACCCAATACCCACCGCTACCCCAACCGAAGAGATGATCGGATCCTGGGGCAAACAAGGCTCCATCGATTTGTCCTGCAACACCGGGCGTGTGACGAGCATGGTCCTGCTGCCGGGCGCAAGACAGGCTCGGTCCTGCTGCCGGGCGCAAGACGAGCGTGGTCCTGCTGCCGGGCGCGAGACGAGTGTGTTCCTGCAGCCGAGCGCGAGACAAGCTCGGTCCTGCAGCTCGAGCGCGAGACTAGCGATGGGCCGCAGCTGGGAGAGGGCCATCCGTTCAACGGAAATAGCACCCGGACGACGAGGAGACAGATCGAAGGCCGACACAAGCCGCCAACAGACAAGCCGATGCCGAAACATGCCCACCGCTGCCGCTGCCGACCTGCCAAGCTACCGTGGAGCCACCCACGGCCAGGCCGCAACCACACCGGGCCACGGCCCAACCCGCGCTGCCCGGCGAGCTCCAAGCGTCGGAGCCGCCGGGCACACACCCGCGCAACCAACCTATGCTGCAAGCCACCACGGGGCCACCACGGACCGGCGCTGGGGGGGGGGGGGGAGTAGCGCTAGACCCACCATCGGCAGAACCACCTACACCACGTAGAGGCCACTGGCACGGGGAGACCAGTCGCCCTAGCCAGCACCACGCTAGCCAGGGCACACCACAGAACCTCGCCAGACAAGCCCGGCCGAGTAGGCCGTCTTCGGCCAGGCAGGATGGGATCAGCAACTCCACCCGCCGCCAACCAGAGCCGCCGGGGCCTCCACCACGTGCATCCGCCCTGCCACCCACGCGGCCAGGACGGCCAGCACCGCCACGTCTCGCCGACGATGTGCGCCCACTGGATCCGAGCAAAGGAGCGCAGATCCACCGCCAAAACGGCCAGCCGCCGCTCCCCATGGCGAGGAAGGAGAGGAGGGGGCCACCGCTTCCTGGGGCCGCCGCCCCAACGCCCAGCGCCGCCGCGCCGCAGAAGAGGCCGGAGGGCCTGATCCGCCCCGGCGCGCAGCTCCGTGACGCACGCCTTGCCGTCCAGGGCCGGCCTCCGCGTGCGACCAGAGAGAGAGGCCCGCCGCCGCCATCTGCTGCACGGGCTTTGCCCGGCGGGGTCTCCCGACGGCGGCGAGGGGGGCGGGAGTAGGTGGGGGTGGCGGCGGCGGCGTTAGGTTTCACTCTACTATCATAGAAGTGCAAGAATCTATTTTAAACTGTAAATTTTGACAATGTTATGTTTAAGTAACGATGGTGCACACTGCGTAATATGTTATTACCAACAAATTATTGGCCGATTCATGATTGACTCATGAAATTTCTATGGAATATTAAAATTGATGCCTAAATCTCTACTTTGACAAGTGGCATCTTACTTTGGGGAGCAACTTCAGTCAATGCATCAACAGAGATTCAGTTCGTGGCATTAATATTTTCACTTCTCTAATGCTAACTTGTGATTCATTTTATACTTTCCACTATTCGTTTTCCTGGATGCTCAGGTTGAAATACACCATGCCAGTGAAGTTGATCAGATTTTTGATGCTATTAGCTATGACAAGGGTGCTTCTGTTATTCGCATGCTACAAAGTTACCTTGGCGCAGAGCGTTTTCAGGTCTAATACTGCCTCTACTTGAACTCCAGAAACCTGTCACCGACTCACTCTTCTTGCCTAGACTTGGCATTCTTTTTCTCGTCACGTTGCTTAAAAGTATACAAGATCACTTTCAGCCAGTTTATTTTGTTCTTTAAGGAAACAGTGATACTTTGATGTCATTTCCCCACTATTCCATGTAGTGGAAACACTAGACAACTCCATGGCTTGTCCATTGCATAAAATGTTTGTATGCTCTTGAATCATACTAGTTGGTAAACATGCTTTTGTCAGCGGTGTTTTAGGGAGAGATTGCTGTTCTTTGAAGACATATTCTAGGAGCAAAATAGCCATTTCTTCGTAGATTATCCTGCCCTTGTTTAATGCATACAAGCATCATATGTGACAATTTGTACTTCACCGGTCACATGATTTAAGGCGGATGGTTTGATAAATTAGCATATAGAGACAGATTTATCGATATGGGTGTGATGGTGATCTTATGTATTGTTGTAGCATGTGTCATTCTCACAGGATAACATTACTTGTTCACAGAAAAAAAAGGAGTAAAATTTAACGATCTTTGACTCTTTTGCTGATCATATAATGAATCTATCAAACTGCACAGTAGCTTATTATGTTAAAATTCATTTTTCAATTAATTACATTATTTAGTGAAACAAATTGCTGCACTCTCCTTTTTGTGTAATTTCCCCCTGCTCCTCTTTTAACTCCACGTCGTTCTCCTAGTGTATTCTCATATGCTATATATATGAAACTGTGTTCTTGCAGAAAGCGATGGCTTCATATATGAAGAAATATGCATACTCAAATGCTAAAACCGAGGACCTGTGGGCTGTTCTTGAAAAAGAAACTGGTGAACCTGTCAAGGATTTGATGACTACATGGACGAAGCAAAAAGGTTATCCTGTTATTAATGCGAAAATTAAAGGGAATGACATAGAGATTGAGCAGGTAATAGGTTATCTTACATACCATCCTTCGTATCTATCATGCATTTATCATCACACGAACAACCAAGTACACATTTGTTTGGTTAATATTCCCTTGCTATTTTGTTAAGTTCTAGTCGTGCCATGCCATTTGGAGTTTCTTGTTTAAGAAAATCATCTGCTAACTGGTTATGGCAAAAGCTTGACCAAACCTTTGTTTTTGTTCCATACCATTTTGTGGACGTATAACTGACTGTTGTAACTGGTCCTCTGAGAATAGTGTACTCAATGATGGGCAAAACTGGAAATGTTGTACTGCCTGTATGGCCATTGATCTGTCACTTGTTGCATTCACGTATTTACGCAGCAGCCCTAGTATCTGATCATATATTCTGGGGTATGGCTGAACGGTATCAACAACAACTTACATGAATCTCATAGAAGAACTGAATTAGATCTTGTTCTGAAGTTGGAGCTCTTTTAGGGTGCTCTATCTTACCACATTAGAGGTAAGAGGTGGTTTCAATCTGAGTCGTTGGTTGATGAAAGTTTGAAGGTTATTTTGGGCCCTAGTCCAGATAAGGCTAATAAGGAAACCTACAATTAATTTGGTAAGGTAGATAGGCACGGAAGTTCCCCTACAAATCACGAGAGACATGTTTAAATGCACGTTACTTCCCATGTTCCCATCTCAGCCCAGGGATATACATCCTGCATGACTATTGATTTAAATCAGATGGTTGCAAAAAGATCTAGACCACAGTTTTCTGCAGTTTCAGTTATGTATTGCTAATTTGAATGTTCAAATAATTTATATTTGGGAGCAATGTTTAGTGTTAAATTTTATAACAGCTTGAAATGGAAGCGTCAGATTCGGACTTACAGATGACGTTAGTATCATACGGCGATAGGCATGAATTAGTTATCAAACTTTAATCATGAAGTATGCTTTTTCTGTAGTAATGTACTTGCATGTTTAATGGTGACAATTTGGGATAATGTTTGAATTTCTTTACTTTTCTTTCAGTTTTCTGAGAGGATGTTTATTTCTAATAAATCTAGACAAGCAATTCAAAAAATAATCATTACATTTGTCCTGTCAAATGTGAGTCTCCATGTATAATTTGATGTGCAGTGATAAATTATGGTATTAGGTCAGACTGGCTTCCTTTCCTTAAATATGTTGATTTTTTACAGTTATTTGCCAATTATTTCATGTATTGCCGTACCCAATTCCCTCTACGAGTTAATAGACCACCCTTAGCCACTAGACCAAAGCAAATAGAGGGTTCTCACAGAAGTGCGTCTTAAAAGCGGATATTTTATATTGGTTAAAGTGAAAATTCTAATAAATGAAAATGTTAAATACTTGATCTCGTTGACCGATAGATCTTCATGTATAGCATTTTTCTCCGTGAACTTAATGATTTCTGTTTGTTCCAGGCCCAGTTTTTGTTAGATGGGTCCTCTGGCTCTGGCATGTGGATTGTCCCTATAACTTCAGGCTGTGGTGCATATGATACACAGAAAAAGTTCTTGTTGAAACTTAAACGTGATAAGCTGGTCACTGGTTCACAATGTGGTGACCGAAAGAAGGGCGGAAACTTTTGGACTAAGTTGAATATAAATGGAACTGGATTTTACAGAGTTAAATATGACGATGAGCTTGCAGCTGCACTTCAAAATGCGTTGGAGACCAAGAAGCTCTCACTAATGGATAAAATTGGTAAACGCAACATGTGACCGTTGAATCTGCTTGTAATATTTTGGTGTCAGGTATTATAACATTACCATTGCAGGCATTGTGGATGACTTATATGCGCTTTCTATTGCCCGCCAGCAAACATTTGCGTCGTTGCTACGTTTACTCTACGGTTATCGTGGGGAAGCTGATTATAGTGTTCTTTCACACATAAACACTGTACGTAAATCCTGTAGGTCCAGTTGATTCTATCGTGCTCTATTGTTCATGAAGATAAATCGCCTATATCTTTTACTTTGGATTGGCAGGTAACCGCAAGTATTGCTAAAGTATCTGCCGATGCTATTCCTGCCTTGGCTGGTGACATCAAGCAACTTTTGATCAAGATTCTTTTGTCACCTGAAGAGTATGCCTCACCATAACTGCTATGAGTTTCTTAATGTGTTACACTCACAATAGATCATCTCTTTTGTTTCACAAAAAGGAAAAGGAAACATAATATGCCATTAATCTTCTTCCTAACTTCTCATGTTGCTTGAACATTCCTTCTTTTGAGGCCGATGCATGACAATCGCATGATTCTTTCACGTTATTACTGTATATTTGCTACATTTTCCTATGTTTCTTCTTTTTGACTATGTGATACTTATCTTTCAGAAAGTTAGGCTGGGACCCCAAGAAGGGTGAGAGCCACCTGGATGTAATGCTTAGACCACTGCTGTTGACTGCACTTGTCCAACTTGGACATGGTAAGACCATCAATGAAGGAGTTAGGCGCTTTAACATCTTCACACGTGATCGCAGCACTTCTCTTCTTCCTCCGGATACTAGAAAGGTCCTACCTTTTGCTATCACTTCACGTGGTACTCCTATGATTATTTCTTCCATTTGTAACTTGCGCTGTTCTGCAGGCCGCATACCTCTCTGTGATGCAGAATGTTAGTAGTTCAAACAGATCTGGTTATGATGCTCTCCGAAAAATCTACAAGGAGTCAGCTGAAGGGGAGGAAAGATTACAAGTCTTAGGTGTGCAGCCCTTTGACCATGTTAAACTAACAAAGCTTGCCCATGTTTTTGGTTGCTCTAAAAGCATTTTTTTTATTGTTTGAAGGCATATTATCTTCTTGCCGGGATAAGAGTATCGTCCTTGAATCACTGAATTTAATTTTCACTAATGAGGTAAATGCAAATATCATTACTTTCTTCCACATTTATAGTCGAAGGTCTCTATGAGCTTACTTGTGTGTCAAGGGCAAGCTGTACTCAGGTCTCATATGCCTCTCTTGCTTGTCAGGTTCGCAATCAAGATGCATCTATGCTCCTTAGAGGTATTCAACCAGAGGCACGTGAAATTTCGTGGAACTGGTTGAAGGTACGATCTCTTTTAACAATGAGGACCCTTTTGTCTCTGTGTGTTGACATGTTGTTGATGCGTAAAAGTCGTTATTTCTGGGTCCTGTCTGGAACATCAGATTCTTGTAGGTATTCTAAACAAATTGGAATATCCAATCATGAGATGTTTCCTTTTCTACCAACTTCATTGAGATTTCTGCATTACAAAGAGGACCCAGGGTTCTTCTGTTTTTGTCTACAAGATCTCAAGTCAAGTGGCATATTTGCAAACAGCTGAACTATGTTTGTGAATTTGTTTCGGGATCCTGATCTCTGTATATGGATTTCCCTTGTGAATGTATTTTAAATAGAGTGAATTTGAGGCAGCAGCACCCAACCATCTATTTTTTGTGGTTCCTTCATCTGACACCTTAGGAGATGACTGATGGTTCATACTTAGTGTTAGCAGACTGAAACATTTCAAAACATGGTGCTAACATTTGTCCCGTTCTGTCTGTCTGCAGGAAAACTGGGAGCGCATCTCAAGGACATTTTCTGGGAGCTTGGAGGCGAGTTTTGTTAAAAACATTGTTCCATTGGTACATTTAATCACAGTTCTATTGCCCTATTTCCGTGATCATATTCCCCAGTTTTGCAGGTATTATTTCCATAAGGCCATAGCTAATGTGGACTTCCTTGTTTCTTGTCAGTTCACCTCCAACGAGAAGGCGGCAGAGATCTCCAAGTTCTTTGCAACGCGCACAAAGCCCGGATTCGAGAGGACGCTGAAGCAGAGCCTTGAAAGCGTGCGGATCAGCGCGAGATGGGCCGAGGGCATCAGGAGTGAGCCCGGGCTTGCACAGACGGTGCGCGAGCTCCTGGCCAAGCCCTGACGTGCTGCAGCTAGAGTGCTAGGTTACAGTTGTTGTTGGCAATAAGAATGCATTTGTGCCTTATCATAGAAACTGTGGCTTGAGATGGTATTTGGTTGTACATTTGTAGTGGTGGTGGTAGTGAGTCAGCTGATGCCAGTTTGTAGCCAAATCATTGATTGTTACGAATGCATGTGGTGCAAACGGGTTGTATGAACAATGAGAATGTCAAGTTGGAACTAGGTAGCATATCCATTAAGAGGAAATTCAGGCAAAACAAAGAAATTTTTGGAAAAGCTCCAATCTCAGTGTCATTAGAACAAGCCTCCTTGATGTATCTTTTTTGGTAAACTGAATGTACGAGGAGACTTCACGTGTGTGGTTATAAAGCCGAGCCGACGGAATATACGGGACAACTCTTGATGCAAAGCAAATACACACAAAAAAGATTGTGTTTGGTTATAAAGTATAGATTTTCCAGCTCTCTTTGTCCTTAATATAAGATGGTTTTTTGCAGTGACTGTTGTAGTGTTCCTTAAACTGATAAAATAGGTATGTGCCCAATTAATATTTGGTTACCAAATAGTATAAGAGATTTATCGGGTTACCAGATATAGTATTAGATATTGATTGATACTTATCAAGTATGTAAGATATTGATTGATAATTATCTGCTTCTGGGTTGTGAATTTACTACTAGTACTACTTATTGGGTTACCAAAGATGGGGCCGCTCCATCCATACCCCCCGCTGCCTCCGCTCCATATTTATACAGCGGCAGCCGCCAGTGCTCCTCCCCACCCCCTCGCTCGCTCGCTCGCTCACTAGCTCGCTCGCTCAGTAGTGGTAGGCCGGCAGGAAGGCTCCCGGCCCGCTCACAGCTGCCTGCCATCGACAACGCGCGCGCGCGCGCACGGGAGCGCGCGTCGTCCGTTGTTTCCATGGCTCCACCCCGCGTCGGCGCCGGCGCCGTGCTGCCCGTGGTGGTGGCGCTCCTCCTCGTCGTCGCAGCAGCGGCCGCCGGCGGCGGCATGAAGACGGCGACACACGGCGAGGTGCTGTATCGATCCCCTGCCCACGAGATTACAAATTGACTGTTTGTTTGTGATGCGCCGCATCTGCTGCATGCGTTGCAGGATGGTGCTGTAGTATTTCATTTTTGAGAGAGCTAGTTGAAACTGATAGGAGGAGACTTCACGTGGTGGGTAGCCGGGTAGGTAGGTCCAGCCGGAGTCTATCTGTATCCCATTGCCTCCGTCTAGGACTGAAACGGCTAGATGTATATATGGAAACGGCTACATATTGGTGTAACTGAAACAAAATATGCATATTTAAACAAACTGGTAGTAAATGCTTGCACGTTAATATTAGGAAGGAAATTAATACATGTTTATAATAGATAGGGATATCAATTGCGTATTAATTACACGTTTATATTCAATAGAATATCGATTACATTTTAATTGCACGCTTATATTGGATATGATGTCAATTACACCTGAATAATGTGATTAGCATAAAGGTTATTGTTTTTTTTTGAGATTTTTTCATTCAATTCACGAATCAGTACAAAGTAGTTGATCCTTACAAGCACACTGAAACACAAACACAAAGGACCGTGAACACCTAGAGTACCCTAAGGCAACCATAACACAAGAAGATCTTCGGAGCCCTGTGTCATCATCCCTGAATCTTGACAGAAGACCCCTGCAACAGAAGGATCTGCAACCAGTCGCAAATAGGTCATCATCTTCGACCACGGTATAATTGCCACCATGCTGCCTCCTCCTTTCTTAACACCAGCGCTGAGAGGGTATGGACATCAATCCAACACACCTGCAACAGCCGTCGCCATTTTTGGCTTTGAGTACCGTGAAAAGTGTCCCTTCCGGAAGGAAGAGAACTCGAGTCATCCAACCGGTCCAGCACCGTGGCCGGGTCATCCGTCCGGACAAAGTAGGATCTCCCACCAGCATCAGCGCAGAGCAAGAAGAAGAACAGCAGCAACAAATCATACCAACAAGGAAGAAGAAAGGTCTTCATCTTCCTGCATCCATCGCCCATCTGAGAATCCAAACGGCCAGTGCCGATGGACCTCTAGCCACCATAGCCCGCGACCTCGACGAGATCCGGAGATCCCCAACCCTGTTGGCTCCTAGACAAAGGCAAAAGCCTCGCCTGACCGTGAACGGAGCCCAGAGAAACTTATTCCGACGCGACACCACCGCAACGGCCTCGACATCGTCTCCCTCACCCCTAACCCTACCACACACCCACCTAGCGAACAGACCTGAGGTTCCCCCTCCCTCCCGCCGTCGAAGCGACCGACGGAGAGAGAGGGAACCGGCGGCGCGCAAGGGATCCCTCGTCGCCTCCTTGATCGCCTCGTGCGATCCTACTTTTCCGGGCGACTTGCGGTCTGTCTCCGCCAATTGTTCATAAAGGTTGTTACTACTTGGTAGTATGATATTAACTTCATGCTAAACATGTTGAGTGATGACCATTGAGACAAATTTTTGATGGCCAAGATTAATTGAGCTTTTTATATCGAAAAAACTAACTGGCCAATGTTCTTCGGGAGGGGTTGGCAAACAAACGCATTTTCTTGACAGTTTCAGTTGCGACTCGAGATAAAATGGTGACAGTTTTTAAGAAGAAAAATGCATTTCTTGAAGAAACTGTCATGTTATTATAAAAAATTGTCACGCGGTTCACAAAATGTCACTCCCTTCCAGCGAACATGCGCTGGCTATTGGCGTTCTTTTATATTGGTGTACACATAGATATAGATATGATATGGATATACAATATATTAAATTCGTGATTAATATTTTGCTTTAAAATCACATTTGGATGTATAAAGTTTTTTTTAGCAAAATTTGGATGTATAAAGTGAGTACGCTATTTTAGTGGTACTGAAAAAGGAGATAATCCATTTTCGGAAAGTCCCTTAAAGTGTGCAAGTTTGTAATAAGAAAAGAAAAATGTAAAAGCTTGTTTTTTTTTCGCTTCTCTCGTCTTTTCTCTTCCCTCGCGCTAAACAACAACGGGATATACGCGCACGTAGGGCGCGAATCTCAAGGCATCTCACGGCTCGTCCGCGCCGCCTGCGGCCGGCGGCTCGGCGGAGCAGTTCCGGGGCAAAGCGCGGCTGCCGAGCTTCGCCGCGCCGCGCCGCTACGAGCTCTTCCTCCGCCCCGACCTGGTCACCTGCACCTTCTCCGGCTCGGTGGCCATCTCCGTCGCCGTCTCCGCGCCCACCCGCTTCGTCGTGCTCAACGCGCTCGACCTCTCCGTCAACCGCGCCTCCATCCGCTTCCAGGTAAGGAGAAAGAAGGAGAAGAAATATGAAATTCGTTGAGACCTCCTCGCCCTCTTCTAACCATCCTTCGCCGATACGGTTCTCGCAGGCTTTGGCGCCCACGGAGGTGGTGTTCTTCAAGGATGACGGTGTGTTGGTGCTCGGGTTTGCCAAGCAGCTGCCCCTCGGCGAGGGCGTGCTCAAGATGGACTTCAACGGCATTCTCAACGACCAAATGAGAGGCTTCTACAGGAGGTATGCGACGACTTCTTTCTGGACTCTACCACCCTTGGTATTTGCACCGTACATCAACACAGCACTTGTGATAATCTATATATAGGAAATCATGCCATGATTTGTTGAAATTTTAAGCAGGAAATTACAAAAAGGGGAAAAGTTGAACTATGGTTTCTCTTTACTACTCCCGATTAGTTACTCACCGACCAACCAAGTGACCAGTCCCGAAAATGCACTGGCTACGAATTCGATGATACGTGGTTTGGAAGTTCACTGTGAAGGCATTACAGTGTTATGATCTATTTCTGAAATAAGAGTTTGATCGAGCACTTTGGTATGAATGCCTGTCCTGCTATTTATGCTTTTCTGATTTCATTTGGTTGCAGTAAATACCTGTATAAGGGGAAAGAGAGAAACATGGCGGTGACGCAGTTTGAGTCCGTGGATGCGCGGCGGTGCTTCCCCTGCTGGGATGAGCCCGCATTCAAGGTGATTATATATGATAGCTGGAAGGATGACTTTATGTTCCTCAAATATGTGCGCATAGAGCATCAGTGAAGTTAGATATATTTCATAACATTCCTTGTTTTGCCATTTTGATTTTCCAGGCTAAGTTCAAGCTAACACTTGAAGTTCCATCTGAGCTGGTAGCACTGTCCAACATGCCAGTAGCTAACGCAACATTTGCTGGTCCTCTCAAAACTGTGCGTTACCAGGAATCGCCACGTATGTCAACTTATTTAGTGGCCATAGTTGTCGGTTTGTTTGAATATGTAGAGGGTATGACAACAAAAGGTATCATCTCTGTTTCTGAAATCATCCATTCAAAGAGTGTGCATGAGACCTTTCTCTTTCCCTTTATTTTATTTGTTTGTTTAATTTTATTCAGGCACGAAAGTTCGTGTGTACACTCAAATTGGTAAGAGTAACCAAGGGAAGTTTGCACTAGATGTTGGAGTGAAGTCGTTGAATCTCTATAAAGAGTAAGATCACAATCTAGCCGTGCTTCCACACTTTGGTTTCTAACGGATATGCATGATTGATGTTAATGAAATACTGTGTCAAGCCGTGGTTGTTGCTGAAACAGTAACATTAACAAAAAAACTCTTTTCCTCAATTGTTCAGTTACTTTGCCACTCCTTATCCACTCCCCAAGTTGGATATGGTTGCTATCCCTGATTTTGCTCCTGGAGCCATGGAGAACTACGGATTGGTCACTTACCGGGAAGTAGCTTTGCTTTTCGATGACAAGTCTTCATCAGCATCCAGCAAACAGAATGTATGTATCATAGCTCACTTATCTTTTCATCGTTTACAGTTCACCTCTTAACTAACTGTGTGATGTTACTATACATAAATCGGTTTAGTAAAAAAGCTGCACTATATCATGATCATCAATAATTCGCTAATAATTCCTAACATTTTTTCGTAATTAAACCTTTTATATGTGTAAACCCTTTTTATATTAACCACAGCATGTATTTTGTTTAGATTGCAATTACTGTGGCACACGAATTGGCTCATCAATGGTTTGGCAATCTTGTAACCATGGAATGGTGGACTCACTTGTGGTTAAATGAGGGATTTGCTACATGGGTAAATCAATTCGATCACTCAAAAGTTAAAAGAATGAGATATCAGGTTACCAATGTATACTGAATGAATAGGCTTTTTGTTTTCCCAGATGAGCCATCTAGCAGTAGATTCTTTTTTTCCACAATGGAATATCTGGGCACAGTTTCTTGATCGCACAACCACTGCTCTCAGGCTGGATTCACTCGAGGCGTCTCATCCTATTGAGGTAATCTCATTGTTTATTACTGTGCCATAGCCTGCTCCGGTGGTTGGATATGTTGTGGACTACATTCTCCAAAACCATAGTTGTCAATGTCATTCACTCTACTATCATAGAAGTTCAAGAATCTATTTTAAATTGTAAATTTTGACAACGGTATGTTCAAGTAACGATAGTGCATAGTGCGCAATATGCTATTACCAACACATTATTGGCCGATTCATGATTGACTCATAAAATTTCTATGGAATATTAAAATTGATGCTTAAGTATCTCTACTCTGACAAGTGGCATCTTACTTTGGGGAGCAACTTCAGTCAATGCATCAACAGAGATTCAGTTCATGGCATTAACATTTTCACTTCTCTAATTCTAACTTGTGATTCATTTTATACTTTCCACTATCCTTTTTCCTGGATGCTCAGGTTGAAATACACCATGCCAGTGAAGTTGATCAGATTTTTGATGCTATTAGCTATGACAAGGGTGCTTCTGTTATTCGCATGCTACAAAGTTATCTTGGCGCAGAGCGTTTTCAGGTCTAGTACTGCCTCTACCTGAACTCTAGAAACTCGTCACCGACTCACTCTTCTTGCCTAGATTTCGCATTCTTTTTCTCGTCATGTAGCTTAAAAGTATACAAGATCACTTTCAGCCAGTTTATTTTCTTCTTTATGGAAACAGTGATACTTTGATGTCATTTCCCCGCTATTCCATCTAGTGGAAACACTAGACGACTCCATGGCTTGTCCATTGCATAAAATGTCTGTATGCTCTTGAATCATACTAGTTGGTAAACATGCTTTTGGTCAGCAGTGTTTTAGGGAGAGATTGTTCTCTGAAGACATATTCTAGGAGCAAAATGACCATTTCTTCATAGATTATCCTGCCCTTGTTTAATGCATACAAGCATCATGTGACCATTTGTACTTCACCGATCACATGATTTAAGGGGGATGGTTTGATAAATTAGCATGTAGAGACAGATTTGTCGATATAGGTGTGATGGTCATCTTATATATTGTTGTAGCATGTGTCATGCTCACAGGATAACATTACTTGTTCACAAAAAAAGGAGTAAAATTTAGCGATCGTTGACTCTTTTCTTGATCATATAATGAATCTATCAAACTGCACACTAGCTTATTATGTTAAAAGTCAATTTTTAATTAATTACATTATTTAGTGAAACGAATTGCTGCACTCTCCTTTCTGTATAATTTCCCCCTGCTACTCTTTAACTCCACGTCGTTCTCCTAGTGTATTCTCATATGCTATAAATATGAAACTGTGTTCTTTCAGAAAGCAATGGCTTCATATATGAAGAAATATGCATACTCAAATGCTAAAACCGAGGACCTTTGGGCTGTTCTTGAAAAGGAAACTGGTGAACCTGTCAAGGATTTGATGACTACATGGACGAAGCAAAAAGGTTATCCTGTTATTAATGCAAAAATTAAAGGGAATGACATAGAGATTGAGCAGGTAATATTTTTTTTTTGCAGGTGAGCAGGTAATAGGTTATCTTACATACCATCCTTCGTATCTATCATGCATTCATCATCACACGACTAACCAAGTATGCATTTGTTTGGTTAATATGTCCTTGCTATTTAGTTAAGTTCTAGTCGTGGCATGCCATTTAGAGTTTCTTCTTTAAGAAAATCATCTGCTAACTGGTTGTGGCAAAAGCTTGACCAAACCTCGATTTTTGTTCCATACCATTTTGTGAATGTATAACTGACTGTTATAACTGGTCCTCTGAGAATACTGTACTCAATGATGTCAAAAACTGGAAATATTTTACTGCCCCTACGGCCATTGATCTGTCACTTGATGCATTCACGTATTTACACAGCAGCCCTAGTATCTGATCATATATTCTGGGGTATGGTGAACAGTATCAAGAACAACTTACATGAATCTCGTAGAAGAACTGAATTAGATCTTGTTCTGAAGTTGGAGCTCTTTTAGGGTGCTCTATCTTACCACATTAGAGGTAAGAGGTGGTTTAAATCTGAGTCGTTGGTTGATGAAAGTTTGAAGGTTATTTTGGGCCCTAGTGCAGATAAGGCTAATAAGGAAACCTACAATTAATTTGGTAAGGTAGATAGGCACAGACGTTTCCCTACAATCACGAGAGACATGTTTAAATGCACATTACTTCCCATGTTCCCATCTCAGCCCAGGGATACACATCCTGCATGACTATTGATTAAATCAGATGGTTGCAAAAAGATCTAGACCACAGTTTTCTGCAGTTTCAGTTATGTATTGCTAATTTGAATGATCAAATAATATTTGAGAGCAATGTTTAGTGTTAAATTTTATGACAGCTTGAAATGGAAGTGTCAGATTCAGACTTACATATAAAGTTAGTATTATAAGGCAATAGGCATAAATTAATTATCAAATTTTAATCATGAAGTTTGTTTTTTTCTGTAGTAATGTACTTGTATGTTTAATAGTGATAATTTGGTATATATCTTTGAATTTCTTTAGTTTTCTTTCATTTTTCTGAAAGGATGTTTATTTTTAATAAATCCAGACATACAATTCAAGAAATATCATTACATTTGTCCTGTCAAATGTGAGTCTCGATGTATAATTTTATGTACAATGATAAATTATGGTATTGGGTCAGACTGGCTTCCTTTTCTTAAATATGTTGATTATTTACAATTATTTGCCAATTATTTCATGTATTGCTGTGCCCACTTCCCTCTACGAGTTAATAGATCACCCTTAGCCACTAGACCAAGGCAAAGAGAGGGTTCTCACAAAAGTGTTTCTTATTTTATATTGGTTAAAGTGAAAAATCTAATAAATAAAAATGTTAAAAACTTGATCTCGTTGACTGATAGATCTCCGAGTATAGTATTTTTCTCCACGAACTTGATGATTTCTGTTTGTTGCAGGCCCAGTTTTTGTTAGATGGGTCCTCTGGCTCTGGCATGTGGATTGTCCCTATAACTTCAGGCTGTGGTGCATATGATACACAGAAAAAGTTGTTGAAACTTAAACGTGATAAGCTGGTCATTGGTTCACAATGTGGTGACCGAAAGAAGGGCGGAAACTTTTGGACTAAGTTGAATATAAATGGAACTGGATTTTACAGAGTTAAATATGACGATGAGCTTGCAGCTGCACTTCAAAATGCATTGGAGACCAAGAAGCTCTCACTAATGGATAAAATTGGTAAACGCAACATGTGACCGTTGAATCTGCTTGTAATATTTTTGTGGCAGGTATTATAACATTACCATTGCAGGCATCATGGATGACTTATATGCGCTTTCTATTGCCCGCCAACAAACATTTGCGTCGTTGCTACATTTACTCTACGGTTATCGTGGGGAAGCTGATTATAGTGTTCTTTCACACATAAACACTGTACGTAAATCCTGTAGGTCCAGTTGATTCTATCGTGTTCAATTGTTCATGAAGATAGATCGCCTATATCTATACTTTGGATTGGCAGGTAACCACAAGTATTGCTAAAATATCTGCTGATGCTACTCCTGCCTTGGCTGGTGACGTCAAGCAACTTTTGATCAAGATTCTTTTGTCACCTGCAGAGTATGCCCCACCATAACTGCTATGAGTTTCTTAATGTGTTACACTTACAATATATCATCTCTTTTGTTTCACAAAAAGGAAAAGGAAACATAATATGTCATTAATCTTCTTCCTAACTTCTCATGTTGCTTGAACATTCCTTCTTTTGTGGCCGATGCATGACAATTGCATGATTCTTTCACGTCATTACTGTATATTTGCTACATTTTCCTATGTTTCTTCTTTTTGACTATGTGACACTTATCTTTCAGAAAGTTAGGCTGGGACCCCAAGAAGGGTGAGAGCCACCTGGATGTAATGCTTAGACCACTGCTGTTGACTGCACTTGTCCAACTTGGACATGGTAAGACCATTAATGAAGGAGTTAGGCGCTTTAACATCTTCACACGTGATCGTGGCACTTCTCTTCTTCCTCCGGATACTAGAAAGGTCCTACCTTTTGCTATCATTTCACGTGGTACCTATGATTACTTCTTCCATTTGTAACTTCCGCTGTTCTGCAGGCCGCATACCTCGCTGTGATGCAGAATGTTAGTAGTTCAAACAGATCCGGTTATGATGCTCTCCGAAAAATCTACAAGGAGTCAGCTGAAGGGGAGGAAAGATTACAAGTCTTAGGTGTGTAGCCCTTTGACCATGTTAAACTAACAAAGCTTGCCCATGTTTTTGGTTGTTCTAAAAGCATTTTCTTATTGTTTCAAGGCATATTATCTTCTTGCCGGGACAAGGGTATCGTCCTTGAATCACTGAATTTAATTTTCACTAGCGAGGTAAATAATGCAAATATCGTTACTTTCTTCCACAATTATAGTCGAAGGTTTCTATGAGCTTACTTGTGTGTCAAGGGCAAGCTGTACTCAGGTCTCATATGCCTCTCTTGCTTGTCAGGTTCGCAATCAAGATGCATATATTCTCCTTAGAGGTATTCAACCAGAGGCACGTGAAATTTCCTGGAACTGGTTGAAGGTACAATCTCTTTTAACAATGAGGACCCTTTTATCTATGTGTGTTGACGTGTTGTTGATGCGTAAAAATCGTTATTTCTGGGTCCTGTCTGGAACATCAGATTCTTGTAGGTATTCTAAACAAATTTGAATATCCATCCATGAGATGTTTCTTTTTCTACCAACTTCATTGATATTTCTGCATTACAAAGAGGACCCAGGGTTCTTCTGTATTTGTCAACAAGAACTCAAGTCAAGTGGCATATTTGCACACAGCTGAACCATATTTGTGAATTTATTTCGGTATCCCGATCTCTTTAAATGGATTTCCCTTGTAAATGTATTTTAACTAGAGTGAATTTGAGGCAGCACCCAACCATCTATTTTTTGTAGTTCCTTCATATGACACCTTAGGAGATGACTGATGGTTCATACTTAGTGTTAGCAGACTGAAACATTTGAAAACATGGTGCTAACATTTGTCCCGTTCTGTCTGTCTGCAGGAAAACTGGGAGCGCATCTCAAAGACATTTGCCGGGAGCTTGGTTACGAATTTTGTTAAAACCATTGTTCCATTGGTACATTTAATCACAGTTCTATTGCCCCATTCCCGTGATCCATATTCCCCACTTTTGCAGGTATTATTTCCATGAGGCCATGCTAATGTGGACTTCCTTGTTTCTTGTCAGTTCACCTCCAACGAGAAGGCGGCAGAGATCTCCAAGTTCTTTGTAACGCGCACAAAGCCCGGATTTGAGAGGACGCTGAAGCAGAGCCTTGAAAACGTGCGGATCAGCGCGAGATGGGCCAAGGGCATCAGGAGTGAGCCCGGGCTTTCACAGACGGTGCGTGAGCTCCTGGCCAAGCCCTGACGTGCTGCAGCTAGAGTGCTAGGTTACAGTTGTTGTTGGCAATAAGAATGCATTTGTGCCTTGTCATGTGTGGTGAAGAATGCATTTGTGGCTTGAGATGGTATTTGGTTGTACATCTGTAGTGGTGGTGGTAGTGAGTCAGCTGATGCCAGTTTGTAGCCAAATCATTGATTGTTATGAATGCATGTGGTGCAAACGGGTTGTATGAAGAATGAGAATGTCAAGGCGAAACTAGGTACTCCCTCGGTTCACTTTTATAAGTCGTTTCAGACAAGTGAAATTGAGCTGTTTTGCACTGTGTCTGAAACATCTACAAAGCCTTATAAAAGTGAACAGAGGGAGTAGCATATATCCATTCAAAGGAAATTCAGGCAAAATAAAGAAAATTTTGGAAAAGCTCGAATCTCAGTGTCATTAGAACAAGCCTCCTTGATGTATCTTTTTTTTGGTAAACTAAATGTATGAGTTGACTTCACGTGGGTGGTACTGATGGGCGGAGATTTCACGTGGGTGGTAGCCGGGTAGTAAGAGCATCTCCAGCCGCGCCCCCAACAGGCCCTTCCTAGGCGAATTTTTAGCACCGGCGGGCTGAAATCGGCCCAATCGCGTCCCCAGGAGTCAGTTTTCCGCCGGGTTGGGCCGAAATAACAGCCGGCGCACCCGAGCTGAATCCGGCGCCTGGGGGCGCCGGCACAAGCGAAAAGGGGCGTGGGGCCGCTCCGTCGGCGAGAGGAGGGCCTTTTCCCGCCAAATCTTCCCGCTTCCCCCCGGCTTCCCTCCCATTCTCTCCACTCCTCCCGCCAATCTTCCTCCTCCTTCCCTCCCAGCCGGCCGTCATGCCGCCGAAGAAATATGTGACGCCCCATGCCGCGACGGCTGCGACCACCGCCGTAGCCCAGCCGAAGCAGAGGAAGCCGAGGGTGCCGCCCTCCAAGCCCCCGGGCATGTCCAACGCCGACTGGAGGGCTGAAGTTCAGCGCCGGGAGGCTGTCACCACCGACCGGCGGAATAGGGCCAACGCCAAGAAGGCCCGGGACAGCACGGCGTGGCTCGCGGCTACGGCGGCTGCGGAACAGGTGGAGCGGTCGGCCGAACAAGAGGCGGCTCGCGTGAGGATGATGAACCCGCCGGCGGCCACGGCCAGTACGCGCCCTGGAGCCAGCAGAGCGTCGGTTCGCCGGCCGGCTTCTCGTCGTCGCCGCAACCCTGGGGCTGCACGCCGTCGCCGGGCTACGCCGATGGTGACGCGCATGGCGGGTTCAACCCCAACATCACCTTCCCCCATGGTCACCCGGCATAGTGCACGCCCTCGCCTGCCTTCATCGGCGTGCAGTACCCCCCGTACAACTACTCCCCGTCGGCGTACGCATCCTCCCCGACACCCCTCTCCACCGTGGCGCACTGCCCTTCTCCCAAGCCTCCACGTCGCATCTCAGCGACACCGATGCGACCGAAGCCGACATGGACGACATCATCACGGCAGGCTCGGCCGCCGCCGCCGCGTCCCCCGGCTTTACTACCCAGGACGACACAGTGGACCTCAACGGCGACATGGACGGCGAGCTTGAGTACGGCGAGGACGAGCCGGAGCCGAAGGAGGATGAGGATGAGGAGGAGGTGGAGGAACCGGCGCCTGCTCCGGCGAGGAAACGGAAGAAGAGGAAGGGGGTGACCAGGACCGGCGAGCCGCGCATCAAGTGGGCGTCCAAGGAGGATGAGTGCCTCGCCGAAGCGTGGAAAGTCATCTGCCTCGACCCGATCACCGGCACGAACCAGAGTATCGACATGTATTGGGACCGCATCAAGGCCGAGTTCGACGAGCGCAAACTCGTCGACCCCTACTTCAAAGGCGTGTACATGCAGCGCGGGGCGAAGGCAATGGCGAACCATTGGGGGCTCATTCAATCGGCGTGTAACAAATGGCATGGGATCGTCGAGGAGATCGCGGCTCGTCCGGAGAGCGGCACCAGCGTCGAGGATCAGGTATGGATCGCCGGCCTCTCCTTTTCCATTTTGCCGGGTGCACGCCGCTCACTGGTAGTCCCTCGGCGCAGCTTGTGCGGATGTTCGGCATGTTCCGGTAGGACAACAACGACCAAGATTTCAAAAACCTCCACGTCTTCAAACAGATCGAGAAGTGCGACAAGTGGGCGTATGTCTGACGCACCCTCGCCAAGGCCAAGGAGACCTACAAGCCGGACGCACCGATGCCGGGCGCGGGCGAAGGGCGCCCCGAGGGCAACAAGGGGGCCAAGAAGGGGAAACACGCCGACTCGGCTACCGCGCGCGTGCAGGAGTCCATCGAGCATTGCCTCGCCGACGCACAGGCCCGGGCCGCCCTACGTGAAGAGAAGACCGAGGCACGGTGGTCGGCGTTGATGACGAGCAGCGCCGTCAAGCTCTACCTACTCCGGACGAACATCGCCGCTGTAGCGACCCGACCTCAGATGGTTAAGTCTCTGTGCTTCAGTGTCATCCCTGGATCAGTAATGCTGACACACACAGTACTCTAAGGATTTATAACAGAGTAGCAATCACACACTTATTACATTGAATGTCTCAAGAGAGAACTTATTACAATAATATGGCTTAAGGCCATCTAATGCGATAGCAGCGGAAGGCTTGGAAGATAAAGTGAGTCCATCAACTCCAACAGCATAGCTGAGCTGCACGACAACGACCTAACGAACCTTACTCTTGGTCTGAAAAGTCTGCAACATAATACTTTGCAGCCCGAAAACGGGTCAGCACATGGAATATGCTGGCAAGGTAACACAATAGAGTAAGAACATAATAATACTATCACTACATGCAAATTTGGCTGGTGGAAAGCTCTATGGTTATAGTTTTTTGCGAAAAGCCAATTTTTCCCTACAACAAAGGAATATATTCTAATTTAACTATCATGGTAGTTGAAACATTATTGAGAAGGTTCCTCCAACTCAATCCCAATTAAAGTGATTAACATCCCAACAATATTAATTAAGAGTGATGAGATACATGTGATAACCCAAGAACTAGATACTCAAGATTTGTCCATAACCGGGGACACGGCTAACCATGATTAGTTTGTACACTCTGTAGAGGTTTGTGCACTTTTCCCCACAAGACTCGATCGACTCCGTTGGATTTCTCGCACTACAAGGTGTTTGAGAAACGGATGACCGAGACACAGTCTTTCAGAAACATTAACTCTCTACTCCGGACAGACCATACCAAACCTACATCCCACTACCTGCTGATCTGCCTCTTCAAGAGCTTCACGTAACTTACTCAACCATGCTAAAGCCCATAATAGCTTGTGGCTGCACACGGAAGTTTCTAGCATGAATCATCTCAGTTCCCTTTGAGCCTGGGTGGCGGTCCATAGGAAGATCACACGGTGACTCCGGGATTTTCAAAAAAATACAGACAACACTGGGTTCCCCAGGTGCCTCAGTCCACCCAGATGTTTGGTTTAAGTTGCCACCTTAAGTTGAACCATTAATTAACAAACTCACATCTGTCATGGATTTCACTCAAACCCAAACCACGTCTACGAGCATAGCATAGCATAGTAATATAAGCAAGCGTAGAAGTAACTCCCCAGGGTTTGAATATAACAGGGTAATAGGTTCTACCTCAACAACTACTTCCCAACCCACATGTTAATGACATCCTAATCATGCAATGTTTGAGGGGTGGAACTAATGCATAAAAACTGGGTATGAGAAGAGTATGATCAATGTGTTACTTGCCTTGCTGACGATCTGTGAAACCTAGGGACTTGTAGTAGCACGCTTCGCACTCCGGGTGTTCTATCGCAAACAAACAATAACATACATAAGCAACAAGCAAAGATGCGCAAGCAAAACTCAAATAAAATAGGTTGACCGGAAAGTTCAACTTAAGAACTCCGGTTAGCAAAAAGAATCAAATCAAACGGAGCAACGAAACTCAAACGGCGAAAGAAACAAGATCCGTTTACTAATCTGAACCTAGGTTAAATTTTACAGTAGCAAAAGCTTGTTCAAGTTGATTAAACAGAAAGAGGATCTCGAGACGAAGATCTAGGCACTTGAATCGCCTGAGTCCGACTAACGAGCGAAAAGATAAACAGAAACTAAGATCGGATCAGAAATTGCGATCGAGAATAATCGCAGATAAATCCGATAAAAGAAAACTAACGAACAGACTAACGAACAAGCGTTCGTTAGCTGTAACTAATGGACGAAGAACCGTTCGTGAAACGAACGTACGGACGAACGTCCGCAAACTAGAAGAACCGAGAAAAACCGGCGATCCGAAAAAACGAATCTAGGGTTTTCTAAAAAAAAGCGAACGGTTCAAAAAAAACTAGCGGCTCGGATTCCGGCGCGGTACCTCCGGCGAGGCGGGGGCTGCGGGGCGGCGGCTACGGGGCGACGGCGGCAAGCGCGGGCGGCGGCGGCTGCGGGCGGCGGGGTTGGCGGCGGCCGCGGTGGTGTGGTGTTGGGGCTCGGGGGGGGTATATAAAGGGGCGGGGGCGGTGACTTGGAGGAGGGGACAAGGCGCGGCGGAGGCGGAGTCCGACTCGGACTCCGGTCCGAGCGGCGGCGGCAGCTAGCGGCGGCCTGGCTCGGCTGGGCCTTAGGCCCAGTCGGGCGCGGAAACTTTTTTTTAAATAATAACGCCGACAGAAATAAAATCCTAGAAAAATAAATAAAAAATCTAAAAAATGCCAAAATAAATTTTCACAGTCTAAATAAAATATTTAGAACGAGATGAACATTTTCTTAGCCCTAAGATGCAATTTTGAAAACGTGCAATTTTTCTAATGCAAATAAAGTCCGAATAAAATCAAATAAATCCAACAAATGATTTTAATATTTTTCCTCCAATATTTCAATTATTGTGGAGAAATCATATTATCTCCTCTCATTTAATTTTAATATGGAATATTTTTCGGAGAGAAAAAAAAATTAAAATAAAAAATCCCCGTTTCATTATTTGATAAAAATCAAATATGAAAACGGGGAAATCCCCAACTCTCTCCGAGGGTCCTTGAGTTGCTTAGGATTTCGAGGATTGCGGAACGGAAATGCAATAAAATATGATATGCATGGATGACCTATGTATAACATTCCAAATTGAAAATTTGGGATGTTACAAACCTACCCCCCTTAAGATGAATCTCGCCCTCGAGATTTGGGTTGGCTAGAAAATAGGCGCGGGTGGTCTTTGCGGAGATTATCCTCTCGTTCCCAGGTGGCTTCATCCTCGATATGGTGGCTCCACTGAACTTTGCAAAACTTGGTAACCTTACTGCGAGTGACTCTGCTGGCAAACTCAAGAATCTTAACTGGCTTCTCTTCGTAAGTCAAATCATTGTCCAACTGAATCGCCTCCAAGGGTACTGTATCCCTTAACGGTATATTGGCCATCTCAGCATGACACTTCTTCAACTGTGAAACGTGGAACACATCATGAACTCCTGACAATCCCTCGGGTAATTCCAACTTGTAGGCAACTTCTCCCATTCGTTCCAAAACACGATACGGTGCTACAAATCTCGGAGCTAACTTTCCCTTAACTCCAAAACATTTCACTCCTCGCAAGGGCGATACTCGCAGATATGCTCTGTCTCCAGTTTCGTAAATTACCTCCTTGCGTTTTGAGTCTGCATAACTCTTCTGCCTGGACTGAGCAATCTTCAGTCTATCGCGAATCAATTTAACCTTCTCCTCAGACTCCTTAATCAAGTCTGGTCCAAACAATTGTCAGTCTCCTACCTCATCCCACATCAACGGTGTTCTGCACCTTCGTCCATATAGGACTTCAAACGGTGCCATCTTCAAACTGGCTTGGTAGCTATTGTTATATGAGAACTCCGCGTAAGGCAAATTGTCATCCCAACTAGATCCATAATCTAGCGCACAGGCTCTCAACATGTCCTCCAGAATTTGGTTGACTCTCTCGGTTTGCCCATCTGTCTGCGGGTGAAATGCTGTACTGAACTCCAATCTCGTTCCCAAAGTCTGGTGTAACTGATGCCAAAACTTTGAAGTAAATTGTGTTCCTCTATCTGATACGATGGTCCTCGGGACTCCATGCAGACATACGATCCGTGACATGTATATCTTGGCCAACTTTGCACTGGTATAAGTGGTTTTCACTGGGATGAAGTGAGCCACTTTGGTCAAGCGATCAACTACTACACATATAGAATCATATCCTGCTTTGGTCCTGGGCAATCCGGTGATAAAGTCCATGCCCAGTTTATCCCACTTCCATTCAGGTATCGGCATAGGCTGTAACAGTCCTGCTGGCTTCTGATGCTCTGCTTTCACTCTCTGACATACATCACATACGGCTACATACTCAGCAATATCCTTCTTCATACCACTCCACCAGAAATGTTCCTTCAAATCCAGATACATCTTGGTGTTTCCGGGGTGTATCGAGTATGGTGAGTCATGAGCCTCCTGAAGTATTAACTTCCTGATCTCTGGGTTATTGGGCACATAAACTCGGTCCTCAAACCATAAGGTATCGTGCTCATCCTCACGAAAACCTTTGGCCTTTCCTTTGCTCATCTTCTCCTTTATCTCGGCAATCTCCTTGTCATCCTTCTGAGCTTCCTGAATCTTGTCCAGCAACCTCGACTGGACCTCCACTGTTGCAACGAATCCTCTAGGAACTATCTCTAACCGTAGTTCCATGATGTCCTTTGCTAACTCCTTCGGTAGTCCCTTACTTTCAAGGATATTAGCATAACTCTTCTGGCTCAAAGCGTCTGCTACGACATTGGCCTTTCCTGGATGATTGTGTAGCTTCATGTCATAATCCTTTATAAGCTCTAACCATCTCCTCTGTCTAAGGTTCAGTTCCTTCTGAGTGAAAATGTACTTCAAACTCTCATGATCCGTGTACACATCACAACGGTTTCCTATGAGATAATGTCTCCAGGTCTTCAATGCATGCACTATGGCTGCTAACTCCAAATCATGCGTGGCATAGTTCAACTCATGAGGTTTTAGTTGTCGTGAGGCATAAGAAACAACTCTTCCGTCTTGCATAAGCACACATCCAAGTCCTAAGCGAGAGGCATCGCAATACACTTGGAACTCCTTATGTATATCTAGCAGTGTTAGCACTGGCGCTGTAGTTAAACGTTTCTTCAACTCCTGGAAACTTGCCTCGCAATCGTGTGTCCATTTAAACTTAGTATCCTTCTTCAATAGTTCAGTCATTGGCTTCGCAATCTTGGAAAAGTTCTCAATGAATCTCCGATAGTCTGCGAGTCCAAGGAAACTGCGGATCTCGCTAACTGAAGTGGGTGCTAACCATTCAGTGACTGACTGAACTTTGCTGGGGTCTACTGCTATACCTTCTCCTAATATAACATGTCCAAGGAACCCGATTTCCTTCAACCAAAACTCGCATTTGCTAAATTTAGCATACAACTGGTGTTCCTTGAGTTTCTCGAGAACTAAGTGCAAATGTTCCTTGTGCTCCTCCTCGTCCTTTGAGTATACCATAATATCATCAATAAACACCACCACAAACTTGTCCAAATACTCGATGAACACCTTGTTCATCATGCTCATGAAATAAGCAGGGGCATTAGTCAGTCCAAATGACATGACCGTGTACTCGTATAATCCATACCGCATTGTGAACGCTGTCTTTGGTATATCCTTCTCTCGTATCTTCAACTGATGGTACCCCGATCGCAAGTCGATCTTTGAAAATACCTTAGCTCCTTGTAACTGATCGAACAGATCATTGATCATCGGCAGTGGGTACTTGTTCTTAATCGTTACTTCATTCAAGGCTCAATAATCAACAACCATCCTTAGGGATTTATCCTTCTTCTCAACCAAAAGCACAGGGGCTCCCCAAGGTGATGAACTTCTTCGAATGTATCCTTTCTCCAACAACTCCTTGATCTGTTTCTTGATTTCCTCCAGATCATTTGCGGGAATCCGATAGGGTCTCTTGGATATTGGCCCTGTACCTGGCAATAGCTCTATCAGAAACGCAATGTCTCTATCCGGTGGCATGCCTGGTAACTCCTATGGAAAAACATCCGGGTAATCCTTCACTACAGGCACTTCCTCTTGAACAACTCCCGTGAGGGTATTCACTTGGCTCCTCCTAGGCACATGCCTAGATACATACTTAATCCTTTTTCCCTCCGAGGTGGTGAGATAAATTGATTTACTAGCATAGTCAATGCTTCCTCATACTTTGACATCCAGTCCATACCTAATATTACATCCAATCCTTGGGACTCCAAGATAATTAGGTCGGACGGAAAGACATGGGTGCCAATGGTTAGGGGTATCCGGTCGCACCATCGGCTGGCCATGTATTCTGCTCCAGGTGAGCTTACTAACAGAGGGGTCCTAAGGGTTTGGGTTGGTAGTTTAAACTTATCCATGAATCCCCTTGATATGTATGAATGCGATGCACCAGTATCGAAAAGAACAAGAGCGGTAAATGACTTAACCAAAAACTTACCTATTACCGCGTCCGGCTGCTCTTCAACCTCCTCCACGTTAACGTGGTTCACTTGTCCTTTATTGAATGGATTGGGCTTCTTCCCAGCACTCCCATTTCCGTTTCCATTCTTTCCTTCAGGGCACTCCGTGGCGTAGTGTCCAGTCTTCCCGCACTTGAAACAAGTAACGTGACTTAAGTCCCTTTTTGCGGGTGTGGCTGGATTGGGGCGGTTCTGATTATTGTTGGCTTCGTTCCCATTCCCATTCTTAGAACCATTGTGGTTATGCGATCCTCCTCCAGTGTGGTTGTGACCTCCATGGTTATGAACAAGTCCTCCCGAGTTCGGGGTTAGGCGAGGCTTTTGCTGAGCTCCTGAGTTATACTTCCCTTGTCCATACTTCCTCTTGCGGCTCTCAATCTGCTGCTGCTTCCCTTCAATCATAAGAGCCTTATCTACCAACTCCTGGTAGTTGTTAAAGGTTGCTACCATCAACTGCATGCTCATCTCATCATTCAGCCCTTCCATAAACTTCTCCTGCTTCGCGGCATCTGTGGCCACATCATCAGGGGCATAGCGTAATAATTTGCTAAAATCATCCACGTACTGAGCCACAGTACAGTTCCCCTGGCGTAGGTTGCGGAACTCCCGCTTCTTCATTTGCATAGCTCCAGTTGAGACATGGGCTGTGCGGAAAGCTTGCTGAAACTGGTCCCAAGTGATATTGACTATAGGAAAGGTGGCTGTGTAATTCTCCCACCATGAGGCTGCAGGTCCATCCAATTGGTGTGCGACAAAGCGCACTCTTTCAGCATCTGTGCAACCAGCGGTGGTCAACTCCCTTCCAATACGGCGTAGCCAATCATCAGCAACTATAGACTCGGTGCTACTGGAAAACACCAGCGGCTGTAACCTTAGAAAACGGGCTAGGTTGTCCACTGGCGTCGGGTTGTTGTTGCTGTTGCCCTGGTTCTGAACTAGCAATTGCATCAAAGTATTCTGCTGCTGGATCAACTGGGTGAGCTCCGGTGGGAAAGGAAAACCGTTGTCATGTCTCAGAGGCATCTAATGGGTTTAGATGGAAGAGATCAGAATAGAAAAGGGGTCTAATGAGAAAGCACTACCCATATGCACATGAGACAAACACAAACATTTCACTCAATCAAATCAAGCAAGGGCATACAAACGGTCTAGAACTATCGCAAAAGTGCTCAACTACTACTAAATACATGGGGGAATACTACTAATCATTTGATGGTCATCTAGAAATTTTGATCGGTGGAAGACTCCATGATATCTGCTCCAGCTTCGTCTTCAAAGTCATCTTCACTAGGGTCGGAGTCGGTGTCGTTGATGATGATGTAGTTGTCCGGGCAAGTGGGATCGTCGTCTTCTTCTCCCGGTGCTGGTCCTCCCATGAACACTCCGATCTTCTTAACTAGGTCGTCATTCTTCTCTAGTAGTGTCTTGATTTCCTCCTCATATCCATCGCGTGTGAACTTGAGTTCTTCCTCCAGTTCGATGATTCTAGTCTTCGCCTTCTTCAAGTCCATCATATCCGTGCACATCTGGTTCTCCTGACGTCGAATGTGCTGGTTTAACTCCTCGATGAAAGCTGCAATGGATCTATCCTTCTTGGTGCTGATTACTTCCCATTGCTCGTCTCGGCGCCCACATATCTGGTAGATAGTGTCCTTAAGTTCCCTGTTGTAGACTTCTCCAATGCGTCCCATGGTAATGTGGGCTGCCATGCTCTTGCCTAGACTCCAGGTGGGTGCTTCAAAAGAAAATTCTATGGGTTTAGAGGTTGGCGAGAACGTCCTTCCTGGAACTTGTACTTGAATCATCCAGCGCTCCTGACGGTGTCCTGGACTAGGGGGTACTCACCACGTCGTCTCCCGATCTGTTAGATTGGGCCGAGGACCCCCATGGCTCTATACTCATGGGCCAGTTCAGACAGCTGCCGCATACATGGAAGATTCCACAAGACTTGGTGATCAAGACAAGGACTCCTCCCCACCGGCGTATTCGGCTAGGACTCTTGTTATCCTAGGCCTTTGGTGCATTATATAATAGTCGATAGAACATATACAACAATCATACCATAGGCTAGCTTCTAGGGTTTAGCCTCTCCGATCTCGTGGTAGATCAACTCTTGTAATACTCATATCATCAAGAATAAATCAAGCAGGACGTAGGGTTTTACCTCCATCAAGAGGGCCCGAACATGGGTAAAACATCGTGTCCCCTGCCTCCTGTTACCATCCGCCTTAGACGCACAGTTCGGGACCCCCTACCCGAGATCCACCGGTTTTGACACCGACATTGGTGCTTTCATTGAGAGTTCCGCTGTGTGTTCGACAAAAGGTCGATGGCTCACTTGCAGATCAACTGCGACTTCGGCATCTTCGTCACCGGCTCGACTGGTCACCTTGGCTCGACCAAGGACTGCGCCCTACCTCTGATCGTCATGTTCAGATGAGCGCCTTCATCAACATCAACTCCGATCTCTATAAAGATCATGGAGGAATCATCCAGGGAGCCCGGGGCTCAACATCAACATTGCCCTTGGGCGACCGTGCTGTTTTTCTGGACAGCGAACTTGTGTCCGCCGCCACCGCCTCCTCAAGTGTCGTTTTAACGATTGCTTCAGTGGAATTGAGTCTACAACAACCCTGGAAAATTTCGTCGAGTTCCGATGGAGGAATCTCTGGCAATCCGCGATATACCGGAGCCCTGTCAAATCTGGACGAGAATCTGGATGAGTTTAGGGCGTGGTCTCTAGAGCCTAGCTCGGAGGTCCTTTGGAAGATCCAACCATTCATCTTGTGCGGAATTCCCATATCTACCACCCCTCCAAATTTTAGCTCGATCCGACGGTTCAAACTCCGGGAACCTTCCGATGAGTAGACCAATTTTCGGATCCGTTTTCTGCACAAATACGGATCCGACCCAAAATTATGTTTCTTTATGAACGTGATACGTGACAACCTTTTTAGAGGAATTCTCTTCTAGGGTATTGTGCATTAATTTTAAACACGTGCCCGTAAATTTTTAAGCCTCCCCTAAGGTCATCTTGATCATCATGCTGGTGTCAAACCAGTCCGGCAATATTGCTCCAAGGCTGCTGACCTGCGCTAGACACGTCGTCACTTTGTTGAAACGAGCTCAACTTCTTCGGATCATCATCTCGGCAAGCCGAACAAGAGTCCAGCATCGCGAAGGGTAAATCATCACCAACTTCACCGCCCCACGGATTACACGGAGCAGGCATACCGGCATCGCCGCACGGTCACTTCATCAAGCCGGCATCGACCATGTCACGACCTGCATCGGCAGGGCCGCACTATTGCTTCTTCAAGCTGGTGTCCATCACGCCGACCCACTCCGACATGTTGGCTGGACCGGGGGCTTCACCATCTCTTCATCAACCTACTCCGGAGACTTCGGCGTCACTAGCCAACCAGCTCCGTCACGTTAGCCGGACCGAGGGCTTTGCCTCGGTAAGACAACCTTTGCCAGCATCACCATGCCGTCTCTTTATCGCCCATCAGGCAATGGGTGTGCGGATCGAGTCCCAATTTTGGTAATCATCTTTCTTCGGATTGCTACAACAAATAAACCAGGTGCTATTAATCCTAGTATTTTTTGCTTATTTGGGTTCATTTTTCCCAAGGAATTATTACTCTGGTTTGTCAATCATATGTACGCAGGTCTATCAAATGGTGGCCGCATTAACGATGGTCACATGGTGGTTCGGTCAGTTTCCATATATAGTACGGTGAACACCGCATCCGGAACTCGGACCGACCTGTGAATTCAGGCTTTGCCACGCCTTTACCGCATCACGCCGATGCCCTGCATCAACATCGACTTCGGCGCCAGACCATATTTCTTTTATTACCCACTTTGCATAAATTATTCATTATGCAACGATTTTTTAATTTTTATTTTTACTATTATCTCCGGTTTGCACTATTTTTTGTGCACAGGAAAATGATCTGGGTTGGGCAGTATCGTCAACTCGGCATACTTACATACCACGTCACCTCGGCTGGACGGGGGGCTTCGTCAACACTTCATTACCCCATGCCGAGGACTTCGGCATCACTCTGCCGGCCTGCATTGACCGTGCTATGTCACCACTTTGGAGTGCCGAGCTCTTTGCTCTGCCACCTCGGGACCGGCTTGGGGGATGGAACCTTGTCCCGCATCAAGCTCGGACCGCGTCATCAATACCAAACACATTAACCAGCTAAGTTGCCTTCATGCTCAAAGTTTTAAATTTTTAACTAGTGTTCGGTTCGACCAAGCATTATACTTTTTTGGAAAAAAGTTGCTTGTAAAAAATTTCCTTGTCCAAACTTTGTTTGTGACGCACAAATTCAAATACACCGTTTATTTGGGGGCTTCCTTTATGAAGCTTTTCCTCTTGCATATGATTATACTTGTACGGGTTCGTTCCTTGTTCGTGTATTACGCCACAATATGCACCATATTGACTTAAGCGATTTGCAAGCTGGGTTGCCTGGCTCCTGTGCTTACCCCTACGTTCCCGATTGTTCTGCTAGGGAGTAAAGGAGCACCTCTGCGATTGTCACGACCGGGTCCTCCGAGCTCTAACCTCAGACTGGGTGAAGCCAAAAGCTAGCGCTCTTATTGTTTTCAATCATGGTCGGCACACAACGGAACTCATGAGCGCAAAAATCTATTGCACAAGTCTCATAGTAATAATGAGCACCGAAGAAAGGTATCGGTGGGGGGTACTATTTTCTTCGAAGATGCTTCTTACACTTCATCTATAATATAGCATAAGTTCCCTGAGCGCGCTTTGTCTGTTACGCCTTATGGCCCGGTTGCCTGGTTATCGGAAACACTGTCGATATTCTCGACAGGCGGAGTACATAACACTTTTCGATCCTTGACCGAAGAGGGAGAAGCGTTTAAAGTTCGGGTGAACAAAGATATGATATTAGTACTTCAGTACATACAATCATTATACATAAAATTATTTTACCCAAGTCAATTGGGGGCTCTTAAATTTATATGAGCCGTTTTATAATTAGTGTTCTTCTTGTTAGTTGTTGCAAAGTTTTATTACTATTATTATTCATCACTCCTTTTTTCGACACGAGTGTGTGGTCACTAGCCGGGGAGCCTAATTTCTCTCTCAAAGCTGCTAGAGTTTAGTTTGCTAAACTGGCCTAATGAGAAGTACTCCACCTTCGGGATAGGAGGTTGAAGCCGTAGGCTGACCCGCTTGAAGTCTTGAGATAGGATGTGTCATGTTAAAGCATGGCAGGAGCACTCTTTTTTTTTCTAAGACCAATTTTCGGATTGACACCGAACACTTGATCTTGTTCGGACGTCAAGTTTGTACTGACGTTTTTTGGTTTTCCAAGCTTATGGCACTTTTAAACTATTTGTGTGTTTTCAACACAAGTCTCGCAGTGCAACGCCAGACACCTTTAGAAATTCGGCAAAAATATTCTCGGATATTGCTATATATGCATCGGTTTCGAATTGTGTCTTCGGTCAAAAGTTGGGTTGCCCGGCTCTTGCACTTGCTTCCTACGTTCGGCTTTGTTCGGCTAGGCGTGCAAAGGGAGAACCACTGCGATTGTGCTTCCAGCTCACATGGTTAAGCACCTCAGTGGAGAAAGCCGAAAACTGACTATCACAATAAGCGTAAACTGGTCAGCGATCCGATGACTGTATTAAATGACGGGCCATTCATAACAATGGCCGAAGTGTTTACGGCTTGACCTCGATTGTCGCTGAACACTACCGGGGGCTATTAACTGGCCTCCCAAACTAAATCCTCGATATTTTGCTCTTACATTAGAGTTGAGGCTTCATGATCATGCTTAGCATGACAACCCAAAGAAAGGAACCAATAGCGGGACTATTTTCTTTGGAAGACATTTATTATGTTAAACAGTAATATAACATATCTCTATGCGTACCTTTGTTTATAAAACCGTATGGCCAGATTGCCTTGTTTGTCGTAAATCTTTGCCCTCATAAAGGCTTTATAAAGTAGGACAAACACTCCTCGGCTACTGGCCAAGGAGGTGGAAGCCGATGGTCGGTCAACGTTTTGTACAATGCGGATCCGAGCATTAATGATGTAAAATACTAGGATACATAGAATCATTACACATAATTTGTGATTTTACTCTGGATATCGATCCTTAATTCGGCCACCCGTGCCTGCATTAAAGCTCGGGGGCTACTGGGCTTCGGGCTTATCATTTACTAATATTAAAGGGGCGTATCGATCCCCTGATCTGGTGTTGCCACCCGAGCAGTGTCTCGGGGGCTACTGCATTGGCAATCCAGTGCAGAAAATTTAAGTGCAATATAGTTTTCGAGGAGATTATGATCCTCAGGTTGGTCAGCCGCACCCAACCCGAGTCTCGAGGACTCTGCACACCGCCTTTTGTGTCCCGAAGTATTCTGCCGAGCTAGGAGTTGATCCTCAGACCGATTTTGCAAATCAACCTGAGTCTCAGCGGCTACTGGAATCAGCGGTCTTATGTCATCCTTCAGGTGCATCTCGGATTTTAGACCGATACACACCTTGAGGGCTACTAGCTATATATCTCGGCAGAGAATAAATTGCACCAATAAAAAATATTGACAAAAAATCGGCCCACAGTCAGGGTGGTGCACCACCTCGGAAGCAGTCCGGCATAAAGCTCGGGCGCTAGTGGCTGGCTCCATAGAGGGCATTTCCGGCATTAAGCTCGACTAAACTCCTTCAACCTTTTTGAACCAAGGTGATTTATGACACCTCGGATATAGTCCGGCGTTGGAGCTCGGATACAGTCCGGCGTTGGAGCTTGGACACAGTCCGGCGTTGGAGCTCGGATACATTTCGGTGTTGGAGCTCAGAAGCAGTCCGGCATTGGTGCTCGGCTGCAAAAGATACCTCGAATGCAGTCCGGTGTTAGAGCTCGGACGCAAGAGGACACTGCCTCCCGGGAACAACTTCAAACCCGAGGTGTGGCATAAAAATAACAAGGCATTGATAAAGGCCGGAAACTTAAAGGGGCTCCTCGGATACCCGACGTGTAAACTCATCGAATGCATTTCGGCGATCCTCAAGATCGAAGATGAGAAGATTTGTTGAAACAGTTTTCAAGATCGACAACCGAAGATGAAGAACAGTTCGGAAGAATCGAGGAGCATACCTAACTTGAAGACTGGTTCAGGGGCTACTGATGGTGTCCTGGACTAGGGGGTACTCACCACGTCGTCTCCCGATCTGTTAGATTGGGCCGAGGACCCCCATGGCCGTATACTCATGGGCCAGTTCGGACAGCTGCCGCATACATGGAAGATTCCACAAGACTTGGTGATCAAGACAAGGACTCCTCCCCACCGGCGTATTCGGCTAGGACTCTTGTTATCCTAGGCCTCTGGTGCATTATATAAACTGAGGCCAGGCTAGTCGATAGAACATATACAACAATCATACCATAGGCTAGCTTCTAGGGTTTAGCCTCTCCGATCTCGTGGTAGATCACCTCTTGTAATACTCATATCATCAAGAATAAATCAAGCAGGACGTAGGGTTTTACCTCCATCAAGAGGTCCCGAACCTGGGTAAAACATCGTGTCCCCTGCCTCATGTTACCATCCGCCTTAGACGCACAGTTCGGGACCCCCTACCCAAGATCCGCCGGTTTTGACACAGACAGCTCCTCTTCAGGTAAAGTGGCATTGTACATCCCGGTGAAGCTTGGTATTCCAATGTTCAAGTACCTAGTGACTTCCTTCAGATGGCGTCCAAATGGTGTGTCTTCATCCGGTTGTGCAAACTTGTTCTTCATCTCCGCCATCCTAAAGAGTAGAAAATGGAGAGGAGTCAGAAATGAGTAGAGAAGTGTGGCCTATGGTTTATCTTAGTGGTCATGTCCTACACTCAGCGTGTGCTCTGATACCATCTTGTAGCGACCCGACCTCGGATGGTTAAGTCTCTGTGCTTCAGTGTCATCCTTGGATCGGTAATGCTGACACACACAGTACTCGAAGGATTTATAACAGAGTAGCAATCACACACTTATTACATCGAATGTCTCAAGAGAGAACTTATTACAATAATATGGCTTAAGGCCATCTAATGCGATAACAGCGGAAGGCTTGGAAGATAAAGTGAGTCCATCAACTCCAACGGCATAGCTGAGCTGCACGGCAACGACCTAATGAACCTTACTCTTCATCTGAAAAGTCTGCAACATAATACGTTGCAGCCCGAAAATGGGTCAGCACATGGAATATGCTAGCAAGGTAACACAGTAGAGCAAGAACAGAATAATACTATCACTACATGCATATTTGGCTGGTGGTAAGCTCTATGGTTATAGTTTTTGCGAAAAGCCAATTTTTCCCTACAACAAAGGAATATATTTTAATTTAACTATCATGGTAGTTGAAACATTATTGAGAAGGTTCATCCAACTCAATCCCAATTAAAGTGATTAACATCCCAACAATATTAATTAAGAGTGATGAGATACATGTGATAACCCAAGAACTAGATACTCAAGATTTTTCCATAACCGGGGACACGGCTAACCATGATTAGTTTGTACACTCTGTAGAGGTTTGTGCACTTTTCCCCACAAGACTCGATCGCCTCCGTTGGATTTCTCGCACTACAAGGTGTTTGAGAAATGGATGACCGAGACACAGTCTTTCAGAAACATTAACTCTCTACTCCGGACAGACCATACCAAACCTACATCCCACTACCTGCTGATCTGCCTCTTCGAGAGCTTCACGTAACTTACTCAACCATGCTAGAGCCCATAATAGCTTGTGGCTGCACACGGAAGTTTCTAGCATGAATCATCTCAGTTCCCTTTGAGCCTGGGTGGCGGTCCATAGGAAGATCACACGGTTACTCCGGGATTTCCAAAAAAATACAGACAACACTGGGTTCCCCAGGTGCCTCAATCCACCCAGATGTTTGATTTAAGTTGCCACCTTAAGTTGAACCATTAATTAACAAACTCACATCTGTCATGGATTTCACTCAAACCCAAACCACGTCTATGAGCATAGCATAGCATAGTAATATAAGCAAGCGTAGAAGTAACTCCCCAGGGTTTGAATATAACAGGGCAATAGGTTCTACCTCAACAACTACTTCCCAACCCACATGTTAATGACATCCTAATCATGCAATGTTTGAGGGGTGGAACTAATGCATAAAAACTGGGTATGAGAAGAGTATGATCAATGTGTTACTTGCCTTGCTGACGATCTGCGAAACCTAGGTACTTGTAGTAGCACGCTTCGCACTCTGGGTGTTCTATCGCAAACAAACAATAACATACGTAAGCAACAAGCAAAGATGCACAAGCAAAACTCAAATAAAAGAGGTTGACCGGAAAGTTCAACTTAAGAACTCCGGTTAGCAAAAGAATCAAATCAAACGGAGCAACGAAACTCAAACGGCGAAAGAAACAAGATCCGTTTACTAATCTGAACCTAGGTCAAATTTTACAGTAGCAAAAGCTTGTTCAAGTTGATTAAACAGAAAGAGGATCTCGAGACAAAGATCTAGGCGCTTGAATCGCCTGAGTCCGACTAACAAGCGAAAAGATAAACAGAAACTAAGATCGGATCAGAAATCGCGATCGAGAATAATCGCAGATAAATCTGATAAAAGAAAACTGACGAATAGACTAACAAACGAGCGTTCGTTAGCTGTAACTAACGGGCGAAGAACCGTTCGTTAAACGAATGTACGGACGAACGTCCGCTAACTAGAAGAACCGAGAAAAATCGGCGATCCGAAAAAAACGAATCTAGGGTTTTCTAAAAAAACCGAACGGTTCAAAAAAAACCGGCGGCTCGGATTACGGCGCGGTACCTCCAGCGAGGGGCTCCGGTGAGGTGGGGGCTGCGGGGCGGCGGCTGCAGGGCGATGGCAGCTAGCGCGGGTGGCGGGCTTGGCGGCGGCTGCGGTCGTGTGGTGTTGGGGCTCGGGGGGGGGGGTATATAAAGGGGCAGGGGCGGCGACTTGGAGGAGGGGGCAAGGCACGGCGGAGGCGGAGTCCGACTCGGACCCGGTCCGAGCGGCGGCGGCGGCGCGCACGCGCAGGAGGCGGCGGCGGCTAGCGGCGGCCTGGCTCGGCTGGGCTTTAGGCCCAGTCGGGCGCGGAAACTTTTTTAAATAATAACGCCGATAGAAATAAAATCCTAGAAAAATAAATAAAATTCTAAAAAATGCCAAAATAATTTTTTCACCGTCTGAATAAAATTTTTAGAACGAGATGAACATTTTCTTGGCCCTAAAATGCAATTTTGAAAACGTGCAATTTTTCTAATGTAAATAAAGTCCGAATAAAGTCAAATAAATCCAACAAATGATTTTAATATTTTCCTCCAATATTTCAATTATTTTGGAGAAATCATATTATCTCCTCTCATTTAATTTTAATATGAAATATTTTTCGGAGAGAAAAATTATTAAAATAAAAAAAATCCTAGTTTCATTATTTGATAAAAATCAAATATGAAAACTGGGAAATCCCCAACTCTCTCCGAGGGTCCTTGAGTTGCTTAGGATTTCGAGGATTGCGGAACGGAAATGCAATAAAATATGATATGCATGGATGACCTATGTATAACATTCCAAATTGAAAATTTGGGATGTTACAGCCGCAAAGAAGAGGAACACCGACCTGGCTTTCCTGCTGGGCGGGGCGGACATGCTCCAGAGCAACGATGAGGCGGTCAAGGCGTGGTACTTGGCGGAGCGCGGCCTCATCCTGAACCAGCTACCGTCGATGGCGCCGCCAACTCCCACCCCCACGCCGACGACTCCGCCAAGCCCGAGCGATGATGCCTCCACGACGCCCAGCAGCACAGAAGCCGTGCCGACGCCGCCCAGCAACACAGAAGCCACGCCGACGCCGCCCAGCACAGAAGCAGCTCCGACACCGCCTAGCTCGCGCACCCCCACGCTGACGATGCTGGAGGACGAGCCCGCCGTGTGATGCGGTGTACGCCCGCCCTCTCTTTTTTGTACGCCGAACTTTTCCATTCGATCGCCGAACTATGGCAAGGTGATCGCCGAACTGGGCCGATGTGATCGCCAGACATGTGGCATTTTTTTGTGAGCGGGAATGATCAAGTTGGAATTTTTCACGGCTTGGGGGCACCACCTGGGGGCGTGGCTGGGAGCTAGGTCGGCCCCAGGGGCCAATCTAGCGTCGGTTCGCCCCCATGCAGCTCTTTTTCGGCGCCCAGGGGGGCCGAATGGCTGGAGATGCTCTAACTCCAACTGGAGTCTCTACGGGCGTGTTTGGTTGCCGTAGGAGCCGAGCCTGGCTAGCTTAGTCTGGCTTAACTGAGCGTTGAAGGTAAACAGGCTAATAGTTGATATCTGCACATTGTTTGGTTGCCCGCATCCACTCTTCTCGCTTTGGGGGTGGGGGTGTCAATTTTTGCTTAGTGTTTGGTTGCCTGCATTTGCTGGCTCACGCAACTACACGGTTTTTGGTTCCATGTAGCAACTGTTGTCTGGTAACCTCTTCTGCGAGGTGGTGACATTACCAGCAGACAACGGCTTGAAAAAAAATTATACACACACAACAGAAGATAGTTGTACACCATAACTAACCGCAGTGAAATAAAGTGCCACACTTAAACATATCAGTTCAAATGCAAAACAAAGAAACTAAACCAGTCGGAGCATAGGAAGGGCAATCCTAAGACGTTGAGGGCGAAGGCGTCGTCATGCTTGACGCACTTCGTCACCACTTCAATGCCTTCGTCGTCGAAGATGATGACCTTCAGTGTGTCCGGAGTGAGTAGCTTGAACGTTACCAAGTAGCCGATCCTGATTTGATGGATGGCGGCGAGGGGGGCCCAACCCTGATTGAGGGTCACCCTGTCGTCCATCAGCCGGACAGTCACCCTCCACGAGCAGCCGATGTTCGTCCTTAGCTTGAACTCTTACGGCACCGTCGGGAAGTGTTTGGTGAAGTCCAGAGGCATCGGGATGCACTCAAGCTGAGGAGCAAGGATCACCTTCCAGAATTGGTTTGGACCTCCCTCCTCTTGGTAGTGGCGCCGTAGTTATGGCGCTTGCTGCTAGGGGGCTCCTCCGGCACAATGTCCTCATCCCTGGCCACCTCCTCAGGCATGGTCGGCGCAACCTCCATGGGCGGCACCACCTCCTTGTCCTTGTTGTCTGTGTCGATCTGCATTGCAAAGAGAGCGCATTATGAAGAGCACAATAAAGTTTCGAGGTTGATTGCAATTAAAACCGATCGTCCATAACCCCTTTATTTACCCATCCTCACAGTCAGTACTTATCCACCATCTCACTCGGTCATCTCTCTCACTCTTCCTTTGATGGGGAACGAAGCATGAAAATTAAAAAAATTCCTACGGAACACCTAGGATCTAATCTAGGATATGCATAGCAACGAGAGGGGACCGTGTCTACATACCCTTGTAGACCGAAAGCGTTAGTGTCGTAACGTGGTTGATGTAGTCGTACTCTTCACGATCCAATCGCGATCCAATCCGATCTAGTACCACACGTGCGACACCTCTGAGTTTAGCACACATATGACTCGGCAGCGTCCTCTCCTTCGCACAGCGTGGTGGTGGCAGCAGCGAAATTGCAGAGGGCTTCACCAAGTGTCTGCGCGAGGTGGAGGAAGTGTAATAGGAGGGAGACGGGCAAGGGTCGAAGGGGGGACTGCCCCTAACGCCTCCCCACCTTTATATAGGCATGGAGGGGGGTGGTGCTTGCCCTCCAAGCCCCTAGGGTCGTTGGCCAAGGGGGAGGAAGGAAATCCCTCCTTTCCTTCCAAAACCGATCGATATCGCCTTTTTTAGGATCCTGATCTTATCCCTTCGGGATATGATACTATTTTTTTAAGGGAGGATCTTGGTGCGCCTAGACTAGGGGTGTGGGGACTTTCCCCACTACCCACTTTCATGTGCCCCCATGCAGGTGGCCCCACTCCGGAACCTTCTAGAACCTTCTCGGTACAATACCGATAAACCTGAACTTTTCTCGGAACCCCGATAACAACTTTCCATATATGAATCTTTTCCTCCGGGCCATTCCAAAGCTCCTCTTGATTTTCATAGATGGGGTCCTCTTGATGTTCCGGGTCCAAATCTAGGCTCCAAACAACCTTCGAACTTTCCACTATCAATATCTCAATACCACCCTAGCGCTACCAAACTTTAAGCGCGCGATCCTACGGGTTCAGAACATGCAGACATGACCGAGGCTCCTCTCCAGTCGATAACCAATAGCAGGACCTGGATGTCCATATTGATTCCTACACAATCAACAAAGATCTTTATCTATTGAATCACGATGTCAAGGATTCAGTCAATCCCGTATGCAATTCCCTTTGTCCGATGATATATTACTTGCCCGAGATTCGATTGTCGGTATCTCCATATCTAGTTCAATCTCATTACCGACAAATCTCTTTATTCGTTCCATAATACAAGATCTTGTTATTAAACTAATTAGTCATATGCTTGCAAGCTTCTTGTGATGTTGATTACCGAGAGGGCCCAGAGATATCTCTCTGTCACAGGGAGTGACAAATCCCAGTCTTGATCCATGCCAACCCAACAGACACCTTCGGAGATACTTGTAGAGCACATTTATGATCACCCAATTACGAAGTGACGTTTGATAGCACATAAGGCATTCCTATAGTATCCGGAATTTGCATGATCTCATGGTCTTAGGAATAGATACTTGACATGAAGAAAGTTGTAGCAAATAACTAAACGATCTGATGCTAAGCTTATGGTTTGGTCTGTCCATCACATCATTCTCCTAATGATGTGATCCCGTTATCAAATGACAACTCATGTCTATGGTTAGTAAACCTTAACCATCTTTGACCAACGAGCTAGTCTAGTAGAGGCTTATGAGGGACATGGTGTTGTCTATGTATTCACACATGTATTTAAGTTTCCGTTCAATATAATTCTAGCATGAATAATAAACATTTATCATGAACAGGAAATATGATAATAACCATTTTATTATTGCCTCTTGGGCATATTTCCAACAGTCTCCCACTTGCACTAGAGTGAGTAATCTAGTTCACATCACCATGTGATTAACACCCAATGAGTTCTGGGGTTTGATCATGTTTTGCTTGTGAGAGAGGTTTTAGTCAACGGGGTCTGCAACATTCAGATCCATGTGTACTTTGCAAATCTCTATGTCATGCTATAGATGCTGCTACCACGCTCCATTGGAGCTATTCCAAATGAATGCTCCACTATACGTGTCCGGTTTGCGACTCAAAGTCATCTGGATCGGTGTCAACGCTTGCATCGATGTAACCCTTTACGACGAACACTTTATCACCTCCATAACCGAGAAACATTTCCTTAGTCCTCTTTAGGTACCTAAGGATAATCTTGAACACTTCCAATGATCCACTCCTGGACCACTCTTATACCCCCTTGTCAAACTCATGGCGAGGCATACATCAGGTATGGTACACAAGATGACATACATTATAGAGCCTATGGCTGAGGCATAGGGGACGACCTTCATCCTTTCCCTTTCTTCTGCCGTGGTCGATCTTTGAGTATTACTCAATTTCACACCTTACAATATAGGAAAGAACTCCTTCTTTGACTGATCCATTTTGAACTCCTTCAAAATCTTGTCAAGGTATGTGCTCTGTGAAAGTCTTATTAGGCATCTTGATCTATCTCTATAGATTTTGATGCCTAATATGCAAGCAGCTTTACCCAGGTCTTCCTTTGAAAAACTCCTTTCAAACCACCCTTTATGCTTTCCACAAATTCTACATCATTTCCAATCAACAACATGTCATCCACATATACTATCAAAAATGCTATAGAGCTCCCACTCACTTTCTTGCAAATACAAGTTTCTTCATAAACTTCATATAAACCCAAAAGCTTTGATCACCTCATAAACATGTATATTCCAACTCCGATATGCTTGCACCAGTCCATAGATGGATCACTGGAGCTTGCATACCTTTTTAGCATCCCTAGGATCCACAAAACCTTTGGGCTACATCATATACAACTCTTCCTTAAGGAAAGCGGTTTTCACATCCATTTGCCAGATTTCATAATCGAAAAATCCAGCAATTGCTAACATAATTCTAATAGACTTAAGTGTCGCTGCAGGTGAGAAAGTCTCATCGTAGTCAACTCCTTGAACTTGCCGAAAACCCTTTGCGGCGAGTCAAGCTTTATAGATAGTGACATTAATTACCATCAATGCGTGTCTTCTTCTTAAAGATCCATTTGTTCTCGATGGCCTGCCAGTCATCGGGTAAGTCTACCAAAGTCCACACTTGGTTCTCATACATGGATCATATCTCAGATTTCGTGGCCTCTAGCCATTTGTCGGATGATACGTCTCCAACACATGATGCATTCATCATCACACGACTGACCAAGTATGCATTTGTTTGGTTAATATGTCCTTGCTATTTAGTTAAGTTCTAGTCGTGGCATGCCATTTAGAGTTTCTTCTTTAAGAAAATCATCTGCTAACTGGTTGTGGCAAAAGCTTGACCAAACCTTGATTTTTGTTCCATACCATTTTGTGAATGTATAACTGACTGTTATAACTGGTCCTCTGAGAATACTGTACTCAATGATGTCAAAAACTGGAAATATTTTACTGCCCCTACGGCCATTGATCTGTCATTCACGTATTTACACAACAACCCTAGTATCTATTCATATATTCTGGGGTATGGCTGAACAGTATCAAGAACAACTTACATGAATCTCGTAGAAGAACTGAATTAGATCTTGTTCTGAAATTGGAGCACTTTTAGGGTGCTCTATGTTACCACATTAGGGGTAAGAGGTGGTTTAAATCCGAGTCGTTGGTTGATGAAAATTTGAAGGATATTTTGGGCCCTAGTGTAGATAGGGCTAATAAGGAAACTTACGATTAATTTGGTAAAGTAGATAGGCACAGACGTTTCCCTACAAATCACGAGAGATATGTTTAAATGCACATTACTTCTGATGTTCTCATCTCAGCCCAGGGATACACATCCTGCATGACTATTGATTTAAATCAGACGGTTGCAAAAAGATCTAGATGACAGTTTTTTGCAGTTTCAGTTATGTATTGCTAATTTGAATGTTCAAATAATTTATATTTGGGAGCAATGTTTAGTGTTAAATTTTACAATTGCTTGAAATGGAAGTTTCAGATTCAGACTTACATATAAAGTTAGTATTATAAGGCAAGAGGCATAAATTACTTATCAAATTTTAATCATGAAGCATGTTTTTTCTGTAGTAATGTCGTTTTCGTTGACAGGAAAAGCATGCCTCTCAAAACAATTTTGTCTCTCAATTTAAGCTATGAGCTCTTGCACTTCTACAAATCTCCGCTTCCCTCTCCGAAGGGCCTATCTATTTACTTTTATGCAATTTTTATTTTTATTGAGTCTCCATCTTATCTTATAAATGTTGGGGAACACAGTAATTTCAAAAAAATTCCTACACACATGCAAGATCCATTTAGGTGATACATAGCAACGAGAGGGGAGAGTGTTGTCCACGTACCATCGTAGACCGTAAGCGGAAGCATTATGACAACGCGGTTGATGTAGTCATACGTCTTCACGATCCGAACGATCCTAGCACCGAAGGTACGTCAGCTCCGCGATCTGCACACGTTTAGCTCGGTGACGTCCCATGAACTCTAGATCTAGCTGAGGTCGAGGGAGAGTTTCGTCAGCACGACGACATGATGACGGTGATTATGAAGTTACCGACGCAGGGCTTCGCCTAAGCTCTACAACGATATTACCAAGGTGGAAATCTGTGGAGTGGGGCACCGCACACGGCTAAAAAATCAACTTGTGTGTCTATGGGGTGCCCCCTCCCTCGTATATAAAGGAGTGGAGGAGGGGGAGGGCCGGCCCTCTCATGGCGCGCCCAAGGGGGGAGTCCTACTCCCGGTGGGAGTAGGATCCCCCCTTCCCTAGTTGGAGTAGGAGAGGAAGGAAGGGGGGGGGGAGAGGGAAGGAAAGGGGGGGCCTTCCCCCACCCAATTCGGATTGGGCTTGGGGGGCGTGCCCTCCACCTTGGCTGCCTCCTCCTCACTCCCACTAATGCCCAATAAGGCCCATACACTCCCCGGGGGGTTTCGGTAACTCCCCGGTACTCCGGTAAATGCCCGAACTCACCCGGAACCATTTCGATGTCCAAACATAGCCTTCCAATATATCGATCTCTATGTATCGACCATTTCAAGACTCCTCGTCATGTCCGTGATCATATCCGGGGGTTCCGAACTACCTTCGGTACATCAAAACACATAAACTCACAATACCGATCGTCACCGAACGTTAAGCGTGCGGACCCTACGGGTTCGAGAACTATGTAGACATGACCGAGACTCACTTCCGATCAATAACCAATAGCGGAACCTGGATGCTCATATTGGTTCCTACATATTCTACGAAGATCTTTATCAGTTAAACCGACATACGTTGTTCCCTTTGTCATCGGTATGTTACTTGCCCGAGATTCGATCGTCGGTATCTCAATACCTAGTTCAATCCCATTACCGGCAAGTCTCTTTACTCGTTTCGTAATGCATCGTCCCGCAACTAACTCATTAGTCACATTGCTTGCAAGGCTTATAGTGATGTGCATTACCGAGAGGGCCCAGAGATACCTCTCCGACAATCGGAGTGACAAATCCTAATCTCGATCTATGCCAACTCACAAACACCATCAGAGACACCTGTAGAGCATCTTTATAGTCACCTAGTTACGTTGTGACGTTTGGTAGCACACTAACTGTTCCTCCGGTATTCGGGAGTTGCATAATCTCATAGTCATAGGAACACGTATAAGTTATGAAGAAAGCAATATCAACAAACTAACCAATCATCGTGCTAAGCTAAGGGATGGGTCAAGTAAATCACATCATTGTCTAATGATGTGATCCCGTTCATCAAATGACAACTGTTGTCCATGGCTAGGAAACTTAGCCATTTTTGATTAACGAGCTAGTCAAGTAGAGGCATACTTGTGACACTCTGTTTGTCTATATATTTACGCATGTACTAAGTTTCCGGTTAATACAATTCTAGCATGAATAATAAACATTTATCATGATATAAGGAAATATAAATAAAAACTTTATTATTCCCTCTAGGGCATATTTCCTTCAGTCTCCACTTGCACTAGAGTCAATAATCTAGATTACACACAGTAATGATTCTAACACCCATGGAGTCTTGGTGCTGATCATGTTTTTCTCGTGAGAGAGGCTGTAACGCCCTCGATGCGGCTATATCTCCCACGTGTCGAAGCATGACTTAGAGGCATAACCGCATTGAAAGCAATGTCACAAGTGAGGTAATCTTCACACAACCCATGTAATACATAAGGGAAAGAGATACATAGTTGGTTTACAATCGCCACTTCACACAATTACATGAATAAAACATTACATCATCCAGATACACACAAGGTCCAACTACGGAACCAAAATAAAAGAAGACTACCCCAAATGCTACACAGATCCCCGATCGTCCCGACTGGGCTCCACTACTGATCGACTGAAACGAAACAACACAATGGACAAGATCTTCATCGAGATCCTCCTGATCTTGGTTGCGTCACCTGCACGGTAACATCGGCACCTCCAAACTAGTTTTGGAAGTATCTGTGAGTCACGGGGACTCAGCAATCCCACACCCTCGCGATCAAGACTATTTAAGCTTATAGGTGGGGGAAAAGGTATGATGTGGAGCTGCAGCAAGCGACTAGCATATATGGTGGCTAACATACGCAAAATGAGAGCGAGAAGAGAAGGAAAAAGCACGGTCGAACAACTATGATCAAGAAGTGATCCTAGAAGAACCTACGTCAAGCATAACTCCAACACCGTGTTCACTTCCCGGACTCCGCCGAGAAGAGACCATCACGGTTACACACACGGTTGATGTATTTTAATTAAGATAAACTTTAGGTTTTCTACAACCGGACATTAACAAATCCCCATCTGCCCATAACCGCGGGCACGGCTTTTGAAAGTTCAAATCCCTGCAGGGGTGTCCCAACTTAGCCCATCACAAGCTCTCACGGTCAACGAAGGATATTCCTTCTCCCAGGAAGACTCGATCAGACTCGGAATCCCGGTTACAAGACATTTCGACAATGGTAAAACAAGACCAGCAAAGCCACCCAGATGTGCCAACAAATCCCGATAGGAGCTGCACATATCTCGTTCTCAGGGCACACCAGATGAGCAAGACGTCGGGTAGGCCAGCCCAGAGTTGCCCCCGGTAGCCCCGGACATCGCTCAGTTGGACCAACACTTAGAGAAGCACTAGCCCGGGGGGGGGGTTAAAATAAAGATGACCCTTGAGCCGGCCGACCCAAGGGAAAGAAAAGGCTAGGTGGCAAATGGTAAAACCAATGTTGGGCCTTGCTGGAGGAGTTTTATTCAAGGCGAACTGTCAAGGGGTTCCCATTATAACCCAACCGTGTAAGGAACACAAAATCCGGGAACATAACATCGATATGACGGAAACTAGGGCGGCAAGAGTGGAACAAAACACCAGGCATAAGGCCGAGCCTTCCACCCTTTACTAAGTATATAGATGCATGAATTAAATAAGAGATATTGTGATATCCCAACAAAATATCCATGTTCAAATATGGAACAAACTCCAATCTTCACTTGCAACTAACAACACTATAATAGGGGTTGAGCAAAGCGGTAACATAGCCAAACAACGGTTTGCTAGGACAAGGTGGGTTAGAGGCTTGGCTTAACAATATGGGAGGCATGATAAGAAAGTGGTAGGTATCGCAGCATAGGCATAGCAAAAGAGCGAGCATCTAGCAAGCAAAGATAGAAGTGATTTTGAGGGTATGGTCATCTTGCCTGAGATCCCGCAAGGAAGAAGAACGAGTCCATGAAGAAGACAAACGGACGTAGTCGAACGGATCCTCACAAACGCGACGTTACCGGATTACCGAGAAGAAGTACACCGGAAAGAAAGCAAACAACAAAGTAAACAACCACCACATAAGCATGACATGATGCACAACCAAGTATGATGCATGTCCGGTTTAAATATGCATGGCATGGCAAAGTGCACAAGCAAAACTACAAATTAAATGGAGCTCAATATGCAACGAGTTGCATATTGATGAAACACCACAACAATTATTTAGTTCTCTCCCATTTGTGTACCCAACAATATTAAATGTTGATTAACATGGCAAGGGGTGAAGCACAACAAAACTACCTAACTAGGCAAGTTTAAATGAGGCCGGAAGCAATGAACAACAATTCCGGTAAATCCCCATATGCATAAATTAGGTTTGGTACTGTTCTGCCCTAAACATAATTTTAGAGTTATTAAACAT